>NC_036638.1:1909465-2224151 GCF_002806865.2 Cucurbita pepo subsp. pepo
AAAAAAAAAAAAAAAAAAAAAAAAAAAAAAAAAAAAAAAAAAAAAAAAAAAACTTCAATCAAACATTTGTTTAATATCTCAACCAAATAAATAAATTGTGATTTGGGATACTAGCTATTGAATTGATTTTTTTAATGAAACATCTAGAGATATAGAAATTGATGATCTCCTGCTCTAATCACATTGTGAGCAACAATGGTCTTATTCTAAATAAGAGATTTCCATATCATCTAACATTATATCTGTCTAGTAAATTAATAGAAAAAAAATATACAAAAAAAGAAAAAAAAAAAGAAAAAAAAGAAAGAAAGCTAAAGAAAAAGGATAGTATATCTGATTAAATAATGTTTTTCTAGTATATTAAATGTGAAAGTTAGATTTAATTTAAAAGAAAATGAGTAAGATATCGATTATGTAGTAGGGAACATACGGCTACCGACCAAAGAATAGATAATAGATATCGACATTAATTTAACTAAATGTGAATTTTGGAAGCTAAGTGGGAAGAGAAGGTCAGCGAAAATATTTAATAAGGGGTACTGAGTGGTCGTTAACTCGCCAACCCTCGCCTGTCTCCTCACTGCCCACCTATTCTATGATTCTATCCTATTGAAAGCCATTCGGTCCCAGCCCACTGTGGGAAATGGGAAAATAAATGTAAAGAAAAAAAATCAGCTGAAACAAGTGGATCAACCACGACCACATCACATCGCAGACACTCAGCTTTAATTGTCAGCAACCTCCTCTAGTATCTACGGACTAGAGTAAGGGTTTGCTTTGAGCTTTTTTAGCATCAAAAAAGGGTGATGCTGTAGATATTTATTTATCAAACCCCATTTTAATTTTGATACCCTACAGATATTTGACTTTTAATTCTGTATTCAACATGTATTTTTTAATTTTAAAATTATCTTATAAAATTAAATAAATCTTTTAATTTTATGTCTAATAAATTATTAAATATTAATTAGACACAAAATTAAGAGTTCGGAAACCAAACTTATAATTTAAATTTTTATTCATAATTCAACCTATTATTCAAACATAAATATAAGGTATGAAATAAAAGACTTAGCTTCTAAGACTTTAATAATCAAATATATAAGGTATTGAATAAGACTTTAGATCTAGTATAGAAAAATGGAAGAAAAAGATTCTTATTTCTATACATTATAAACAAAAATATTTGGTTTAATTTATTGATTTTCTTTTTTAAATACTTAATTAAGTTCGTTGAAATTTTTTACTCATACTTACAAAATAACAATATGATTGAAGATTAAGGTTAATTTTTAGGCATCCCATATTTATGCCTCAAAACAACCGCTTCTCGTAAGATGTTTCAATGTGAATAGTTTGCAGACTGAATAATAGTCAAGGGCATGTAGAATAGAAACAGTAAAATATAGAAAAATAACACATCAAATTTGAACAGACAACCAATCTAATAATTTTTGGGCATCCCAAAAANAAAAAAAAAAAAAAAAAAAAAAAAAAAAAAAAAAAAAAAAAAAAAAAAAATCGACATTCCCCAATTTCAGAGTGAAATTTTGATATTTCATTATCTAGTCAACAATGAAGTAATGAAGTTTCCATATATGGGCTCAAACAAGTCACATCTTACCTTTAGTTTAAAAAAAATTATAGTCCAAAGTTGAATGGAAAAAAGTCAACCAACGGATAAACTAAACTTTATCCTCAGGAAATAAGTTCAGTAGTTGAGTTTTCAAAACAATATAATAAATTTAAATAAAATATATTAATACTTGCAGACCGCAGCGATTAAAATAGCTTCTTTAAGGTTGAATTCCAAGTTTAATGTCTAAACTTTAATTTTATTTATTTGATCCCATAATTTAAAACTGTGTTATTAAACTTTTAAATTTTTGTTTTATAGACCCCTCAATTAAATGGCAGGTATGGGATTTGAATATNAATGAAAAGAAAAAGAAAAAGAAAATGAAAAACGGATGAAAAGAAAATTTATGGTCTGAAATTTTTTAATTATATTAATTATAATTAATTAAATGCTAAAACATTCAAGATGATCAATCGATCATATTTTGCTATAATTAAACTTAAGATTAAAGCTAAAATGTATTAAATATATTGTACTCAATTATTTATTTCTTAAGAGTTTAAAAAAAATTATAAGATTTATTAAACAATGGATTATTTAATATATTAAAAAATAAATCAGTTACTTAATTGTAAATGATATTATAAATTTAGGTCATGTCCTCAAATATTCACGACTTCTGGATTTACTGATTTCATATATCTAAAATCAACCTAAACAATGGCTTAAGAGTTTTTTTAATTAAAAAAAAGAAAAAAAAAGAGTATGAAATAGGCGTGATTTAGTCAAATTTCAACAAAGATTCCAAAGAATACGAATTATACCTCTCTAATTCCAAGTCCGGTTCAACAGAAAGCAGTATCTCCACTTAGAGGAGTTATTTACAGCGTGATAGAACAAACACTGAATAATAAAATTGACATACATCCACAAAATTGAACCAAAAACAAAGAGGAAGAGAGGAAAAAAGAAACATAGAGTGAAGGAAAGCGAACATCCACCAAATTAAACCAAAAACAAAGAGGAAGAGAGGAAAAAAGCAGCATAGAGTGAAGGAAACGTAATTTCAAATTTTCTAGGTGAGTTAGTCATAATACTATATATGGCAGGAAGAGCTGAATGCGAATTAGACTCCTAAAAGAAGAAAAAACCGAAATCAAAAGGAACCGAGTAAAGTATATGATCAAAAAAAAGAGCACATGGAAGAAGAGGACCTGAAACTGACGTTTATCATACTGCGTCAATACGAAGTTGTTCAAAAAAGCATTCAGCGTGAAGAAAAAGAAATGGATCAACAATCGACTTTCTTATAGAAAATTTCAACAAGAATGCAATCAAACAACTAGCAGAGAATATCAACACAACCTAAACTTCAAGCATATTGCCAGACGAATATTCACAGAAGAAGAAAAAGAAGAAAAAGGACCTGAACTTCAGAGCAGAGGAGGAGATCGCAGAATCGCTGGTCCAGATCTGGTTTGTGATTCGTTTTCCCAAGCCGGCGATCGCTCCTGCGCTCCTCGAATTGGCGGCCATACAATTCAGGCTTAAACAGAGAGAGAGAATGAAGAAGAAAAACGGCGAGTAATTGCTTTTGATTCTTGATTCTAATCCTGAAGCAGCAAATCCTTCTTTTATAGTTCGCCAGTACGGCGTCGTATCATACCCGCCAAAAGCCGACAAAAGCTCTCAACGCAAATTGCCTTCTCCGTCCGTCCACACCCACTTTCAGTTTCATCTCACGTACGGAATTTCCCCTTTCGTTTTCTATTGGACCACGTGGCAGACGTTTATTCACGGTCGTTTCATTTTTTCTTCTTTTGTTTTGAGTACAGCATTTTTCTTTTTCAAATAGAATATTCTGTTTGTTTCTTTTTTTTTCTTTTCCAAAGCTGTTCAGTCATTCATTTTCTCCGCTCCAACACCACCAACCACCGTCATTTAACGCTTCCCGTCTTTTCATCCCAAAACAAAGTCACGTGAAAAGATTTTAAACTTTTGAACATCCAATATTTAAGTCATTAGTGTTTAAATTAATTATTAATTTTTCCATTTCTTAAAAAAAGTGAATATAAATATTAAATACAGTTGTTTACTTTAATTTATTTATAATATTGTCTAACATGCGTAAGAAACTCCATTTATTACTTTACATTTATAAAAAAAATAATAATAATAATTCTTTAAAGTTATTAGAATATATTTGAAATTACTTCAAAAGTTTATAAATATTTTAATATAAAGTATAAACAATTTAATCAAAATTAACGGTAAGGTTTTTATTTTTATTTTTATAATTTATATATTTGAGAGTTTTCTATTAACTTTTAATAATTATTGTTTTTAAAAAATAACAATTTAAATAATAAATCTTATGAATCGAAATAGAAAGAAGAAGAAAATGGTGAGAGAGATGGAAGGCCCAAACTACGTAATGGGCCGAAAACAATAAATTTTCAACGTAATTAGTATTTTCTTCAAATTAACTTAAAACTCAGTCATTAGAGTATTGAGTTCAAACAGAAAATGTCCCAATTATATTAACTAAAATGATATTTTATGATCGTGTCATTGTCGTGTATATATATATATATATATATATTTATTTATTTATTTATATTAAATCAATTAAATTAAGTAAATTTGAGAAATACTCATATTCTATTCTTTTATTTTACGTTTTTTTTTACGGTTTATTAAAGTATTTTTCTTTATAGAATTAAAGTTATAATTAATAATAACACATATTAATTAATTAATTAATTACCATATATAAGTTCAATTTAAAAGTTTATATAGTTTTGTTTAATTCATTTATTCTAAGATAATTATTAAAATAGAATTATAAATATTCTGATAATTAAATATTTTTCTTTACATTATTTGGATCAAAATTTATTTATAATTAATAAAATAAATAAATGTACGTGATTATAAATTGTTAATTAATTATCGAGGAATACTTTAAATTTATTTAATTAGCTAAATATAAAATATATTTTTTTTAATAATCTTACATTTGTTTGTAGTCCAATACTATTTTTTTTTAATTAGTTTACAAATTTTATTTAATTTATTTATGGAAAAATAATTATTAAAATAGAATTAAAAAAAAAATATTTATAATAAAATATTTTTATTTACCTTATTTAGATTAAAACTAAATTTAATAAATGGTAGGAAATATGAAAATTTAATAGGATCTTAATAAATAGAAATAACTAAATAAATACTTAAATAACATTCTATTTTTATATTTAAAAAACAGTGAACGTTATCGAAACACGGCCGTCCTTTCCTAGTTCCTACGTAATAATTTTAATTTCCACGTCATTATCTTTCTCACGAGTATAAATAAAACAAAGAAATTTAAAATTCATGCAATCCCATGACGCCTACCATATTTCTCCTTTTCGCACTATTTTCCATCGTGGAGTCCACCGCCGGCGAAGGCGGTGGTCTCAAGCTGGAACTCATCCGCCACCGTCTCTCACCCGACAACGTTTCACCGATGGTAGCCAAATCACAAATTTGGCCGGAAACCAGCCAATTTATAGTGAAAATCGCTGTTGGAACGCCGCCGACGGAGGTGCATGCAATCCTCGACACTGGCAGCGATTTATTTTGGGCTCAGTGTCGTCCATGTGCGAAATGTTACCGGCAAACAAATCCGATTTACGACCCTTCGAAATCGTCAACCTTTCGAACCCTTTCTTGCAAGTCGCCGCAGTGCCATTTGTGGGGGTCTGGTGCGGCGTGCTCCGGCACCGACACGTGTAAGTACGGCTATGGGTATGGAAGCGGATCTACGCAGGGAGAATTGGCGACTGAAAAAATGGCTGTAACTTCGAGGTCTGGAGCGACGACGCCGTTTCCGGGGGTGGTGTTTGGTTGCGGACATAATAATAGTGGAACGTTTAATGCGAATGAAATGGGATTGATCGGATTTGGAAGAGGAGCGATTTCCTTCGTTTCTCAGGTATATATATATTTATCATTTTCAATTATTATTATTATTTTTAAAAACATTATTCGCATTAAATATTGAAATGAACAGTTAATTATATTCTTATTCAAATAACTATAAAGTTCAAAACATTATAGTTAATGTAAATTCATATTCACAGATAGGTCCATCGGTTGGCGGCAGAAAGTTCTCCCTTTGTCTGATGCCATACAACACCGACCCGAGAATCTCAAGTAGCCTCTCTATCGGGTCAGGTTCTGAAGTTAAAGGACCCGGAGTCATCACAGCCCAACTCGTTCGAACATCCGACCAGACATCTTACTCTCTCACCCTCAAGGGAATCTCTGTCGGAAAAACTTTCGTTCCGTACAGTACGTCGGGACCTCCGGCCAAGGGGAACGCAATTCTCGATACCGGCACGCCGCCAACTCTCCTCCCCAAAGAATTGTACGGACGATTGGCTATTGAAGTTCGGCGACATATCCCGTTGAAGCCCATTGACGATACTCTTTGCTACAAAGGTAATTTGGGGAATTTGGTGATAACTCTACACTTCGACGGCCACGTGGATCTGCGATTGAGTACGGCTCAAACTTTCAATAAGATGCTGGATGGGTCCTTTTGCTTCAATGCGATGGGCGTTGACGACAAGGACGCACTCATTGGGAATAGTATGATGTCAAATTTTTTGGTTGGGTATGATATTGACAATATGACGGTGTCGTTTAAGCCCACTGATTGCACCAAAATTGGTTGAAATTTTTTGGGCCTATGAAAACAATAAGCTAATAACTATTATTACTTTTCTTGTACACTTTTGATATGACGTTAAGTTTGTTTTATTCATAAATTGAACTAATATCTCTTGAATTTCTTTTTAGTAATTTTCGGTAACAAATTTTAAGGTAAAATTAGACATTAATTATTAATTATTTTTATTTAAGTGAAATAACATAATTAATTTTACAATTTCTAAAATTTAGACACAACGATGAAATCAACCTCGGAGAATGGAGTTCAAAAATCTAATTCTATTATTTCAATCCCTTCTTCGTATGGCTAATTGATTGATACGTGGGCAACGATATCAAACCCGTGCTTTAAAGATAGCTTAAACAAATCCGTGTTGATTTGATAAAGCCGTATTGAAAGAATTTCAGAAGTCTATGAGGTGAGGTCGAGAACCAAATATGCAAGGTTAATGATTGTACGAACATGAACGATGTAAAATAATTTAATTTTTCGTTTTCGAACCATAACCATAAGTCCAATGGACCGGTGATCGTGGCCCGTGCAGCCACCTAAGAGCCCGAAGACTCCGATTCTTCATTCATGTTGATCATACATGGAAGAAAGATATAGAAAAATTATGTGTTTGCTTCAGTGGCGATGTGAGTCAAACAGGGACAGAAGTTTGTGGTTTTGGCGGTAAATACTTCAGAAACACATGGACTGATTTGGAAATATACTTTGGAGGGTATTTTGGGTATTTCACTTTATGGGAATCAAGCCACGCGGGTGATAGGAAATGGAACATTCTCTTTTGTCTGTACGGTTGAAGTTTGTTTAGTCAAAGGTTGATTTCTTGACTTATTGGTCTCACAACAAATTACCACAAAATGAATTATTATTTTTATATAAAATTATTTAGTATTTTACATTTTATATTATTTTGTAACTTAAATTACGATTTTACTATTAAATTTTGGAAGTTTTTGTTTATTTGATTTTTGAGCAATTAAATTAAAAAAGTTCCACAAAGTTAAATTTATTTTTTAAAAAATAATTAACTTTGAATTATTTGATTTTTAAATTAGACACTCCGATCTTAATTTTTTTTTAAAAATAAATAAATAAATAAATATATATATATTAAAAAATTATTATTAAATATATTGTTAATCCAAAGCAAACATGCATTTTAGTGAAAAATACGGGTGTCTACGTTGATTAGGTTATCGCCTGCATCCTAACCTCTACTAACAATATTTTTTTTCATTAAAAAATGGCATATAATTTAAATACTATTTAAATAATTATTTTGTTTTTTTTATTAATTTAATTTAATATTTCTTTCGTTTGGTTATTACACTTTGCTTTTTGGTTCATATTAGTTTGTAATTTCAAAATATTTATTTTAGTTAATTGTTATTTTAAAAGTCATAAATTTAGTAATTTGGTACAAAATTAAGTATAAATTTTAACACAATTTAAATTATTTAATAATTTTTTAAATTGGAAATAGTGACATAACCGCCACATCCTCCCTGTTAAGCGTCTAACTTGGAAAGCGCGACGTCAACTTTTCAGCGTCTTTCAGTTTCCTCTCAAGAACTTCTAGTACAAGTTTCTCTACCACGGTTTCTTCGCCCATTGAAATCGCGACATCAATCCGAAACTCCACCAAATTCCGCCAGTTTTTTCTCCCTTGAGTCTCGAGGTAGGCCATCGGCGGCGGCGGAGATGGAGAATAAGGCTCTGGTTGTGTACACTGTGGTCGTTTTTTTGGGGCTTTTGGTGATCGCCACTGGCTTCGCCGCTGAGGGCACCAAAGTTAAGGTGAAGATGCTTTTTCTTACTCATGATTTATTGATTGCGTGATTTTTTCTTTCGTGGATTTTCTGTTTGGTTGATGAGAAAATCCGTCGAAAAGAAAGTTATGGAATAGTATTGAAGGGGAGTTTTAATGTTCTGATTTGGAAATTATATATGAAAAAGCTGTTCGTGAATTTAAAACTTAGATTGGATTGAAACTGTTTGCCCTACTGAATGGATCTTCTTTTTCTTTTGTGTAATAATTAAGAAATACCGATCTGAATCAGATGAAATCGGCATTTTATTTCCTATGGCAAATGATAGCAGAGAAGATAGATCTGACCTTTAAACTTTCTCAAACGATTCTTGAGGCTGCGGCCATAAACTTCCAATTAGAGTCGGTTTGATAGCAATTTTGTTCTGGTTTTCAAGAGGTTATGCAATGTACTCATAGTTTCTTTTGTTTGTGCTATGCGTTTTTTAATTTGGGTTGAAATTTACATAACTTCTGATTTTCTCCCTAAAATTTCGAACAGTTTCTTCTTAATCACTCAAGAGTTTTAATGAGTAACCGCTTCAATTCATGTAACAACAAATCAGAAACAGGTTTTGATAACATTTTTATATCCAATCGATACAGTTTTGAAAATCGTGCTTAATTTCTTTTAATTTTCTTAGAATAGTTTTGAACTTCTCTTAAGTACATATAAATTCTTAGCTGAATTCTTCTTGTCGATTAGTAGAAGAGGAACTTGCATTTTAAATAAAGTTTGTATGCAAATCATTAGAAGTTTGACTAGTTGTTCTCTTCATTTGACAGCTTAATCATGTTATTGTAGTCAATCGTACTACGTGCAAATATCCCAAAAGTCCAGCGGTGGGCCTTGGTTTGGTTGCAGCTCTATCACTCTTGCTTGCTCATATAACGTTAAATTTTGCAACCGGGTGCTTTTGCTGCTTTGCGGCCCCTCGCTCTTCTATTTCTAAATGGCGAATAGCCCTGATCTGCTACGTCATTTCCTGGTACTCTTCACTTATTTGTAGCATTTTTTCCTTACCCTTTTCTTGGACCAACAACATTAGTTTAATTTCATGTGCAGGATTACATTTGCGAAAGCGTTCATTATGTTGCTCACCGGTGCTGCACTGAACGACCAACGGGGCGAACAAAGCTACTTTTTAGGCTATTGCTATGTCCTGAGATCAGGATTTTTTATTATGGCTACCATTGTGGCCACGGTGAGCATAGTGCTGGGATTGGCCTATTACATTCTATTGAACTCAACAGAGACTGAGCCTTCTGTGTTTGGTAATCCCTGCATTCCTCCTCAAGCAAACATTGCAATGGGGCAGCCCCAATTCCCTCCCCCTCCACACAGATCTGCTGACCCCGTATTCGTCCCCGAAGACACGTACATGAGACGACAATTCACGTGATCGTTAATCGATAAATGTAGGTCGATACCGAACGCGTTTAACAAAACTATGTAACTCAGACCACATTATTTATGTAACTATTTTGGAGTTGGTAGGTATAATAACTTATTTGAATTTGTTAAGAATAAAAACCGTATATTAAAAAGTAATTTTTATTTAATAAAAAAATTTAAAATTTAAGTAGTGATTTTTTAAATAAAATAATTTAAATAAAATTTAAAATTTAAGGATACTTGAAATGTAACATTAATCTTGAAAATTAAACTATGTTAATAAATTTATATATAATTACTAAAGGGTAAATTTTGAATTTAATTTTTATTTTGGATCTTGAAGATCAATATTTTTGCTAATTGATATTTAAATTTAATTTCTAATGTTTAAAAATTGTTCTATTCTAATTGATATTCCTTCATTTTGATGGTAAATATTACTATATATCTTGTATATTTTAATTAATTAAATAATTCTTAAGTTATTATAAAATATATTTAATATAATAGTTTTAAAATATGATAATTTTAATAAAAAATAATAAAAAGACAAACACGTTATTTAATCAGATTATTTATTTATTTATGGTTAAAAATCACTTTTTAATCTTTGATTTTTTGGAAGATAAATTTTTTGAAAAAAAAAAAAAAATATATATATATATATATATAATAAATCAATTTTAATTCGAAACTATTAATTTTTATGATTTATTTATTTTATTTTTCCCAATCTCGTGACTAGCAACCTTTCCCTCTCTATAGTTTCCCGTCCAAATCAAGCACGATTCTGTTCATCGCCTGCAAATTCTAGAACCTCCAGAGCATTCTTATGCACAGAGCAAACTTTGATCTCTCTTTTTGCAATATTGTTCAAGTTTGATATTGCCGGAGGATTCTGTGGATGATATCGTAGATGAACTGGACTAGGAGTTTGCGTTTTTGGTCCAATACTGCTCGCAAATGCATCGGAGAAGATCGGTGCGGTAGGAGTTCGCTTTGGCCAGTGCAGAGAATTGCGACTAGCTATCGTCATTTCGGAGGGAGGATTGTGAATGATGACTATCCACTTTTAGATAGGAGCTTCCTGGCGCAGCTGTGGGATGTAGATAGGAATTTGGGAAGCAGTAGAGAGAAGAGGAAGCGGTTATTGACTCGAAATGGAAATCAAAATCGAATAGCTCACTATAATCACAGGAATCTGGTATATGAAAGTCCGTTTAGGTTATCGACTAAGGATGCGACTTTTGTAGAAGGGAAACAGTGGAAGCAACCGCCTCCAAGTCAATCTGTATCTGGTTTTCTAGCGCCGCATACTCCCGAGGAGGTAAGCTTAGATTTTAAGTTATATGCTTGCGCTTTGATTCTATGAAGTGGCCTGGTATCTGCAAGGACATCTCCTGCTATTTTCCGATCATAATAATGAAGAATAAATTTATATTCAACAGCAATATCAGTTCCTCCGTTCCTTGTCATTTCCAGTTGCAGTTTCCCGGAATGGTCTTGATTACCCGAATTAACTATGCTTTTTATCCTTCCGAAGGATTTCATTTGTTGAGAATTCATAATTGTTTCATCACGATCACGAACTGTTAATTAATTCATCATACGAATGATATAGTTTTTTTTATTGTCGTTGCTGATGTGCTGTACTGTTATTAGTTTACGTTTAGTTGTCATGCTAAATAGTTCTGATCCAGTGTGCGTCGTTCCCACTCGAATGTAAAGCCATGTATTTGAATTTTAGTCAATTAGATCAGAATCTTTCACTCTTCTGTGTACTCTCTTCTCTCTGTGCCAAGAAGGATTCTTCTTTCCGTATCGAGGTTCCACTTATGGGAGTGGATTAGTTCAGATTTATCGTCAAAGTGTGAGAAATTTTGTCCACCATATGTGTTTTCCCCAATAAGAAACCATTATACCTCAAGTTTAGTTCATGTCAAACCCTAATGAGCAGAATATAGTTTGTGAGATCCCACATGGGTTGGAGAGGAGAATGAAACATTTCTTACAAGGGTGTGGAAACCTCTCCCTAGTAGACGCGTTTTAGAACCTTGAAGGGAAGCTCGGAAGGGAAAGCCCAAAGAGGACAATATCTACTAGCGGTGGGCTTGGGTTGTTACAAATGATATTAGAGCCAGACACCGAATGGTGTGCCAGTGAGGACGCTGGGCTCCCAAGGGGGTGGATTATGAGATCCCACATTGTTGGAGAGGGGAACGAAGCATTCCTTATAAGAGTGTGGAAACCTCTCCCTAGTGGATGCGTTTTAAAACATTGAGGGAAAGCCCGGAAGAGAAAGTCCAAATAGGACAATATCTGCTAGCGGTGGACTTGGGCTGTTACATGGTTAGTCTTGAGTATTCGAGCACGACAATCGCTTATGTTTACCTCTTAGGTGAGCGTGATTACTAATTTGGGAATATGTTCTTTATCTTTTTGTGCATTTCATAGTAGGATGCTTGCTACTTCTCACTTAATTTTTATTTCAAATTTATTGCATTTATAATTTTTTTCCTATATCCTCTAGCATCACTATAACATGATTGTTTCCTTCCCCTCTCCATTAATTAGGTCCAAGTTGCACCTCTTCTTGCTAGATCTAATTTGCTCATTACCAGGGATATAGAGTGGGCAAATCTGGTTCTTGGATTTGAGCAGGTAACTCTTTTCCATCACTTGTTCTCTTGGTTAGTTATTCATGTGCAGATTTCTGTCACACTTCTTATATTATCCACTTATTTAACATAACTTCGGAAATTTTGGAGGATTAGAATGATGAAGTTAAGGTCCTTATCGATCAAATCCTAGCATCATCATAAGAGTGCAAATAAATCATGTGTTATTTGATAGATGCTTTTTATTGAATTGCTCTTCCCGCTTTAACTTTCCTTTTTCTTTAGCAAGAATCATGTTGATGATTTTATGAAGTTGGCGATTTTACCACTTCTCTCATTTACTGTTGGCTTAGTAATATTTCTTTCTCGTGATTTTATCTGTATTTATTGGCCCCCTCTTCAAAGCATCTATATATGGACTCCGGATGATTATAATTTGTATTTATTTATACATTCTATCTACATGTTTTGGAAACTCCTGAACTCCGGATGATTATAATTTATATGTATTTATACATTCTATCTACATGTTTTGAAAACTCCTGGACGAATATTATGTGTCGTCCTTGACTGCTCCTTGTGATGTTTGTAGAAAGTTACCTTTAATAAGCAGTCATCTACACTTGAATAGCTTTACAGTTGCTATGTTCATCTATCATCGAATTCTTGCTTGCATTCCTGTTTCTTTACTTATAGATACTTTGGGTTGTGGGTATGCTATATCACCACTTTAATTTGAGAAATGCAGGAAAATCGTTATGCTATAGTAGACGTGTGCTATCCCCAGTCAGTAAGCATCCATTTTCATCTTTTAGTTTTCTTTTTTCCAGTTTCTATGCTCATCATATTCTTCTCTAACCTTAAATACTGCAATGTTGTTTAACAGCCAGTTGGGTTTATTCGGGAGCAAAGTAACATCGTTGCTAGACAGGTATAATTTAGAATCTCTTACGTTACCATGGTCTACTGTAAAACTATAATAACTGTGACTATTCTGATCTGTAAATATGAAACTGAGCATATAGTGCTCGGGTAACTTCCCTGGTTCCATGCTGGCTTATAATCTCTCTTTTTCTTCCCCTCGTAAGAAAAATGAACAATTCATCTTATTAAAACTTCAAATGCTAATGCTTGATACATTTTGTTACAGTTGCTTCGTCTAAGGCGCCCTTTTGTGGCATATATTACTGATGCAATGGGTAATGAACTTTTCAGGGTAAGCATCTTAATGTTTTTCTTCTCCATTTCAAGAATCAACCAAATATAACTTTTAGATATTTGTTAAAAAAATGAAATATTACTGTGTTCTTTTAGGTTCGACGGCCCTTTTGGTGGCTAACCAGTTCTATATATGCTGAAATCGATGGTAAGGTATGGTAGTTCAGTTGTTTTCATACAGTCAGAAATTCTTTTAGCTTGTGGCACTCTGGACATGCTTTCTCATTAGAAAAACAACACTAGGAAATTGGTGTGGTTCATAGGCGATGGCATCTCTGGAGGAGGGTGTATGATCTGTACCTTGGGTAAGTTTAGCACTAACTATCTATCATCCATTCATAATATTCCATCAAACTGATGCTGATTGAAACCCTGTTTGGGTATGCATGCGTTTGTTGAGCAATTATTCAAGGAGGTTGGTATAGTGTGGTTGACTGATTGGAGATTTTATATTGTGGGTATAGAAGAGAGAAACTAGAAATTAAGATTTTACTGTGCATCCAAAGGTTAGAAGGGAGCCATCACAATTTGGCAGTCATATCATTTATGTTTTTGTGTATGATTTTGTTATTTCCTCTCATTATTTCTTCCCTATGGTTATTTAAAATACAACACGTTTAATCAAATTATCCTTAAAAGTAACTATTAGTAAATTTAATATAACACAAGAATTATTACTTTGAGTATGTTTCCTTAAGATCTTATAATTGGAATAATATATCCATGACAACATCATTATGTCATCCTTGTATGTATTAATTCCTTTTGTCTATCATGTTTGTGATTATCACATTTGCATTTAAGTACACAAAGTTGTGATGGAATTAACAGCCAGTTTTGTTCAAACAATTTTAATTATGACTTGACAATTTAAATTGTAACTATTAGGAACAAGCAGTTCGCAGTTGTTGAAAATCCTGGCTTTTGGAATTGGACCTTCACATTAAAGGACATTGATGGTAATGTGCTTGCTGAGGTGGATCGTGACTGGAGAGGTTTCGGCTTCGAGGTTTTTCTTTTCTCTTCCTGCAATAGCTTTATAATAAACCTATATTTGATACCTTTTAGCAACTTTCTGTTTAAAGAAATGTGAATTGTGGAAATAAAGAGATCCAATAATCTTCTTGCTCTCAGCATCCCTGTAGCAGTGCTTCCAAATCTGCCACGAGCCTAAGCCTCTTGCCTTTCTTATTGTAATAGAATAAGCTTAAATTGTATGTGCTTATTAAAAAAGAAAGAAAGAAAAAAATCATAGAGAGTTTTTTGATAAAGAACACATATTTTTATATCAGAAACCAGCTTTTCATTGAGACAAATTGAAAAAATCAATGAAAAACAAAAAATGGAAAATAGAAAAAACAGCTAAACAAAAGGAACCTCCCAGCAGCTAGACAAGACATACAAAAAACAGGCTCCAATCCAAAAGGATAAGGCCTAAGAAAATTACAACAAAAACCCCCGTAGTAAAGGATGATCAAAGAGACACATTGACTTGGGAAGGGTTCATGCCTCTTCACACGACCTCTTAAACCCAAAAGATTCTCCAATTTCTCTTTATTCAGATCCCACACACGAGAAATTACAAGGCCGAAGGACATTATCACGAAAAGGGTATGAAAGGGCATCTCCTCCATCATCGGAGGAGAACCCACCTCTCACCAAAGCTCTCGAAAAAGAAAAGATGCCTAAATCAAATTAACAAAAAGACAGCTCCAAAGAATGGATCCAAGTTCTCCGCTACTCCCCTACAAAAGATGCACCCCTACAGCCTAGCACAATAAGAATAAAACTCAGAAGTCGATCCATTAGGAATCAAAAAGCTCAAGAATATGAATCAAGACTTGTATGGATCTCCAAAATCAGGAATTTTTTGCCCTCGATACAATCAAACATTTGACCTTTTATTGCCGCTGGATTATAATGAAGTTTTTTTAGATATATTCAAATACTTACGGATCTGCCAGATTGCTTGTCTATTTAATAGTTTAACTTGCCGGGATATTGATCTTTTGTGGAATCTGGTTATACAACCCATTTCCTTCTTCCATAAGTGATTAAACTTCTTCCTGAGATATCTATTTATAGTCGATGAAACACATTCCATGGGGAATATCTTTATCAATTGCTGTTGTCTGAAACTATTTTGCAGATGTTTACTGATGCTGGTCAGTATGTTATTCGTTTTGGTGCTTCAGATTTGGCCTCAAGGACTGGCCCCGCTAAAGGAGTAAAATTACTAGATTGATGTTTAACTTGATTTTAGTTTTCATACAATGTACTTTTTCAATATTGAGTGCTGTTGATGTTGACAGGTTCAAGAGCTGGAAGTCGCCCGACACCTTACTCTTTCAGAGAGAGCTGTAGCCGTTGCTCTTGCTATTTCACTTGATAATGACTATTTCTCAAGACATGGGGGCTGGTAAGTGGCAAACACTTCCTAAAACTTGCACTAAAGGATAATAACTATACTCTGTGTTCTTTCATTTTCCTCTGTGACAGTTCGTTTCTTTAAATACATATATAACCCGAATCCATTGTGACACTTAAGAGAACCCCATTTGAGATCAAATTCTCTGTGAACTGAGATTGACAGTGATGATTAGTTTATTTGCTAACGATCTCTAGAGAAGGAAGCCGTTGCAATGTGATTGGTAGTTTTCTGCTGTTAGATGTACGAGTGATGATTAGTTTATTTGCTAACAATCTCTAGAGAAGGAATGTGATTGGTAGTTTTCTACTGTTAGATGTACGAGTGATGATTAGTTTATTTGCTAACAATCTCTAGAGAAGGAAGCCGTTGAAATGTGATTGGTAGTTTTCTACTGTTAGATGTACGAGTTTAAAAAAAAAAAATTGATGAAACGCATTTCAAATTTGTATCTACTGATCATGAGAGGACTATATTATTGAATCAAGCACTGATTATTGAGTTGCTTATCATTTATCAGGGGACTTCCTTTCATTGCTGTTGGAGAGTAGAATTGGATTGCTGGACAGGCTTCTAGATCTCTGAGGTTTCGTCATTTTAATTCAATGTGTTTTTGATACCATATGTTGTATTTTCATATTGATAAAGTTCTTCCGATTTTGGCGAAATCCCAAGTGTAATAAGCTTGTGGGAAAAGGAAAAAAAAAAAAAAAACATATCACAAAAGAAAAATTAGAAAACTAATGGAACAGAATAAATTTTAGGCTCCATGTTCTTCATCTTATTGCTGATTTCACGACTCAACTGATGTTTATACTTGAAAATTAAGGTTTAGGATGTTTCTTTCGCCTCATTTTGATTTCTTGGATGAGATTTCTTTTTTTATGGGAATTTAATCTTGTTGACAACTTAATCGATATTTTATTTATGTATTTTGTGTTTCTAGCTTATTTTAGTCATTATTTTTTTAGTCTAATTAATATTTCAAATTTCAAATCAAATTTTATAGTTTAGATATTAATTAAATACAAAATTGTGTATTTACTTCTATCCTTTACAAAATTAAACTTTTAATCATATAGTTCTCAATTTGCTTGTAAGTGTGACTGCTATTTATATTAACAATGTTAGTGATCACTTGGTATTTAATATCATGTGATTTTTTTTATATCGAGTAGATAATTATAACGTGAGAATATAAAAATAGACTCGGATATATTAAAAAGTTACCATTTAAAAACTTATTAGAGATAATATCTCTATCGAAAGTTTATAAGTATTGTATTTTTAATGGGAAAAGTAGCCAAATTCAAAATAAACTCGGCAAATTTATCATTTTTTATCATAAATTTAAATTTCATTAAACTATAATTTAAACTTTGAGTAAATATTGCAATTTTGAATTATTTTCATTCAAAAGTCACAAGTAACAATATTATTATTTGTATTTAATAATAAAAAAAAAATAATAACCCACGATGTGGACGGGCAGGATTGTGATTAAGCCCTAACAAAACCTCCGACGTATCACGCACCCAGGACAAGTGATTATCAAGAGAAATGAATCGTCGGAGTTTACTCTCGAGAGCGTCGGCAGGTTTGCGGCATCTCTGTACTTCAAACGCCGAGTCGTCGCGCGGTCCTGTGAATGATCAGCAGCAGCGGCTCTACCCGAGGCTGTCGAAGTTGGGTGCCACCGGCGGTAGCGTGGCGCAGACATTGAACCAGTACATCATGGAGGGAAAGATCGTCAAAAAATATGAGCTCGAGAGATGCATAAAGGAGCTCCGGAAGTACCGTAGATACCACCACGCCCTTCAGGTTTTTTCCTTAAACACATAGGTTCGTTCACTGTAGGAGAAATATAAATGCACAAAATTACTGCTGCTTTTCATTTGTTTTTCAAATTCTATTGCCAATTGTTGATTGTATTCTTCCTTTCGCTGCTAGATCATAAATTTTTTGTAAACGAAACATTCATGAAATATAAAGGAAATGACAAAAACCTTATGAAGAATTTACGATAAAAAATCATTGGATCTGGGGTAGCTATAAAAAAGCAGTCTGGAGGGAGAACCAGCCAAAAAGTTGCTGTAATTGTAGGAGACCATAAGATCTTAGCTCATCCATTGCATTTGCTTCGGTTGTTGCAGATAATGGAATGGATGGAGATGAGGAAAATCAACTACTCATTCACTGACTACGCGCTGCGTTTAGATCTTATATCGAAAGTTAAAGGAATTGCTGCTGCGGAGAATTATTTCTGTGATCTGTCGTCGTCTGCGAAGAATCGATTTACTTATGGAGCTCTTTTGAATTGCTATTGCAAGGAATTGATGGAGGAAAAGGCATTGGCTCTTTCTAAGAAGATAGATGAGTTGAAGTTTGCTTCCAATTTGTCCTTTAACAATCTTATGACCATGTATATGAGAATGGATCAACCCGAGAAAGTACCTCCTCTTATAGATGAAATGAAGCGGAGAGGGATTTTTCTTAGCACGTACACATACAATGTTTGGATGAACAGTTGTGCTTCCCTGAATGGCGTTGGAAAAGTTGAAGAAATTCTCGAGGAGATGAAAAACGAAGACAGAAACAAATTTGATTGGACGACGTTTTCGAACTTGGCTGCTATCTATGTTAAGGCAGGACAGCTCGAGAAAGCCGAATTAGCTCTTAAGAAGGTAGAGAACGAGATCAAATCGAATAAGCAGCAGGATCGTTTAGCGTACCATTTCTTGATAAGCCTTTATGCATCGACGTCGAATCGGAGTGAGGTGTATAGGATATGGAATGCACTGAAATCAGTTTATCCAATGACAAATAACATGAGTTATCTCGTCATGCTTCAGGCTCTAAGCAAACTAAAGGATTTCGAGGGTCTTAAAAGCACTTATAAGGAATGGGAATCTAGTTGCTCGAGCTTTGATTTGCGGTTAGCGGATGTTACGATCGGGGCTTACCTACGACAGGACATGTACAAAGATGCTGCATTGGTCTTTGAGGATGCCATTAAGAGAAGTAAAGGACCTTTCTTTAGGGCTCGAGAAATGTTCATGATTTACTTCTTGAAGTTCAAGCAAGTCGATTTGGCACTCAGTCATTTGGAATCAGCTATATCTGAAAGCATGGACGATGAATGGCATCCATCACCGGCGATGGCGAATGCTTTTCTGATGTACTTTGAGGAAGAGAAAGACGTTGAAGGCGCCGAAGATTTTGCCAGGATTTTGAAGAGATTTAAGTGTCTCGACGCTAGTGCATACCATCTATTGCTCAAGACCTATGCAGCTGCAGGAAAACGAGCCCCCGACATGCGACAAAGATTGAAAGAAGACAACATTGAGGTAAGTAGTGAGCTTGAGGAGTTGTTAAGTAGACAACATTGAGACAAGTAGGAGGAAAATCCATGTGATGTTTTTTTTATCTGATCTTTATAAGCTGATCCACTTCATTCCTTTTCTCCTAAACGAAATTTGTATTTTTCGAGCATTAGTCTATTTTCATTTTCTTGATAAGCTGATGGTGCACAACTTGTAGAAGTTCCCTTGGTTTGTGGTAGACTTGGACCGGGTTTTTGTCACCACGTTATCAGCATCGAAGAAGCCAGGGCTGGCAAGATAAGTTCACGTGGCCATGCCTAAACCAATCAATAAGGCTTATTGATTGAAGAGGGAAAAATGACTACTTATTAGCTTAGCTAGCCTTCTGGGAGAGTCGAGTCATTTAGTCAATTCATATGAATATATCAATTTATATGCACCTGGGATATACATTTATTTCGAGCATTCAAAAGTATGCACGTAACACGTCAAGAATCTCTATGAGAATTATTCTTCAACAATACCACATTGTTAGTAGCTTTTGAGGGAGGCCTATTGATCTTCTCTAATAATCTACTGAATACTAATTTTACTGGTATGTATGCTACAGTTGGGAGCCTAGGTGATTCGGGTTTGATCAATCCATTCATTCGACAAGTTACACTATCATGCATTGGCACGTTACTATAATTCGGCTCGACAGCAATCGAAGACAAAGCTCTAGTCTTCTGGTTAGTTGATAGGCTTGCTTTCTTTGACATCTTTTTTGGCAGTCTTCTATCACGAGAAGGTCGGGGACTGTGAGGGCCGCTTGCCTCTTCACCGTCCAGTACTGTTGTCGGTAAACGAGTGCGAGGGATGCGAACATTTGCTGTCCTCCTTGCAGTCCTCCAAGCTGGTTGATTGCCTAGACTATCTGAAAGAAGAGCTTCAGAAATCCCGTCTTGTAGAGCTTCAATTTGAATAGGATGCCCAATTATAGCTTGCCCATTTAACTTGCTCACCAGTGATACGATGGGAACAGGCTCTTTCTGGTAATTTGCTTGGACTTTTAGATCAACCTCTGTTAATATAGTTCTTAACCTCCCACCAAAACGATGACGTGTACCGTATAAGCCATGTTTCACGTCCCGATATCCCTTCAAATCAGGCTGCTGATCCTCCCAATCCGACATGTAATTTCCTACAAGATTTTGATCCTTTGATACCCTTTTTGACGTTAAGTAATACTCCTCTTCCATTGCCTCAGCTCGAGCTCGCTTTGTCGTGTCATCGAAATACTCATTTTTAAGTCCAGCAGACTTTTTCGAAAGATTCCGAACGTTCCTTTTCCCCTTCAATTGCCACTTAGACATTGGGTCGTGATGATAAGCCATGTAATTATCTACTTCCTTATCTGACATGGAAGAATTAGAATCAGTCTCTAAATCAGAAGAGTTGTTTTCAGATGAACTAGAAGCATCATCTTCAACCAGGGAATCGAGCTGAGAAGACAGAACGCCAAGTTCTAAACGGTTCGTTGACATCTCAACTTGGCCATGAGAGGATTCTTTGCTCTCCACTGAATCAACTGGAAGACGCATACACTTGCTCTTCTTTGCACCATCAATTAGCTCCATCCCTGAAGTCGAAAAAGAATACGATGCGTTAATCTAGCTGTTGCAGTCTATGTTGGCATCCTTCGGGGTCGAGAATGCGTCAACATACTAAAATCGAAAAGTGCTTACCGTTTGCATAACTGTCATTGCCAATGCTACAAACACCATCGAGAGGAGCCAAAGCATCGGTATCACATACAAGCGTTTCCGACAAGTCTCTCGTCCTTGGTTTTGCTTCCGGATGAACATTCTCACCATTCAGTTGAGCTCCTTCACTTGCTTTACGACATGAATCTATAATTTCATTGTCATAATTTACATCTATGATCTTAGAAAACAGATGCAATTCAAAATGCCCATCGTTTATATCATCGATTTCGGTATGTTCCAAAGAAAATATTCCCTTCTTTACCGGGGATCCAATCGTCGTTTGATCGAGTTTTCCTCGATCCTTTAGTAGCTCCTTCTCAAGTTGAAGAGCATGAAGAACAGCATCCTCCTTACGTGCATATTTCTCCCTCTTCTTCATTGGCATGCCTTGCGAGAACTCTGCCCTCTCAATACAATCATCAAACTCACCACATCGGAATGGCTTAACACGCTTGGACTTCTCTAAATTGTACCAATCCCTGATGAGAAGCACATGAACGAAGATATCAAAAACTATATAGTTTTTACTTTGTCCAATGAGTAGAGAATTCAAAGTAAAGTAAAGAAGAAGGATCCTAACTTACACACTGGCGTCTTCTCTTCCAAGGAGCTTTACTGGAGTTCCAGATCGAGGTGAGCCAAGGTACGAGCATGAAAGCTCATCGGAACCCACAATTTTACCAGGCCACCATGAGCCATTCCTCCTTCGAACCCACACGATCGAGCCCACGCCATAATCGACTGCACCACATCCCGGACTCCCCATTCTCTCTGTTTCAGTGAAAACAACACGTAATTTCAGGTCAGCCTCCGGCGAAGAAGAGTGAAGTGCGGAGAATGATCCGACAGTGCGCGGAGATGGAGGATCGCAAAGATCGATGCGGGTTATGATTAGGGTTTCCATTCAAATTTGGGGATTCTTCATTTCTAGGGCTCCTGAATCGAAATTCCCCCTCCGATTAATATCTCTTCCCACTGATTCAATCCGAAGCTTCGGATCCTTGAAGATTCTGATCTCTTAATCATCTAGAACTGGTTTTGCTTGCAGACCTTGTCGTCCGTAATTTCTCTTCTGCTTAGATTCAAAATCGGAAAGGAAAACTCTCAGGAACCGACGACTCGGGTCGGGTCGGGTCGTAGAGCGTTGTCGTAGTCGGGCAACTTGTCGTGCACGTCAGTTTGATGAAAATGATGAAATAACAATTACCGGATTTGGATATACGTGTAATTTTTAAATTTTTAATTAAATTAGATTAAATCTCTTAAAATAATATCTAATTTAGTTCCTATCATTTTAAATTTTTTTAATTAAATTTGATTAAATCTCTTAAACCGACCACTATTATATAAGTAACTAATTAAAATTTTTTTTAGTTGAGTTAGTTAACGCTAGTTGATATTTTCATGACATTCAATTTACAGACAAATGAGACGTTCGCCCTAACCGGGTAAGAATTTTGATCGAGGAATAAAAAAGGGAGAGGGGAGATATTTCTACCCATTAGACAAACGAGCCTGGAGATGGAATTTTCGTCTCCGCCCTTACCCAATTCCCCGTCTCACCCGACCTCTGCTCCAGTTTTTTATATATAAAATAAATAATTTATTTCCCGTCTCACCCCTTTTTTTTTTTTTTTTTTTTTTTTTGTGTGAAATACCATGCTATAATAATTAAATTTTTATTTTTTAGAAATTAATTATTATTATTATTTGTGTGAGTCAAAATTTTGTTCAATTTTTTAAATAAAAATAATATAGTAAAATGGAAATTATGCTTTTAATTTTTTTTTTGGAAATAAAGAAATTAAAAACTCGAGAGAAAATTGTGGCCCAATGTTCGGCAGAACTGGGCCTTCCCCCACAAGACCTTTTGCTATCATTTTCTTCCCCACTCGGTCCAAAGGTCTCGCCTGTAGCTCGCTCCAGTTGAGATCGTCTTCAACCTCACGAGGTAAGCTCCATCGCTTGCTCGCTCGCTCGCTCGATTCTGCCTGCTCACTGTGTAAATTATTTTAAAGAAGCAACGGAAATGATTATTTTCGCGGATTTTCAATCTTCTTTCTCATTGTTCGTTATTAATTAGTTTTATTGTTCCATTTCATTTCGGTTTTAGTATTGTTTTGTTAGTTGTATTCTTGGTATGCCTATATAAAGGTTACGGTACTTTAATCACTCATCGATGAGAAAATTTCTTTTGGAATCATTTCTCTCTGTATATTCTGTTTCTTGCTGCGAATCTGTGAGTATCCGCTGTGGGCTTATTTGTAGTTAGGTGATGAAATTAATGGAACTTTGGAGGTCTCTACTCCTATAAAATTAGTTTGTGGCTTGTTTTCTTCGGTTTCGTTGGGATCCCCGCTTTGCAGTGTTATTTTCCCTGTTTCTAAATGGAAGTTTTGTTAGTATAGTTATGATTATTTCATAATGGAATTGCAATGGTTATATCTTTGTTAACATCTTAAGCAGGTGGAAAGTAGAGATCTCTTGATGGAGGTGCCACCAAATGAAGATTCAGAGCACCCAGTCAATTCTTCCATTGATACCGTTCATCCGCAACAGGATAATGTGCTCCCTGATACTGTAAATGACGGGTATATAAGAACGTCGCTTCTTGTATTTGCTGTAATGTTTATTTTGGGGGTCATGATGGTCGGTTGCAATCTTGTTATCTTAATATTGGTTGTAGCTTCTCCCACAGTGTGTAGAATCGTTGTATCACTGTTGGTCAAAATACAACTTAGATTGTAACAGCCCAAGCCCACCAGTAACAGATATTGCCCGCTTTGGCCCGTATTGTCGTCAGCCTCACGTGAGGGGTTTCCACACCCTTATAAAGAATGTTTCGTTCCTATCTCCAACCGAATAGAGTTTCAAATCGCATGCTTTTACTTTGCTGATGTTTGTATTTTGGTTGTAATGGGAGCAAGTTTGGGTTTCCTTCAAATGACTAGAATTTCGGTTCGTTTTCTGAGGGCACCTTTAGCAACTAGTTAAAAGTGATTTTTTTTTCTTCCTTCTGAGTTTTTGTTCTTTCATTGCCTTTTTGTAGAGATTATAGTAGAGTATGGTTTCGGGATGATCCGTAGGTTTCTAGAGAGCATTTTATTTGTTTCTACCATCAGTTATGTTTTATCTGTTTGTATGAGATTTTTGGAACTTGTAATTTTCAGAGTCATGGAGCAGAAGCAGGTAATCAATGAGGAAGAAATAAGAGGTACAATCGAAGCAATTGCATCCACGGGGAAATTCTGGTATTTTTCTTCTCCATCTAATTTCCATCGACTTAGTATGAGTATAAAGATGCTACATCAAACATCTGGTTAGAAGTTGTGAGATCCCACATCGGTTGGAGACCAGAATGAAGCATTCCTTATGAGGGTGTTGAAACGTCTCCCTAATAGAGGCATTTTAAAACCTTGAGGGGAAGTCCGAAAGCGAAAGCCCAAAGAGGACAATATTTGCTAGTTGTGGGCTTGAGTTGTTATAAATGGTATCAGAGCCAGACACTGGACGGTGTGCCAGTGAGGATGCTGGAACCCCAAGGGGGTGGATTGTGAGATCCCACATCGGTCGGAGAGGGGAATGAAGCGTTCACTATTAGGATGTGGAAACCCCTCCCTAACAAACGCGTTTTAAAACCTTGAGGGGAAGCCCCCGAAGGGAAAGCCCAAAGAGGACAATATCTACTAGCGGTGGGCTTGGACGGTTACAAATGGTATCAGAGCCAGACACTGGTGTGTCAATGAGGACATAGGATCTCAAGGGGGTGGATTGTGAGATCCCAGATTGGTTGGAGAAGGGAACGAAACATTCTTAAGGGTGTGGAAACCTCTCCCTAACAGACGCGTTTTAAAGCCTTGAGGGGAAGCTCGAATGGGAAAGTCCAAGAATGACAATATCTGCTAACAGTGACCTTAGGTTGTTACAGAAGTGTACGGATTTAGACCTCAAAATCTAAAGTGCTTTGATATGTTGAAAGAGGAGAATTATTTTTCTTGAAAAAACCTTCACAAATTGGAAGAATTAATCAGTTTAACATTTTCTTATTGTTTTGAACTTACAGTATACATGTGTGTATATGTATGTTATGTTCTCAGGCATGATTGGGAGAAATTGAAGAGCATGCTATCCTTTCAGCTGAAGCAGGTATGGGGAGGTACGCATGAATGCATTTCGTTTGTTATTTTCCAGTGAATGCTTTATGGTTATTGCATAGCGGGCATGCATATCATATTTGTTATATCCAGTTTTTTTATGAATATTTTGAAACCTTCTTATTTTTCTTTCTCTCCTGCCTTTGAAGGTGCTGTCCGAGTATCCTGAAGCGAAAGCGTCCGGTGAACAAAGTACTTTAGGGGAACCCTTCCCGGAGCTGGTAAAGCGGCTCGATGAAGGTTTATGAGCTTCCGCTTCCTATTGTTTACCGTTGATTTATTTGTAAACTGTTTTTCTCTTCCTTTTGGTATTTTCGTTTTATAAAACTTACGATCACCGGAGAAGGTCTCGTTACTGTGTAACTTTGATGTCATGTCGGTCATGTAAATTCCTGATCAACGGTCGTTCTTTTGAAGCCTTAATCGATTAGTTATTAATCTACTTGGGACGTGGGCGAGATTTAGAACTGGTAGTGTGCTTGAGTTGAAGCATTAGAATGAGACGGGCTCGTTCTAATGCTTCCTTTTTCGTGTTTTTATTCGTATAAGAAGTAGATTTCATTCAAATTCAAGGAAGAGGGAGACAGCATTTTACTTAATTCAATATGTTTTTTTGGATTGCAGCACTTCTTAGCTTCATTGAAGGTCCTCCATTTACCCTTCAAAGGATTTGTGAGGTGATTGTCCATGTTCACTACAATGCTATTTCTTTCTTCACATTTTCATATTTAATTTTTTTGTTCGTTCATTAATTATTAGTGAGATGGATAAAGAACTCTCCTTACCAACCTCGAACTCTTGTCAAACCTTATTAGTTAGCAGTTGTCCAAAAATTAGATAACTTTTTATCAAATATCAAAATGACTAAATATTTTCTCTAAAATTGACGTCGAAACAGATCCTATTGGATGCACGGGGCGTCTATCCCAAACTCTCAAAGCTTGTGCTAGCTCTGGAAAAGGTATGGAGTTTTCTGGTGTCGATTTTCAGTTTGTTTTTTGTTTGGTTTTCTGATATTGCATATTATTATCGAATCGTGACGATTAATCTTGATGAGGTAATACTTGATATCATGTCTAATTATTTGAAGTTTACATTTATAGAATCTTTTGGTGACATCCACACTCGCCATCAGTCCTGCCCCGTGTCTACCGTCATCCGACGCAAAGCCAAATGAGTCGGAGGAGGCAGAGAAAGGTGTGGAAGAACAAAAGCATTCAGCAGATGTAGTAGAAAATGGAGACAGGGATGAGGTAATGACGGAGGTTGAAGAGGCCGACATGAATGATGATATGACAATAGACATAGCCCTTGAAGAAATAGTTGGATCATCTGAGACAACAAATTCGGCTGCAAACAGTAAATCTTAGCCTTCCTCAGTTCTGCTAATCTCTTCTACGTCGAGGGAGCGCGACACGGCCGATAATCCATAGTTCTTTGACATGTCAATTTGTTCAATCCAATATAATTCGGCTCGGATGTTGCTTGGATGTTTTCTTGATTGGATATTTGAGTGATCTCACTATGTTCTTGGCTTCTTAACTTTTGATATAGCATAGTCCATCGGCCATTGAAAATGTGGTTTGTTCCCTTTGCAACTGTTGATTTCTTCTAATCCTTCATGTAGATTTGGTAACGAGTTGAGGGGAAGGGGCAAAGCACAACTCGACCGAGAGAGAGAGAGAGGTGGCTGACCTTTCTTTCCCGGGCTCGTGTTCTGAGTGTATCATCAAATCTTATTATGAAGTAGTAAAATAGCATGTTACAAGATTAGGCAGCAATGTGTATTTAAGGAAAAAAAAAAAAGGGCAGAATTTAGCACAACAAAGATTAGGCAGCCATGAAACTAAACTTGAGCATCTCTGTATGTCCATGGTTGCCAACCAATTTTCGTATAACAAAAAAAACCACTGCTCTTGTTGAGAGTCGAACTCAAGACCTCCCGCTTACTAAACGGGTGCTCTAACCAACTGAGCTACAAGAGCTCACTGTTAACTAGATAAATTGTTTTCAATATTTATAAGAAGTATTATAGTGAAAAAGAAAACCAATAAATTGAAATATATTTTATTTTATGCTAGATTAACATCTTATTCAAGGATCTAGATACTAGTTTGATGTGGTTGAATAGCAAGAACCAAATTACGTGAAACTAAATAACGCTTTTTTAGTTGTGTCAATGTTTGAATTAAAATTGCTTGGCTTATTCAAATAATTTAACCTTAAAAGCTGTTCAAATAATACTTCCAGCAGCTGTTCAAATACTAAAACGGGGTTCTAAATAGGTAATTCTGAGTTACATATTACTAAAAGAAATGCTTTTTGGAGGAAATTCATTACTAATAAATATAACATAAATTCATTTCAAGCGAGACCCCATTTTAAGGCAAATTTCTATGAACATCATAGTTTCAGGTCATTAATCTAAATTGTCTAACATTTTTGCCTTCCAAACGGGCAACGCCCGGTCGAAAACATGGAAAGGAAATAAGCAGTCCAGAGATCAGAATTTCACCAAAAGAGGTTCCCATTGCAGAAAGGTAACGAATGCAAAACACGAGACGAGCAGGGCGTTAAAAGAAAGAAATATTATACCTATAAAAGAGAGAGTCCACACCACATCCATCCATAGTTGATGAGTACAAGAAAGATGACAACCCAATAGAGAGAATCTGTATGGACGAAAATATAACAGACTTCCCCTAAAGAACATTGTAAAGCAAAAGTTACCCTCAACAACCAAAGGAACAAAAGGGGCATAATAAGGGAATAATATTTCTGCACAACCCGCGCCAACACCTAACCAGCCGTATACATTACTACACCTATATAGGATGATGAATCATATCATTAGATAGATGGAAAATAGGTTGGATCTAACAACATTGCAATACAATATCGATCTGGCTCGTGGATTCTGCAGCAGCTAAATCGCGCACCTATCATGTGTTCTAACCCTATGATCAGCGAACTAAAAACTAAATACTTACTCCACATTCAACCTATATATAGGAATTACCCATCATCAGCAGTCAAACTACCACCGTCCCATGAGAGCTGTCTTTTTCAAGAAAATCACTTCCATCTGTGGGGGAAAAAATTCTGCAGAAACTGGAAAAACTAATTAGCAAAAAATATCCGTATAGCCTCCTCACATCCACAGATTTGATTTGGGGGGGACTGCAAATCAAATGCCCACTTCAACCTCGCCAAAGTCCATGAGCTTTTGCTTCTGCACAGTAACTAGACATATTCATGAGTCCACCATCTCATCTTGAATCTCGTTCGGAGCAATAAGCCCTGGAATAGAAAGCATCCGTTGCCGATCTCTTTCCCTCTGAGCAGCTGCCTCTTCAGCATAGAGGTCTTTATTATCCTGAAAATAGAATCCAAACCTCGTTAAGCATCATATTCACGTCTTACGTTAGATAAGCTTAGCTCTGGTACCACTTTTGTTAGAATTCTCTATTCAGAAAGAAGATTAATAGATAGGGATTAGGGAGATCAGAGATGCCCAGATCTATATATAGATGTAGATACACACACGCATACAGTTCTTCCCTCATGAGATAAGCCAAGTTGATAAGAGACTGTATGACACTTGGATTGCGAACACTCACTCTCTTTTAGATAGAATACTCATCATAAACGATAAGAATATATTAATAGCAACAATAAACCTGGCAAAAATAGGTAGTCTTCCTTCTTTTTTTTTTATAATGAAACACAGGATACAACATAGAAGGCAAACCTGTGCTGAAAATTCTTTGGATTGCACCAGAAAGTCTCGAATGTGATTCTTAAACACAGAGAGGTCATTTCTTGAATCAAACAGTCCATTCACCATTTGAGTGACCTGAAAATTCCATTAAAGAGGTTGATTTTAATAGAATGAAAAAAAAAAAAAACTACAAACAAAGACGAGGAGCAAAAAATGGATTGGGAAAGCTCATACTTCTGCTGCAGTCATGTTGGGGAACGAAGAACTCAGGAGCTTAATAGTGTACTCCCGAACAAAGGCCACGTTATTCGGGTATGGATAAGAAACAGTTGCAGCATCCCACAAAGGTTCTGTTAGTACACCAGACTCCGCCTGACATAAAAAAAAAATTAACACCATATTTTTTCCATCTAAAATTAATGAATTAAAAAGAAAGAACAAAACAATAACCTGTGAAGTAACCAAATAAATGGACGGTTTACATTTTAGTTAAAAGGTCATTAACAGAATGATTTCATTTTATAAGCAGGGCCTTTAACACAAAACATTACCAAGCAAAACAAGTGTTGGAGGACCAAGACATGCAACTTAAATCCAGGCTTGTGAAACGTGTCCGTCAAGACTGCAAATATTTCTTGCTCAATAGTCAAAAAATATGTTCGATAAAATTGATTGCAGAACTCGGAAGCCTGTGACAACAGAAACAAATAAATTTTAGAATATCAAACAGCATATATCAGGATATGTAAAAATGGAATACATCAAAACATCACACCTGAAAATTTTTTAACATCTCTAATAGTAGATTGAGCCCAGTTTCAGCAATATTCCTCTCTGTGTGCCGAAATGCCCATATAATTGAATCCATAACAAGCTTTAATTGCTGATGAGAAGACCCCACGTCCCAAATGAAAATAATAGTATTGCATACAACAAAAAAGAAGTGTAAGCAAGTTCAATAATTGAGGATGTAAAACAAAGTCAATAAAAGGGAAAACGTTGGTGTAAAACCTGACTTGACAGCCGAATCAAAGCAGGAAAACAATACGTAGCAATGGCTCGAAGCAGCGAAAAAAACTTTAGGCGATGCTCTGGATAATCTTCAAAATTTTTAGTAATCATCTGCAAACGCATACAATCAGAACACCTCGTAAAAATAAATAATGGAGTACATTAAAAGTATAAAGGCACAAAGCAAAGCACAATTTTAAGCATAAAAGAAAAAGTCCACCAAAAAGAAAAGATTAAAAACCAAAAAAAAAAACAACAAATTAAACTGAACCACTGAACCAAAAGTCATCTGTAAGCCTCTCAAACATGCAACAATCTGTTATACAAATCCTCACCTCCAGCGTGCATTGGAAGACTGCTTCAAATATACGAGGCACATCCTCAATCATTGTATTCTTATACCTATATGAAAAAATTGTAAAAGAAAATTATGAAGATTACAAATTGGTGCAAATATAATTAAATAAAGCAAAACTAAAATCAAAAAGCGTATTCTAATTGAACAAGTATAAATATCAATAAATAATGTAGCNCCATAACAAGCTTTAATTGCTGATGAGAAGACCCCACGTCCCAAATGAAAATAATAGTATTGCATACAACAAAAAAGAAGTGTAAGCAAGTTCAATAATTGAGGATGTAAAACAAAGTCAATAAAAGGGAAAACGTTGGTGTAAAACCTGACTTGACAGCCGAATCAAAGCAGGAAAACAATACGTAGCAATGGCTCGAAGCAGCGAAAAAAACTTTAGGCGATGCTCTGGATAATCTTCAAAATTTTTAGTAATCATCTGCAAACGCATACAATCAGAACACCTCGTAAAAATAAATAATGGAGTACATTAAAAGTATAAAGGCACAAAGCAAAGCACAATTTTAAGCATAAAAGAAAAAGTCCACCAAAAAGAAAAGATTAAAAACCAAAAAAAAAAACAACAAATTAAACTGAACCACTGAACCAAAAGTCATCTGTAAGCCTCTCAAACATGCAACAATCTGTTATACAAATCCTCACCTCCAGCGTGCATTGGAAGACTGCTTCAAATATACGAGGCACATCCTCAATCATTGTATTCTTATACCTATATGAAAAAATTGTAAAAGAAAATTATGAAGATTACAAATTGGTGCAAATATAATTAAATAAAGCAAAACTAAAATCAAAAAGCGTATTCTAATTGAACAAGTATAAATATCAATAAATAATGTAGCAAAAAGTATTTATTCCTCCCATAGACCTGACATTAAAATATAATGATCGATAAGTTGATATAATAGCAGAATATTGACATACTTATTTATAATTGTAGCGAAAAGAGATAAGACTTCTGATTCACGTGCATCTGGGAGATTCCTGGCGTAATCAAGAAGAATGGGTTCCATCATTGGGGGCACAAACTGCTTCCCAATTTGTGGTTGATCTTCAGCCTTGTCCAAGAATGTTTCAATAAGCTTTAGAGTTTCCCTCTTCACTGATCTGTTTCACCCATTTTTCCTCCTTGTTAAGCTATCATGACATGGTTCCAGGTAGGGAAGTACCAGGGTAGAATTTAACAAGAATCACCATCATAAAAATTTACCGTAGAAGCTTAACATAGGACGTTNGCAAACGCATACAATCAGAACACCTCGTAAAAATAAATAATGGAGTACATTAAAAGTATAAAGGCACAAAGCAAAGCACAATTTTAAGCATAAAAGAAAAAGTCCACCAAAAAGAAAAGATTAAAAACCAAAAAAAAAAACAACAAATTAAACTGAACCACTGAACCAAAAGTCATCTGTAAGCCTCTCAAACATGCAACAATCTGTTATACAAATCCTCACCTCCAGCGTGCATTGGAAGACTGCTTCAAATATACGAGGCACATCCTCAATCATTGTATTCTTATACCTATATGAAAAAATTGTAAAAGAAAATTATGAAGATTACAAATTGGTGCAAATATAATTAAATAAAGCAAAACTAAAATCAAAAAGCGTATTCTAATTGAACAAGTATAAATATCAATAAATAATGTAGCAAAAAGTATTTATTCCTCCCATAGACCTGACATTAAAATATAATGATCGATAAGTTGATATAATAGCAGAATATTGACATACTTATTTATAATTGTAGCGAAAAGAGATAAGACTTCTGATTCACGTGCATCTGGGAGATTCCTGGCGTAATCAAGAAGAATGGGTTCCATCATTGGGGGCACAAACTGCTTCCCAATTTGTGGTTGATCTTCAGCCTTGTCCAAGAATGTTTCAATAAGCTTTAGAGTTTCCCTCTTCACTGATCTGTTTCACCCATTTTTCCTCCTTGTTAAGCTATCATGACATGGTTCCAGGTAGGGAAGTACCAGGGTAGAATTTAACAAGAATCACCATCATAAAAATTTACCGTAGAAGCTTAACATAGGACGTTTTAGACGCATAGGGCCCTCCTTCAGCAATGCTACTTGATATAAGCTCACTATACATTCTGCAGGAACATTCCAAAACCACAGAAACCACTTATGATAAGGAAGACAGATGTTAAATGTATTATTTTAAGTATCTTGCAATTTCAAGAGGACACCATAGGATGGGAATTAATATCAATACCTGTAGACATTGAGCATATCCAGAAAGATCAAAGATATCTGAGGTAAGAAATAAGTTCCAAGAGAACTGGCAACGCTTGTATTTGTCTACATGCCAGAATTTCACTTAATCAATTTATTATTCGATGAGAACCAAGTAATATGATAAGAATTCCATCTAAGAGCCCCAAGTAATGGCTCAAACAAAATTCACAAGTTTAGTCATACCTGTAGTATATTGAGCACCGTTCTTATTACATCTTGATCTTTTAGAAAATCCACACTTTGGCGTGCCTGACCAATAATTTCAGCCCATTTCTGTGTAACGAGTAGCCACATAAACCATGCAAACAAACTATCACTAATAATGGTCAATACAAATGGATCCTTAAATAAGTCAATTTCACTTTGAAAAGAACCTGGTTTGGAAGCTCCATCAGCCTCTGGAGGTACTCATCCCTCTTCTGTGGATCAGGTTCTGCTTGAATCATGTTGCCAACCTCGAATAACCATAAGCAGTGAGCAATTGCATGATATATGTCTAGTTCATACGGATTTTAAATAGAAACGTTTTATAGACATACAGATTCATAAAAAGTATGAATTTGGTGAGGCTCGAGATCTGCAACTGTTGTCGGAAGACTAGTAAGAAGTTCAGAAACAAATGGCTCATTTTCTCCAACCTGAAAATTAGAAGCAAAACATATTACAACAAACAAAAAAAGGCCTAAACCAAATAATGTTAATAAAAAAAAAGTGTCCTTTCCTACCCAGGATAAACACGTGGGTCAGAGGTGCCATGAGGGGAAAGATAATACCTGTACAATGACAAACTTTCGCTTGCATTTTTGAACAATTTTTAAGAATGTGTCACAAGCCATATCCTGAAATTTATGAAAAATTAGAATGAGAAGCCGCTTTCAAATCAATTTAACAATATATACTGACAAACAGATCAGCAAAAGAATGAGCTAAGAAAACCTAACATCAAAAGAACACCACGTGCATTTGTTGCAAATACTTCTTTTACCAGTTGTAATACATAAAAAATCCATCGCCAAGCACTAAAAGATGACAAGAACTATGTCCTCAAATACTACAGGAAAAGCAACAATAACCTGCACTCCTGGATGTGTTTCGTGCATGAACTCAAACAACTTGTTCACGACAGTTTTCAAGAACTTCCAGTGAGCTCTTAAGAATCTTGGATACTGACCAACAACATACCTGTCAAAGGAACACTTTATGTGAATGCTAGGTCAAAAAGATCGCCAATACATTTGAAATTAAAAAATGAATAGGTTAACCATTAATGATTAAGCTTTTCGCATTATTAATTCATCAACCATTCCCACAAAATCAGAACGCCAAATTCAGATGTAAAACATAAAATATTTATCTAAAAAACGGCATGCTTTTTAATTTGAAATATGTAAGCAAAGTTCAGCCCAAAAAAGGGTAGCTCCAGTGAGTGATGCGATAATCCTTACATGATGTTACTCGCAATAACAGCTTTATTATCCTTTCCCTTGGTAATTTCACACAAATTCAACAAATCACGTATGACCATCACCAAGAATCTGTTCTCCTGAAAAGGTCCAAAAAATGAAAAGATTTAAGATACAGAAATTCAGATATGAAACAAAAAATTTGTAATTAAACCTAAAGACCAAATTCTCCAGAATGAATGCAGAAAATATACCTGATCCTCCATCATGGAACCAGAGATAGACCCAATAGCCCAGCATAGTGTGTTTAAGTTGTTCCATGACCAATCTTCACCACTGAGTTGTCTACTTAATTTCTTTAGCATCTGTCTCAGAACAATATTTTTTAAGTAGAGAGAAAAAGAGAGGGAGATAAAAAGGAAGGAGAGACTTGCCATGAGCTTAAAAGTTACAACTTAAGAAGCAGTAATACTTTGCAAGAAGGAGCTTCCATCACATTTCAACTTAAAATCCACACATGCTTATTGGAAGGGCAAAAACAACAAAGAGCCACACTAAAATTTTAAAAAATAAAAATAAAAAAAACCTTTTGCATCACATGTTCAAATAAATAAAGGGGAAAATCACGCATGGACTTGGAAGGTTTTGATGTCAATAGGCAAGGCTTCGATAAGAAAATAAACTACATTTAGCCAAAAAGTAAATAGTTACCTGCTTTTCAGTGTCATCGTGATCAAGGTGCGACAAGTAAATTAATGTCTCTCGCATGCTCTGCAACCATTAATATAATTAACCAAAGCTATGGAAAAGAAATGCTTATTTTGCTTGTCTTAAATTAGCAACTACCAATTCCTTAAAAATGCATAACACCAACGTACTATTACTGTTACATTTTCATAGAAGCAGAGCAGATGAACTTTTTTTTAAAATCTACAACCAAAAATCATAAGGGAACCTTAAACAGAGAACCAGATTCAGTAGTTTAGACTGACAACCTTGTATTGAACAAGGACATCATTATCCTTCATGGTTTCTCGAACAATGTTACCGTTCTCATCCTCAACAATGAGAACCTCCTCTGGTTTAGCCATGCGACAAATCATAAGCATTCTCAACTTTGACATAGGACCAGAATAAAGCTGCCTCCTCTGCATGAGTTGAGAACCAAGGCCATCAACCGCACCAGAGAGCAAAGGCACCTGTCACATAACTCTAATATAAGAAACATTTCCACATATTCCTGCAAAAACACCATCGAGGAAATGGTGGTTGAACTTGAAACTCCCAACACCAGAGAACAGGGTGGAAAAATATTCCCGAATTACATAAAAATGATTCATGAGCATTTCATTTTTTTTTAAAAAAAAAAATGCAATAAGAAGACCTAATAATAAATTTCACCATTCCAGATATTTCAAATGTTCCAAAATTTTTCCAGCCAGACATTTATATTATAATCAATTGCCTAAAAGAGATATTTACAAACGTAGTCATTTTGCACATCTACATACACCTTAAATCATAACAGAGGTAGATAACCAATTGAACAAAAAAAATTATACCGCACAAAGTTCAAGGACACAAATACTCAATTAACCACAGTGAAACTGGCGACCATTAGACAAACACAGCATGACCACCATACCTGCAATCCCATCATATTGGCGGACACAGCAGGATTATCCATATTATGGTGTGCCTCAAACAGTTCCAGAACCAAGGAGTTCCAATAATCCAAGCAGACCTGTATATTCACGCAACAAGAGCAGGGTAACCACAAGTAAAGATGTAGCATATTTTGTTTGCAAGACCATATGCATACATGAATGCTTTCACGATTGTGGGGGAATTAAGATTGAAAAACAAGCAACTCACCTTAAAAACCTCGGTGTCATCAACATATGAAATGTTAATAAGATATTCGAGACCCATTAGCAATGCAGATATACTCTCCTGAGTGGATTCCAGAACTCGAATATGTGACTGCACAAATAAATAGAAATATGATCATAAAATGGTGAAAAAAAAAAGTTCCATATTTTTATAAAATAAGCAAAAATGACAATAGGAGTTTGCTCCTCTTCTATTAATGTAAGATCATCAACCATGATTGCAACATTAATTATTCAATCTCTGATTTACAGATCCCATGCCACCCACATAATACAAGACGGGACTGTATTTTCAGGGCAGGACAAATCTATGCTTTGTGACACACTTCAAATTAGGGTTTCCTATGGTAAATTGTTAGTGATTTGATTCACTCTTTCAGTAGCCCTTTTTTATTGGTATGGCCTTGTTTTTGTACAGTTCATCCTCTTTGTTCTATCATCTACCTTACCAATTTCATAATATAAAAAGACAGTAAATGAATTGGCAAGAACATCCATTGTCAACCACTACTACCAAGTTCATGCGTTCACTATCTTTTTCTNTTTTTTTTTTTTTTTTTTTTTTTTTTTTTTTTTTTTTTTTTTTTTTTTTTTTACCTTTTTGTGTAGGAAGCAGGAACCATTTCATGGATGTATGAAATAGATACAAATGGAAGTTCTACCAAAGACGGTTACAAAAACACCTCCATTGTGGCAGGAGGGTTGATAAGCTATAACTACAAAATGGAAGTGAAAGATGACTCCAACCTAAGCTACAAAGTTTTCACGTTCCCATTCTCAAATCATGTCATCAAGCAAAAAGAAACTTACCTTGTAAAATGAAGTGAAAAACAGAGCCAAGTTCTGAATAAAAGCCTGGTAAAATAACATAGAAGTCAAATTTAGTTAGGTCAGGAGGAAAAACAGGTATAAATTACAAAAAATAATAATAATAATAACCTAATGGTACCTGCTCCTCACTTGATCCATGAGCATAGGCCTCTGGGATGTTTGTACTAGGTGGAAGAATATTCTGGTTTTAAAGAAGCATCAGTTAGGTTCAAAAAATAAAAAGTTAGGTTGGATACAAGAGGATCAGAATTGCTAAAATATTTTTTCTATTGAAGAACAAAGCTTTCATAGAGAATAAGACCCGAGAGACATTACAATAAATGCTCATACCATCGAAGATCTAAGAGACAAATCTTAACACACCTGTAATTGCACCATGAATATATTATACATCTTAACGTACTGCACATTGTAATAGTCCCCAAAATTCAGAGCTGCCACCTAAAGTTGCCCAAGGGAACCCATGCACACAAAAAGAACAAAGGATGAGAATTCTCAAGAGTTTAAGATAACACATTTCTTAAAATAGATTGAACAATATACCTCCGTTAGACATTGGAGAGTTAGATTACGATATGATGGGACCGGGAAAAACTTCAGCAATGTTTCAAGCTGCGAGAAAAAAATGAAAGGTGGATCATTGTTCAAAGTGGACCTCCATCCAGAACTCATCACATGAAGAGAGATAATACTTACCAATGGGGACTCAAATATATATCCCAAAGGAATCCATGAAAGGAAAGCATGTAATGTTGATAATGTTGCACGGATAAGTTCTGTCCTTTGAGATGCTGATAGCACAAATAAGCATAACTCATGGATGAGTTGAAACTCGCTGTGAACAATGAAAGGTATACAGAGATTAGATTAAATTAAGAAGTGTGTTTAACAACATAAAATCAGAGTTCAAGTGTCTTTTAAAATGAAACAAATAGTAATAAATAACTTCAACCAAAACTTGACGTCTGATTGGAATAAACTTCAAAATTCAACAACCGACAACTTAACAAGAATTATTCACAAAACAATAATAATAAATATACCGCACATAAGGATTCAGAACAAATGTCACAGAAACCAAAGGGGACTGCAAAGCATCACTTGACAAGAGACCAAACGTATTGGAAAAATACAAGCAACTTACCTGTTCAAAGATTGTTTAAGCTCCTTGATTTTTTGTTGCGTCATCTCTCCCCTTGAGAAATCAAAGACCTCTTCACTCAAGAGCTGAAAAAATTATAAAAGCAAAAAAGACTGTCATCCCTGTAAAATGAAACAGCATATGGTCAAATAAACAGAAGTTCAGAAAACTACTTTTAAAATCGCCATGCAGTTCTCACNTTTTTTTTTTTTTTTTTTTTTTTTTTTTTTTTTTTTTTTTTTTTTTTTTTTTTTTTTTTTTTTGTAACATGAAACAAACTTTCCATCGACAAGTATAGAGGAGGAATGAAAACACTCAAATCCAACGAGGCTCACAGAAAAACTACTCCAATTTTTATTTTATATATATATATTGCATGGATCTCAACAGGACTTCAACAATTTGATAAACGCCCAATGGTGGTCCAACTTTTACTTTTATACTCAAAAGTTCTCAAGTTTCTTTCCAACAGGATTTCATAAGGTAGCCAATAGCCATGATTGTACAAGTCAAAGGACCAGCAAATTTAAGGCCTTCCTTAGGTGAGACGCCCATAAAGATGTTTCTCCACACAATCATGATTGCGGTTGTGGAACCAGCAAGAGAAACCAAAAGTAGTGAAGAGGTTAGCACATCCACAAAACAAATGAAATAAAAATGAAGAAAGCACCATAAAGGTATAAAATAAAAATTGAAGAAAAGGCCTCCGCTGTCTTGCGCGTAACAGTGGTAAATAATACACCTAGGGAGCAGTAAAGAGAATGGAGGTGTCTTTTTTTAATCAAGACAACAGTTCGACTGTCATTAACACTAAGCAGAAGACCTTCTTAAAATGAAGCACCCTAAATTATTTCTCTACAGAAAACATGATATGGAAACAAGAAAAGTCCAGGAGAAAAAACTAAGAAATACCTGAACCAAGATGATGTTAAGCTTGTTGACATACAGTCTTTCCATTCGAAAGGAAGCTTCATTACTTGAAAGCTATACAGGAACAATCGTAGAACATAACCTTATTTTTCAGTATGAATAGAGAAGAAATATATAATATTCAATAACAACCAACACAAAAAAGAAGGGATTACANTTTTTTTTTTTTTTTTTTTTTTTTTTTTTTTTTTTTTTTTTTTTTTTTTTTTTTTTTTTTTTTGTAACATGAAACAAACTTTCCATCGACAAGTATAGAGGAGGAATGAAAACACTCAAATCCAACGAGGCTCACAGAAAAACTACTCCAATTTTTATTTTATATATATATATTGCATGGATCTCAACAGGACTTCAACAATTTGATAAACGCCCAATGGTGGTCCAACTTTTACTTTTATACTCAAAAGTTCTCAAGTTTCTTTCCAACAGGATTTCATAAGGTAGCCAATAGCCATGATTGTACAAGTCAAAGGACCAGCAAATTTAAGGCCTTCCTTAGGTGAGACGCCCATAAAGATGTTTCTCCACACAATCATGATTGCGGTTGTGGAACCAGCAAGAGAAACCAAAAGTAGTGAAGAGGTTAGCACATCCACAAAACAAATGAAATAAAAATGAAGAAAGCACCATAAAGGTATAAAATAAAAATTGAAGAAAAGGCCTCCGCTGTCTTGCGCGTAACAGTGGTAAATAATACACCTAGGGAGCAGTAAAGAGAATGGAGGTGTCTTTTTTTAATCAAGACAACAGTTCGACTGTCATTAACACTAAGCAGAAGACCTTCTTAAAATGAAGCACCCTAAATTATTTCTCTACAGAAAACATGATATGGAAACAAGAAAAGTCCAGGAGAAAAAACTAAGAAATACCTGAACCAAGATGATGTTAAGCTTGTTGACATACAGTCTTTCCATTCGAAAGGAAGCTTCATTACTTGAAAGCTATACAGGAACAATCGTAGAACATAACCTTATTTTTCAGTATGAATAGAGAAGAAATATATAATATTCAATAACAACCAACACAAAAAAGAAGGGATTACATAGTTCTAACCTGCACAATCACATCAGATACATAATTCTTCATTCCATCTCTTTGTTCAACCGGTAGCGCATTCCATCTATATTTTATTACACCTTCTAGAACCTGTAGATGTGGCAATCAGCATATCTTATTATATTTGAGCGACTTGTAAAAGAATGTCAAAATCTTAATTGTCCGTGGAGACTAGTTGGATTAAGAATCTCATCGTTGTTCGGAGGTGGGGAAGTTAAGAGACCATGAACGGGTGACAAAATAAGGATACGAGAGGAGTTGAGACATCAGAGAGATTAATTAATGATTATAGCAACAAACTAAGTTAATAAACTCGAACTCATGCAATTAATTGGAGACATTGAAGTGCCACAAAGGTCGTTTCCAAACTTTCAAGAAAAAGAGATGCAAAAAGAAGAGAGAAGAAGCCATCCTCCTGAAGCTAAGATATCACAGATAACAACTCCAATTGCCATAAGCTAAGAAAAAGAGAGACAGTCTCTGTACAAAAGAACATTGATGCCTTTGTTACTCCAAAATCAATGTCTGGTATAAAAACAGCGACTTTATGAACATCGTAACGTTCAATTTTACTATATCAAATAAAATATTTTTACGTAGCATTGCGACATACCTGTAAGGCAAAGAACTTAGTGTTTAAGCTCTTTGTATTTTGTAAAATGTGCACAACCTGCAGCCACATGTCCGCATTATTTTGTAGGTCCCTTAAAATTTGATCTGCAGCACTCCTCTGAAAAGACATAACGTGCATGGGAAAAAATTAGGTGGTCGATATTTTAAAACCAAAAATAAACGATCACGTTAAATGACATAAGACAGTCCAGGGACATCCCCAAATGATATAAGTTTTGCGTGGAATTGGAACCATGAATAGATATTCTTTTCCAGGTGAGTGAGTGGGTGGGTTCCCTCTAAGAGTGCGCATTACATGGTTCATAACTAAGCCTAGATACGCGTCAACTAACCAGAACGTATGCATTTTCCAATTCCGAAGTACAATGCAACAATTGAGATAGGAACCAGGACAATGAGAGGTGCTCTGGGTATACTAAATCAAACTAGAAATTTCAACAGCCAGGCATAAATAAGAAAGGAGCATTTTTGCAGCTTGAGCATAGGTGGGAAGAGGTGAGGCGGAGTAAACGTCATTCTGATAAACTCAGTCATCTAGTACAAGAACTAAAACCCTAAATTACTACCCCATAACCACAAACACTAAACCCTAAATTTCCGAAACTTCTTCACCAATATTCCAAGAGAAGATTCAAAAACAATGCCCACAACCATCACATTCAAACAACACAAAAAAATAAAAATAAAAACAAAAACCGAACTCCCCTCAGCTCATCACTCGAACTAACCATCAAACAAAAATGTCCAACCTTCTCCAAGAGAACAAAGCACGACAAAATATATATAAACAGGCGACGGAACTCACCTCTTCCTTAGATCCAGTACCATAGAAGGCCGCAACAGTTGCATCGAGCAACGGGACGTCAATCGGCTGACTCAAATCCCTGAGCTTCTCTGCTGCCATCGTTTAAGATCAAACTGAAAACCTCCAAAACGGGCACCAGCTCCGACCAAAAGGCTCCGAGCAAGAAAAACAAATACAGGGTACTGTAGGGAGTTCCCAAACCCTAAAGACAATGAGAGTGAGAGAGAGAGAGAGGCAACAAACAAAAAGAAAAGCTATGGAGAAAAGGAGGGAAAAATAGAGGGAGGAGAGAGAAAGGGGGGAAGAGAGAGAAGAAGAGATTATACGTAGAGAGAGATAGAGAGAGAGAGAAATATGAAACGGAAAGTAATCTGTAGAGAGAGAAAGGGAGAGAGGGAAAACGAAGGACTGCTTAAAAACGAAGCAGACTGTCTATAAGGCTTATCGACACGCCCAGTCCTAACTTCGAACTGTGGTTTTTTATTTTTTATTTTTTATTTTTTATTTTTTTTAATTTGAAAAAATATTTGGAATGTGAACATTTTAAATTTTAATTGTAATTTTAGAAATTTAGTCTTATAAAAATTAAATTAAATTAATTAAAAAATCTTTTAATATTTGTATTTTTTACTTTTTATGTGAATTAAATAATTTTGTGTGGGCATGTGAAAAATCATTTTAATATTTGTATTTTTTTAATTTTTTAATTTTTTATGTGAATTAAATAATTTTTTAGAATATTATAAATAATTTAGGATATTAAAATTGGTGTGTTGAATGCATGAGATAGGTTTAAAATAGATTTAATTTTTCTTTTTTTTAATGTTTATTAAAAAAAAAAGTAATATTTGAAGTGACATTTTGATTTCAAATCTAAATGATTTTATTTTGAATTCTTAGAAATTAAATTAAAACATTAATTCCAAAAAAAAATTTGATAATTTCTCAAAACGGGAAATGAAATAGGTAGCAAAAAAGAACGTCTCGACTCAAGATATTAGAAAAAATATATTATTTGAAAATTAAAAAAAAATTAAGAAGAACCCATGAACCAACTCCATTAGGAAGTTGTTCGAGTTTTCGAGTCATCATGAGTTTTTTACGGCCTCGATCCACACAATTTCTGTATTCACCAACAGTAAAAAAGTCAGGCAAGTAAAAATGAGCCACAAATTCACCCCAGAAGATGAACAGCAAGAATTCTATACACAGTAAATAAAAATTAACAAGAATCCATGAACCAACTCTATTAGGAATTTGTTCGAGTTTTCGAGTCATCAAGAGTTTTTTACCGTCAGTAAATGAGTCAGGCAAGTAAAAATGAGCCACAAATTCACCTCCAGAAGATGAACAATTCTATACAAAGTAAACAGATTCTCAGCATTGTTTTAACTCATTCAGTAAAACAGTGTAGTTTAATCCAACCCTCCATAATCCTAATACATCGCAAATCTATACTTCTAATAAGAAGATGAACAACATTAAGTGACTAATCGAATACAGTAAAAAAGTTAAAGAAAATCATCAGAAGCAAAGAATTAACCTAAGCCACCCGACACAACTTAAATCAGTTTCAAGTTAAATGAATTTGATTGCATAAGCATACGCTTTGATGTGGTGTACTATCATCCTACGTGCCACGATAATAATCACGAAGGCCACGCCAGCAGTCCGAACAAGCAGAATATACAATCATGCGAAGATTATAATGCACATAAAAGACACGCAAGCTCGATCTAACCAGTCAATGCTCGTGTTTAACACGAGCTTTTATAATTCCAGGAAGTGGTGGCGAGGTTGGAGTTCTAACGGGCGTGTTAGACATTGAAGGAAGAGGGATCTGGGGTGGTTGATACATGCCTGACATGCTAGAACCCTCCCCTGCATCAGGAGCGAAATTTTGCGCCGTGTTGTCGCATTGCGGTCTGTCGCAAAATTTCATCGCCTTCAAAACGTAATTGTCATCGTGGAGCTCAAACGGAGTACTGCAAGAACAGCAGCATGATACAATGAAAATCGAACTAGTTTCGGAATTTCGAGATTCAGACATTACATTCCTAATACCTGTTGAAGTCAAAGTGCACCAGCTGCATATCTTCTGATATTTCTATCTCAACAGTTGCATGAGGCCTTGTCTACAAATTCAAGATTTTCAAGAACATAAACTAAGAACGATGGCATAGAAAAGATGAAAATATTATTCGAATTATAAAATTTATATCTGTTCTCATTGTTCATTTCAAAAGAACTCAGATGTTCATTATTGGTGCTTAAAATGCTCCGCAATACTCGAAATTTTGTCGATACTTTTCTAGACAAGAAACGATATCAAAGAATTTTTGTTAAAATGCTGCTGGGTACATCCCTATCAGCATAAACTTCTGGCTTACGACCTTTTGTGGGGTATTGTAACGGCCCAGATCCACCGCTAGCAGATATTGTCCTCTTTGGGCTTTCCCTTTCGGGCTTCCCCTCAAGGCTTTAAAACGCGTCTACTAGGGGAAGGTTTTCACACCCTTATAAATGGTGGTTTGTTCTCCTCCCCAACCAATGTGGGACATCACAATCCACCCCCCTTCGGGGCCCAGCGTCCTCGCTGGCACTCTTTCCTTCCTCCAGTCGATGTGGAACCGCCCCCAAATCCACCTCCCTTTGGGGCCCAACGTCCTTACTAGCACACCGCCTCGTGTCTACCCCCTTCAGGGAACAGCGAGAAGGCTAGCACATCGTCTGGTCTTTGACTCTGATACCATTTGTAACGGCCCAGATCCACCGCTAGCAGATATTGTCCTCTTTGGGCTTTGGAGAAAAGGAGGGAAAAATAGAGGGAGGAGAGAGAAAGGGGGGAAGAGAGAGAAGAAGAGATTATACGTAGAGAGAGATAGAGAGAGAGAGAAATATGAAACGGAAAGTAATCTGTAGAGAGAGAAAGGGAGAGAGGGAAAACGAAGGACTGCTTAAAAACGAAGCAGACTGTCTATAAGGCTTATCGACACGCCCAGTCCTAACTTCGAACTGTGGTTTTTTATTTTTTATTTTTTATTTTTTATTTTTTTTAATTTGAAAAAATATTTGGAATGTGAACATTTTAAATTTTAATTGTAATTTTAGAAATTTAGTCTTATAAAAATTAAATTAAATTAATTAAAAAATCTTTTAATATTTGTATTTTTTACTTTTTATGTGAATTAAATAATTTTGTGTGGGCATGTGAAAAATCATTTTAATATTTGTATTTTTTTAATTTTTTAATTTTTTATGTGAATTAAATAATTTTTTAGAATATTATAAATAATTTAGGATATTAAAATTGGTGTGTTGAATGCATGAGATAGGTTTAAAATAGATTTAATTTTTCTTTTTTTTAATGTTTATTAAAAAAAAAAGTAATATTTGAAGTGACATTTTGATTTCAAATCTAAATGATTTTATTTTGAATTCTTAGAAATTAAATTAAAACATTAATTCCAAAAAAAAATTTGATAATTTCTCAAAACGGGAAATGAAATAGGTAGCAAAAAAGAACGTCTCGACTCAAGATATTAGAAAAAATATATTATTTGAAAATTAAAAAAAAATTAAGAAGAACCCATGAACCAACTCCATTAGGAAGTTGTTCGAGTTTTCGAGTCATCATGAGTTTTTTACGGCCTCGATCCACACAATTTCTGTATTCACCAACAGTAAAAAAGTCAGGCAAGTAAAAATGAGCCACAAATTCACCCCAGAAGATGAACAGCAAGAATTCTATACACAGTAAATAAAAATTAACAAGAATCCATGAACCAACTCTATTAGGAATTTGTTCGAGTTTTCGAGTCATCAAGAGTTTTTTACCGTCAGTAAATGAGTCAGGCAAGTAAAAATGAGCCACAAATTCACCTCCAGAAGATGAACAATTCTATACAAAGTAAACAGATTCTCAGCATTGTTTTAACTCATTCAGTAAAACAGTGTAGTTTAATCCAACCCTCCATAATCCTAATACATCGCAAATCTATACTTCTAATAAGAAGATGAACAACATTAAGTGACTAATCGAATACAGTAAAAAAGTTAAAGAAAATCATCAGAAGCAAAGAATTAACCTAAGCCACCCGACACAACTTAAATCAGTTTCAAGTTAAATGAATTTGATTGCATAAGCATACGCTTTGATGTGGTGTACTATCATCCTACGTGCCACGATAATAATCACGAAGGCCACGCCAGCAGTCCGAACAAGCAGAATATACAATCATGCGAAGATTATAATGCACATAAAAGACACGCAAGCTCGATCTAACCAGTCAATGCTCGTGTTTAACACGAGCTTTTATAATTCCAGGAAGTGGTGGCGAGGTTGGAGTTCTAACGGGCGTGTTAGACATTGAAGGAAGAGGGATCTGGGGTGGTTGATACATGCCTGACATGCTAGAACCCTCCCCTGCATCAGGAGCGAAATTTTGCGCCGTGTTGTCGCATTGCGGTCTGTCGCAAAATTTCATCGCCTTCAAAACGTAATTGTCATCGTGGAGCTCAAACGGAGTACTGCAAGAACAGCAGCATGATACAATGAAAATCGAACTAGTTTCGGAATTTCGAGATTCAGACATTACATTCCTAATACCTGTTGAAGTCAAAGTGCACCAGCTGCATATCTTCTGATATTTCTATCTCAACAGTTGCATGAGGCCTTGTCTACAAATTCAAGATTTTCAAGAACATAAACTAAGAACGATGGCATAGAAAAGATGAAAATATTATTCGAATTATAAAATTTATATCTGTTCTCATTGTTCATTTCAAAAGAACTCAGATGTTCATTATTGGTGCTTAAAATGCTCCGCAATACTCGAAATTTTGTCGATACTTTTCTAGACAAGAAACGATATCAAAGAATTTTTGTTAAAATGCTGCTGGGTACATCCCTATCAGCATAAACTTCTGGCTTACGACCTTTTGTGGGGTATTGTAACGGCCCAGATCCACCGCTAGCAGATATTGTCCTCTTTGGGCTTTCCCTTTCGGGCTTCCCCTCAAGGCTTTAAAACGCGTCTACTAGGGGAAGGTTTTCACACCCTTATAAATGGTGGTTTGTTCTCCTCCCCAACCAATGTGGGACATCACAATCCACCCCCCTTCGGGGCCCAGCGTCCTCGCTGGCACTCTTTCCTTCCTCCAGTCGATGTGGAACCGCCCCCAAATCCACCTCCCTTTGGGGCCCAACGTCCTTACTAGCACACCGCCTCGTGTCTACCCCCTTCAGGGAACAGCGAGAAGGCTAGCACATCGTCTGGTCTTTGACTCTGATACCATTTGTAACGGCCCAGATCCACCGCTAGCAGATATTGTCCTCTTTGGGCTTTCCCTTTCGGGCTTCCCCTCAAGGCTTTAAAACGCTCTACTAGGGGAAGGTTTCCACACCCTTATAAATGGTGGTTTGTTCTCCTCCCCAACCAATGTGGGACATCACAGGTATCGTATCTTGCTTGGGAGGAACGATAGATTTGGGAGTGTGTTATGTTTTTCGCTTCCGAGCGTTGGTCACTTGGTGTTTTTGTAATTATGGCCTTGGTCTTGTTCTTTTGAATTGGAGCCTCTTTTTGTGTTTTTTGTATGCCCTTGTCCACCAATGTGTTCTTTCGGTTGTTCGACGAAAGTTCGGTTTCTTTAAAAGAAAAAAGGATTATGAAGCACGTTCCTCAATGAACCGATGCTAACACCAGAAGAAGAGACGGTCTGTTGGGTCGTCTTCACTTTTACACATCCGTCCAACTTGAAGAAAGGAAAGAGTCGGGGCCTTTTTTTTTACTAACTAGTATCTTTGGGGTTTGTATCTCCCCAACAGAAGAGACCAAGCAAACATTATTATCTTCTTAGGATATAAATGCTTCCAAATTATGCAGATCCCGTCTACCTTACGAACCCGAGAACCAGAACATTTTAGTACACATAGAGAAAGAGATTTCCAAATGAATATTCCCAATGCATCTAACTTCCATACTCCCAAATTGCTGGATGAAGACTCGCGATTCCAGCAATTCGAATCAAACCTGCTCGTTAGTGAGGTCGCTAAGTTTTGGATAGGCTTCAAAGAAAGCTAGGGCCCTCAGAATGATCTTCCCAAAATCTTCCATCTATGAATATAGCCCAAAGCTACGCCTAATCGCACAAGTAGGGCTAGGATATATAATACAGGTGACCACACGACTTCAACACTTGACTACAAAGGAACGAGTGTAACAGCCCAAGGCCACCGCTAGCAGATATTGTCCTCTATGGGCTTTCCTTTCGGGCTTCACCTCAAGGTTTTAAAATGCGTCTGCTAGGGAGAGGTTTCCACACCCTTATTAAGAATGCTTTGTTCTCCTCCCCAACCGACGTGGGATCTCATAGTAGGTTTATGGCTAGCCCTTTAACTGCTAAATTGACCGAAAGTTCAATATTAGTTCAGGTAAATGGTCATCCACCTTCATTATCCTAAAATCTAAGAAGGGAAAAGTGTTAAGACATTCAACGGCCAACAACATTTTGTAAAGATTAGAACAAATAAAGAACTATGAACACTTTGTACAAGAACACTAAGGTGGTTGTTTTGTCTTTATTTTTCCCACAAGTAGGGTGAAGGGGATGAGGTGAGGAGGATGTTGAGTAGAGGAAAGCCCATCAATTTGAAAACCAAGGAGAAGAATGGAAATTCTATACAGATACGAGACATGTCCGGAGTTCCTTGCATTTAGGAAAAAGAAGAAATAAATATGAACATGTAACAGACACGCCATACAAGAGTGCACAAGCTTCAAATGCATCTACCGTCTAAATGATTTAACAATAGATAGCAACTATGACAAGCCACCGCTAGCAGGTATTGTCCTCTTTGGGCTTTCCCTTTCGGGTTTCCCCTCAAAGTTTTTAAAATGTGTGTTAGGGAGAGTTTTCCACACCATTATAAAGAATATTTCATTCTCCTCTACAACCGATGTGGGATCTAACAATCCATCCCCTTTCAGGGCCCAGCGATCCACCTCCCTTTAGGGCTCAGTGTCCTTGCTGGCACACCGCCTAGTGTCCACCCCCCTTCAGGACTCAGCCTCCTCACTGGCACATCGCCTAGTGTCTGGCTCTGATACCATTTGTAACAGCCCAAGCTCACCGCTAGCAGATATTGTTCTCTTTAGCTTTCTCTTTCGAGCTTCCCCTCAAGGTTTTTAAAACGTGTGTGTTAGGGAGAGGTTTCCACACCTTTATAAAGAATGTTTCGTTCTCCTCCCCAACCGATGTGGGATCTCACAATCTTAGACAAAATCTTGTTCAATCAAAAAGACATCACGCTTATCATAAGGTTCCGAAGAATAGATAAGGCCATACTACATCGAATAAAATGGGAAGAACGTATACCTGCACCAGGATGAAAGGTAAAGACACGCCACCACTGGGTGCATTCTCAGAACTGAATAACTGTTCGTTTCGCTGAATTAGGTTCTGAAGGCCTACATACTGATAGCCAGACACCATTAGAGCTGCATTCTTATCACTTAAATGCAGTAAATAAGCTAAAGTACAAAAAAGGTACATAAAATAATGGCACTGCCATATCGATAACTTTATTTTTGGATTTAACATAACTCAATTAGATCAGGTGGCCACCCAGTTGACATGGGGATAAGAGAAAAGGTTTCGAATCAGCCAAGTAAAAAGGATGGAGTTGTCTTAGAACTCGCCCGTATCATACACATAATCCGAAGACTGTAAGATGATAACACCACGCTAATCATGAGAAACAAACAGCAAAAATATAATGATAGCTATTCGTACCTGCTCCTCCAGCTCTTGCAAGTACGCCGCTTTCTTTTCAATCCTATTTCTAAGTCCAAGACGCTCTGCCTGCATCGTTCAATAACAAGGTAAATTAAATGCTTGATGCATGATAGAAGAAATGCAGACTGCAGTGAAACCTTTAGTTCTTCGATATCGTTCAGGCTTGTACGTGGCAGACCCTTCCATTGTATCTCTTTTTTATCTTTTGATATGATATCCATTGCCATGAGAACATTCAGCGCGTCATACACCCTTCGCCTGATGTTTTTTTCATCGTACTGTTGCTGTCATAAACAGAGTAAAAGACATAATGACACCTATCCTCTCGCATAACAAAACTAGCAAAAATATGAAGCATTTGAAACCTGATCCGGTGTCGCAAGACTGTTGCCAGGATCAGCAAACTCTGCAACAAGTTCGTCTGCTACCTGAGATCACAAGACTGAAAAGTGAAACCAAACATTTTGATGCACCAGTGCATCATAGGGTATATATGTATAACAGCCCAAGCTGGACCGCTAGCAGATATTGTCCTCTTTGGACTTTTCCTTTCGGGCTTCCCCTCAAGATTTTAAAACGCATCCACTAGGAAGAGGTTTCAACATCCTTATAAGGAATGCTTCGTTTCCCTCTCCAACCGTTCGTTGGATCTCATATCATAATTAAGGAAGTTTCCATTACATTCTCTTACAAATCAACGATGCTAAGAAATAACCTACCTCGTTGTAGGTCGTTCTTCCCTTACTCTCCACTTTCTCACAAACTGCAAGCAATGGAAACAAGTAAAACAATCAAACAATCAAAACAAATAAGAACAAATCTATTATGCATCACGATCCACCGATGCCCTGCCACTGGCGGAGTCGAATCGAACGCAATGAAGGAAGAAATAACGAAAATGGGTGAAGTCAAACACCTTTCATGCTAAATTGGCGAAGCCCTCTTCCACTCTTGTCCCCTCCAACAGCACGCTGACCCCTCTTTTTCTTCACGTTACTATCTCAAAACAACATCCAATTCAACAGATCAAATCAAACCCACAGTTCAATTCGAACAACCAAAGCTAAAACCACAAATTCACAGTTTCTTAATCATCAGGACTCAATCAAAACATCACTCAACATTGTTCAAACACCCAAGCAAGGCAACATTTGAGCTAAATCACAACATAAAATAAGAAAATAAACTCACGCAGTAGGTGGTTGCGAGCCCGCCTCATCGCCATGGATGTCGAGGTTGTTCAATCGAAGAAAAGTGTTGTCGCTAGCAGGCGTCGCCATGGTTTGCTCGCTTCGGTTAGAAGGAGAACCGACACTACCACTCATGGAAACGGACTGACCTGAAATTGTGGTGGCAGCAGGGCCAGGGCCGCCTGGGAGGTCGTCGTCGTCGTCGTCATGGCAGGGTTGCTGGGTTCGTGTGCCCATGAGCCCTGGAAGTCCAAGCTGGATGAAGAAGGAGTGAATTGGGGCAAAAGTAGGTGCGAGGAGGAGGAGAAGGAGGAGGGGACCAGAAGAGGGTTTGGAGAAAGGAGGGAAAGAGGGAGAGAGAGGGTTTTCTTAGGATCAACTCTCTTTGAACTCTTCCAATGCTAAAACAACTACAAGTTTGTGTCTTTTTTTGTGCAACTTCCACCTTTTAAGCCAACAAAAAAAAAACACACACAACCAAAAAAAAAAAAAAGGTTTTTGTAATAAATAAATAAAAATTTAAAATATATGTTTGTTCTCTGCTGGTCACAATCCCACTCTTGATGGCAGCGAACTTGCAAACACTCACTTTCCAACGACAAGTGTGTTAACCCAATTCGTTCTTGCGTCGCCTACGACTAAGCGACGTATGCTCGAGCCTCTGACTTCGGTTTTAAGACAAGATTTTAGAAAACGAGAGTAGAGAGAAATTTTCGAAAGAGATATTTTTGAAAGATACGTTAGATAAGCAAGCAAGAGAGAAATAACAACGGCTCACAGTATATAACCTTGGGTAAGGAGATACCTTATTTACTCGGTTTGGTCGTAATTGATTTTGTTAACTCGATCCGCTATTTTTTAATAATAATTTTAATTTTTATAAAGGCAAATGAGCGTTTCATCCACGTAGCTAAAATCAATTTTATTTTGTTTGTCATCTCCTCAAAATCCATCCATCGTAGTAAATGAATAAAACAAAAAGTAAAATAAAAAATTAATCTTTCGATGTTCTATTTATTACTTATATTATTGATATTGTCCGTTTTTTTTTTTTTTTTGTTCAGTAACGTTTAGGGTGAGAATAGTTTAACTCTTTATCTCTCGCTCGGGAGCGAAGTGAGCGCCACAATGTCTACTATGTCCTTGAATTATTATTATTTTTATTACTAAAAACAAGTCCCTATGAAAAATACAATAAATGGAATACATGTTAATGTGGCCCTTCTCGTCTTTTGGAAAGGGATCGAACTCGTTCATTGGTATAATGCATGTGAGGGTTGAAAAATGGAATGATAAAGATCCATAGTTTGAGTTAAGAACAAGTAAACGAGATGGCAGATCAAGATCCATAGTTTGTATGAAATAAATATTTGTATTTTTGTTCTTTTCGGCCACAACCGTAGAATGTATCTAAAAGCGAATTTACGATGGCAGATGAATCTCGTTGTAAACTTTTAACCTTTCAAAAAGTCGATAATCTTCAAGAACAAGAACTTTATTTTTGTTCGTGCATTTGTTGTCCATGAAAGCTGAACTTAGTTTTATTTTTTTCATCGAGCTTTCAAAACTAGCATTCTTGTTCGATTATTAAAGTTTCGAAGTGGCATCATTAATTTATAAAGTTCGAACATGCCTTACCATCGGTCCTTAAAAGTACGACTTACCATGGTATTAAATTTTTGATCGAGCCACAGCCCGGTCTAATTATTAAGTTAAAAATATAAACATTTTAGAAGGTATTAGGTCCAGAAAGCATCAATGAAATTTGTTTTACAAGGTTAACACTTACCGTTTGAGATAGTCCATGGAATTGCTTTAAATTCTGCAGACTTGAGAGTTTTAAAGGCACTTAGCTTCAATTTCCTCGAGGGTCAGTCCCTTTGTCTCCGGTACAATGAAGAATATAAAGACCAGAGACAAAATAGCTATCACGCCAAATATTAAAAATAGGATTCCAGCTCCAAGCAATTCCTGCGTTCAAAAGTGAATTATTTTACATCAACTATCAAAGATCTTATTCATTGTCATCAATAAACAGGTCCGAGATAAAACAATGTTGACGCAAATCTGTACTTAAATATATGGACGATGTATTAGAGAAGATAAGAGATGTAATAGTTCAAGCCTACCGCTAGCAGATATTGTCCGTTTTGACCCGTTACGTATCTCCGTTAGCCTCACGGTTTTAAAACGTGTCTACTAAGGTGAGGTTTCCACACCCTTATAAAGAATGTTTCGTTCCCCTCTCCAACCGATGTGAGATCTCACAATCCACCCCCTTCGAGGTCAGCATCCTCTCGCTGGCACTCGTTTCCCTCTCTAACCAACGTAGGATCTCATAAGAGGAACAAAAAAACTGAAGGCTAGGTGGAGAGAACTCTGCCCAAAAAGCTTACGTAAAATCTTCCAGTAGTTAACAATCACGAGGAGGCAAAGGTTGTGGAAGAAATTTTGATGGTTTGAACAGCAAGAAAGAGATTGTAAAAGATTGTAAAGTATATCATCATTATTATTCTTTCAAGCAAATGCCTTTTTTTAAAGTCACACAACCATATGACCCTACCATCAATTTGTTAAAATTCAATGGCCTTCCAGTTTCATCGTGGGATTGAACCTCACAATTCTTTAATTTTCTTCACTTGTTCCAATGACATTTGTCATTGATGAACATATACAGGAGTAATTATTGGATAAACTTCAACTCACAAGTATTCATCAAATCAGCATTTGGCCTCTTAGTGGAGTTCAAATCACACAGACTTCTTTTGTAATTATAGTCTTTCCATAATTATTGGGAAATAGGAAAGCCTTTTGTGATTGTGATAGTTTTGTTTTTGGGAGGGAGCACCCTCAGCTCCCGGCCATTAGCCTGTTCTTCCTTGTTTGTTTGTTTTTAGAATACAATCTTCTATACGTTTACTAAATAAGAAATAAAAATTATTCATCAAATGTAAAATGGTAATCGAGCATTATATATACACCTTTATCAAATTTTGTTTGCTCAACGCAAAGATTAATAATATCATGCAATGCCAATTTCATAAACGTAAGATAATGTAAATTTTTAGGATTCAATATATTCACGCACCTTTAATGGAGAAAACGCAAATGCCACGAGAGCATTTGCTCCAAAATTCACAAGCACTGCTATACCGAGCCCCCGACCTCTCAGTCGCAAAGGGAAAACCTCTGAAATCATTAACCAACCAATGGGACCAAAAGATAGCTGCAAAACAAATTTCACTTATCCACAGCGCATCAAACATAAGAAAACGGAAGGAAAATGGTAGATGCCTGGTAGAAACCAACATACAGCAGGAGCATAACTACAGCATATTGTCAAGCCATATACATGAGAAAACAAAGGAAATAAAAAATACCTGGTAACTACCAACATATGACAAGAGCGCGACTACAGCAACAGCAGGCACATTACCCAGGAAAAGGTAATACGATCCCAGAAGAAACAAAGAAACCACCTGTTGCATGAATGAAGTGTAGGACAGGTTAATACACTTTTGAAGTCAGATGNAAAAAAAAAAAAAAAAAAAAAAAAAGAGCAATCTAATATATATTTTTTAATTTTAAAGCAGTTGATATGCCATGAGAGTAGTATTGAGGTCGGAAACACACAGGGCAAGAACACAGAACAGAACTAAAATGGTACAAGTAGTTCGCGTACAGGGTGATGATGTCCCATACATCTTGTGTTCAAGAGTTCGAAAGAAAAGAAATACAAGAATTTTACAAAATGGACTTACAATCCCAGATACACCTCCAAGGAGTAAAGGCCTCCTCCCAAGTCTATCAACGGCAAGAACAGCTGCTCCAGTCATAAAAAGCTGCAGCATAAGGAAATTTAGTTCAAAACTTCATGAATTGGTTATGTGGAATTGTGGACTCCAGCAATAGGTTGATGAAATTTAGAGGGAACGGAAACATTTGTTCAACTCAGCACTACATCTAAATTAGACAAACACATGCATAGCATTAGAATTGCAAGCTAATTCTCATCTCATAGAACTTGCACGAGTTTTCTTTTAAGACAGATCTATGGGGATGTGTAAACAAATACCTTCAATAAACCAAGTAAAATTGACACCCGCGTTGCATCTGAAGCTGCTGAGAATCCTGCACTCTATCGAATTATGTGACGTTTTGTTAGCATAAAAGAGAAACAAAAACAACTGTAAGTTTCAGATAATATTTGCGTCTTAGTACCATTGATGGTCTAGTTTTTTGAAACCTTTCTTCTCTAATGGAGGAAATCTATTTCCCTCTTATAAGATTCACTTCATACACTTATTCCTTTTACATATAAATAATTAAATATATATTTTTAAAAAAAAGTAAGAAAAACAGGCAGACAGCTTTACTAAGTACAGCGTCAGAACTTGCTCGTTAAATAAAGGTACCTGAAAGATTGAGGGAGCATAATATAGCACACTTGGTTGACCAGTTATCTGTCAATAGTTGATGCCAATCCAAAATATAAGCAAACGATAGACAAATGATATGCTTGAAAACATAGGTCAAATATATTCAATACCTGTTGAAATAATACTAATCCTGCACCAATTATTAGGGCCTTCAAGCACTTCCCCTGAAATATTTCCCCTATTGTTGCCGTCTCTGATTCACCAAGAAAAGAGAGCTCATCCAAAATTTCATCCACTTCTTCAGAAGCTTTATCGCCAATAACTGCACCCCGTAGCCGGTACAAGCAGCTTATAGCACTCTCTTTCAATTCCTGCATATTTCCTTTTCCCTGTATAGCACATAAAAGTAGCCATCTGGGAGATGACGGTAGCCACCACATTCCCACTCCCATGACCAACGCAATTGGGGTATTGGCTGCATATATGTAGCGCCAACCAGCAACCACTTCAACTAAGAGACTACCAATGCTGTAACCCACCTGCAGAGTATTCCATGCATGCTTTAAAGTATCAGCAGACAAGATAGAGAAGGGGGGAAATCCAATACAGATATTTTGACCTTCTGTGAGGCCCCCGATAGTCAGGAGTTACGTTAGGAATGGTGGAATAGAGATGGGCCAGTCAGTTAAGGGGCTCTTTTCTGTTAGAATGATAGTTGGTTTGTTAGTTTTGTTAGTGGGCCTGGTGTTTTCTATTTATTTAGGAAAAAGGGGTCTCTGTATGGGCATGTGATAATTTGTGGTAAACTTTGGTAAGGAAGAGTGTAGTCCTCTCAAATCAACCGACGATCGTTGTATGCACTTTCGGTTTCTCATATTTTGAAATAGACTTGCTTCCTAAGAAAGATAGCTTATACCTTCATTTGATTCATTTGATGGATTCGCAAGATTAAAAAAGTAAAAAAGGAAGAAAGAAACTTATATTAAAGTAGTAAAAAAATGGAATAAGGTAGAAGCACTTACAACCATTCCAAGCACTATAAAAAACTCTTTGAGAGAGATTAACTGCCCACGTATCTTGCTAGGGGAAGTTTCAGCAATGTACATTGGTGCTGCATGCATCGCCTAGAAGACAAAATACTGAAATTAAATGCTCTGAACACAGACAGGATGATCTTCTAAGAAAATTAATTAGAATTTCATAAAGGTCAATAGTTAATTCTACGGTACGGGATTCAAAAAATAAATGACAGAAATATCAATAGTTCCTGTATATCAAAAAGCAATGCACGTATAATTTTTTCCTCCTTAGGATCTTATCATCTTTATCAAAATATCTTTGGGTACGTTCATATTCATTTTCATAGCACATAAATCATGTTTTGAAATATAGACAAAAGTAAAACATCGGCAGTAAAGAAAATAACATAAATTGCGTTACCAATCCAATTCCTATCCCAGATATGGTGCGCCCAATTACCAAAACAGCAAAGTTAGGAGCAAGTGCTGTTATGATAGCTCCGACGAGATACATTAAAGAGGAAAGAATCAGCTCCCTTCTTCTCCCTTTCATGCAAAATCGGCATTAAATTGATCAGGGAATGAAACAGATATATCATAATTACCATATACTGCTTCACATCTTATGATAACCAACCTAGAAAATCAGCAACGTTAAAAGCCAAGATAGAGCCAATCAAGGCACCATATAAGGAACCGCTAGTCTGCAAAATTCAGCTCTAAAACTCAAACCCACTACACTATTATTTATCCAGGAATATTAGCTCGTAATTTCAATTGCAAACTCACTACAAGGCCAACTTCTACAGAAGATAAGCGGTACCATGATATTCCACTGGATGATGCTGACTGCAAGGAAAGAAAACAGAAATAAACCAAGATAAGAATGAGAAGAAACTGAAGGAATTTTTTTTTAGAAAAAAATGAACAGTTGCGTAACTCTGGATATGGAATTCTGGAAGAATAAATGATCTAACTGAGTTTTAATTGTTCTTCAATAACAATTTTCGTTTCAAAACAATTCATGTCTTAAGAACAGTAGCCGGTGTTCTGAAAACATTTTCTTGATTCTTCTAGGCACCATTCTATTTGTCTCTACCAATTTAAATTACTTTTAATCTAGCCAAGTACGAGTCAACAAAATTTATCTCAATAAATCTTCGTGGAATGATGCTCTTTTACACTATAAATCGTTAACCACATGTACTTGCATATTTGTACATTCCCACAACAATCACTTTTGACTGAAGGCCACAAAAAAGGAGAGAAAATCAAACGTCTTAGAAAATTCAAAATCATATTCTTTCAACCCTACACATAATGAGAAAAATAACCAAACGTAACACTATTCGGAATCTCCAAAATAAACTTAATTAATGACAATATAATTTGCGATCAAGCATCAATTCTATGAGGTGAAGCACAAATGTTTTTTTGCATTAGGTTTTACGGCATTCATAAACTTGCAGTTGGAGCACAACAAATAGGATGCTTTTTATAGCATGACAAAAACTATACCTGTAAGCAAATTGTTGCACAAGATGTTGCACCAATATCATAGCCATAAAGTAGTCCTCCAAGAGCAGGAAATAGAAATCTGAAATTATAGATAAGAAACCCCACATGAAGTGTAATTTTCATTTGGTTTCTTTACTTGTGATAACACCATGGTTCATTGCATCTTTTGGATGGGAAACGATAATTTCATTAGAATGAGAAAGTACAAATATAGAGATCACGCGGAAAAAGGCATCATTATTTTTTTGAAAAATAATGTTTCCAAAAATATCAAAACCTATTCTGCAATTCCATCAATCATTTCCATTTTGATAGACATGCATACAAAACATGTTCTAAAACAAATTTCCTAACGACAAAACCTACAATATTACCGATATCATCAATGTCTTTATGTCCGTGAAATGTCAGCAATATAAATGAAAGTGGTTGAAGATACTTTGAAATGCTTGTGTTAGAGACTGCGTGTTTTACATTAAATGAACAAGAATCTGCTTAGCCAAATTCACATGCATCAGGGTATCAACGAACAAGTTAGAGGCTCAAAAATCATTTATATCCTTTTCTAGTACCCATAGGCCTTAGAATTCTTGTAAAACCTATGGAGGGCACGAAGTAGAAAGCTTGTTATTTCAGCGTCTGACAGATATCTCAATTCATGGAGTCTATTGAGTATAAGTCATAGAATTTGAAACGAATACACATAAATGTGCTCCAATTGCTTATGCATTGCACAATTTGATCATTCCAACTCATTAAGTTAACTAATAAATAGTTGAGGCTTATAAATTTCATTTTCTTAGTCAACTAGAAATGTAACAAGTATGGGTGGAACACAAGGTTGATATTCGAGAAGCTAGTGATGGCAACTCCACTAGAGACAGAAAGTATACGAACAAAATGAAAAGAGGAAAAAAAATTACCCAAGAGACTTACGGTAATATTGCAGCTGTGGCAGAATAATTCTCCGAGTTCTTAAATTCAATAGAAACTAAAGGTTCCTCGACGTCATCAATCTCACCAGATGATTGTCCTACCTGGAAGAAAGCAGTGTTATTTACAAACTCCATGGCAAATAACTGAGAAAGAACAACGTAAATCCTTGGTATCAAAGACACAATAATTTGTATCGTTGCCGCTTATGTTAATTCTAGATTTCAACACTTCGCTGAATCCTAGCTCTGTGAACAGGAGAATAGACTCGATAGTGGGAATGTATGCAAGGCTGTGAAAGATTACACGGCACAAGACAACAAAAGATGCTTAGTTCTTGCCTTGTTTATATGACATGGCAAGAAATATGATTAGTTCATTGACAGGGTATATTTCCTTTAGAACAAGAACTCAATTATAGAGAAACTCCATGAGCTACTCTATTTGCACCAAACCATCTGATTCAATTATGAATTCACTTTACATTCTTTATCAGCCGATCCTCGCATCCCAAACGGAAGAAAACCAAATAAAAAAAAAACGAAAAAAACCATTCATATTCAAACGTCTAACACTTCAATATAAGCATCCATCTGCTCCGTGGAAAAAAACAATGAAAACGACGAAAATTCGTTCATGATCTTCTCCTAATTGAAAAACCATTCCCTTACCCCAGTTCACGAATTCAAAATTCTACCTCCAACTTCCTACTCCGGCAAAATTCTTATAATGACTTTCATACTTTCCAGTCAATCAAACTGACCACGATATCACTAAGCTTAATTCAACAACAACAAGAAAAAAAAGTCAAAGAAGCATAAACTCAGGTGAAGTAGGAGTAAGAAACCTTTCCAAAGGAAGAAAGAGCTGGCTGCTGATGATCGGATGCCATTGCTCCACTTCAGCTCCTAAACAGCGAAACAACTACTCGCAATTCACATCCAACAAAGAAGATCGATTGAATTCGAGAACAATCAACGAAAAGGATATGAACAATCGAGATGGAGGGAAAGAAAATCTTGCGAACACTAGAAGAACACACCAGCGAATGTGAAGCAACTCGCGGGTAATAAAGAATGCAGTTCTAAATTTTCGTTTTTTTTTTTTTTTATCGTTTTAAATGCGAATTTATAATTATTAATGCATTTATAATTTCCATCGCTTGGTTGGTCTAGCGTGGTGGTTGATTATTGTTCGTCAATAAAATAATAATAATAATAATATATTGAATTATCATAATTCGAGTATGGCCCACCCGATATTCTTTTATTTAAAAATTTGCCCAAACTATTACCAAAAAGCCAATACATCACTCGGAAAATAAATAAATAAAAGTATAGGGACTAATTTAAGCGAATTACATGAAAATAAAATTAAAAGTTAGGGGCATAATTGCAATATTTAATAAAGTATGTGGGCTAATTAATCAAATCAAAAATTTAGGAGGTGCTTTTGGCAAGCTTTGCACTTTAAGGATGGTTTTACTATTTTTTTTTCTCCTTTTAAAAATATATATTAAATAACAATTTTATTTATTTTCACTTGTACTCGATGATATGATCATCGACCAACTAGTTCGATATTATTTTGTAGAGTGGGTGTGACGATCTTTGATAATTGTGATTACGGTTCAGGTCAAAATTACGATAGAGGAAGAAACGAGTACTCGTATTTTTGTGGTTATGTACTATTTAAATTTTAGAAAAAATATTTTTTTAAATTGACCGTGCTCGAAAGATGTGCTCGTATTTTTTGTGGTTACGAACTCGATTGACGATTTAAAAAAAAATTATTTTGTCGATGAACAAAATTCACAATAAAAAATGTCTTATTCTCTCGTAAACAGAAAACGAGTCTACTTATATGAGATTTATAAGGACGTAAAAACCTCTCTTAGTAGACACGTTTTAAAACCACGAGGTTAACGGCGACATGTAACGAGTTAGAGCGGATAACATATGTCAGTGGAGGGATAAATTGTGAGATCTCACGTTAGTTGTAGAGGGGAAAAAAACATTTTTTATAATGTCGTGAAAACCTCTTATTAGGAAATGCGTCTTAAAACCGTGAGACTGGTGATGATATGTAACAGGCCAAATCGAACAGTATCTGCTAGCGGTTATCGTGTTAAGACAGATTATTAGTAAAAAATAATATAGATTGTTACTATATTACATTCACCGTTTCACGTAAAAACAAACACGTTAAATATATGATTTATACTATATTTACATACGAGTAATTGGAAGTGTGAAAATGTTTATTAGAAACATTTGTAATTCGAGACATATTTGGGGGTTGATGTGATCGATAGCTCGTGTTTAAGATAATAATAACGAGAATAATTATTAATAATTCACACATATGTTCATTAAATAACCAAGGGATTATTTATACTGAACTGTCATGTATTGTTTGCAACCAATAAAAATTAATTATTAGATAATCGACAGATAAAGTGACATATTCCTAACAAATTTATGGGTATGCATGTGAGCTTATTAATTCACCAAATAGACCATTTTAGATAGTTATTATATAATAAGTATTTATTATTGAGATAAAATCTTATATTTACAGTGTTATTTACTCGAATAATTAGATTAAAGGTGCGATATTTTATAATTAAAAATTAAAATTTTTAGTGAATTTACATCTCGAACATTTCGTAATTGCTGTCTATATCCTATTTATAAAGCGTTCGTAGTTAAGTGGACCATTATTTACAAAAACAAAGCTTCTAATTACGAAAAATCAAGACGTTCGAAAAAAAAAAACTAGTCATCACCCTAAAATAAAAAATAAAAATATATATACACGTGTGAATTTTGTTTTTTTAATTTAAGTAACATATTTACTAAATTAATAAAAATATCAAAATTTCAACAATATCATTAAAAAAAAATCTAAAAATACGTTTAAACTCTAAAAAATATATTTAACTAGTTTTAGATAAAAACCGTTAAAATATATATATATATATATATATATATATATATATATATAAATTTTCAAAAGGTATAAAAAATATAATTTTAACTTTATTAAAAAATATTCTTAAATTTTTAAAGCTTCATTAATACTCTTGACAAAAATTTTAAACTAAAAAAAAAAAACTAAAAAAATATATTTTTTAATTCAAAAAAATATTTTTGATTAATACCACGTTTCAAAAGTAATATTAAAAACTTTAGAGATAATGTACGAGATGTCGATAAACAAATTTCAATCGTATATTAACGACAAATTTTTAATATAATTCTAACTATAAGAGTATTTTTTTTAAACTTTATTATTATTTTTTGTTTCTTTTAAACTTTTTTGAAACTATTAAAAGTAAAAAACTATTTATTTTAAAAGTCCCATAATAAAATTTTAGATTTTTTTTTGAAAGATTAAGATTATTATTAAAAGATTTGAAAGTTTATGAATATTTAGAAATTATTTAGAATATTAGAAAAATAAATTTTAAAATATTGGATTGAAAATTAACCAAATATATAGTAATAAGATATTTGGACGAAGATTTAAATGAAGATTTTTCTAATTTAATGTTAATTTAAAAATATTTATAAAATATTGCAAGATTATCTTTTACTATTTACCCCCAAATTATAAGCAGTTGGATTGACTCCATAAGCGTACGTGGCCGATTTTGATTGGATAAAACAATGTCATTGGAGAATTCATCCAAAAAAGTCTTTGAAAGAGGAGCCCTAACTTTGAATTCCATCTTGGTTCTGCATCAGCTTTCATGATTCTGCAATTTTTCGTGTTCGTCTCATCTTCATCGACTTCCAACTGGATTGCCGCCTAGATCTACCCGGGCATAGATAGCCATAGTCGCCGATCAAACAGGCAAGATTTCAATTCGAAAAACAACTTTTTTTTGTTGATGTTTGTGGATTTGCTCGGTCAATTGGGTTTGTAACACCAGGATTACGGGTTTCTGGTTTACCAAGTTTAGTCAGACCATGTTGCAAATACATTACATTGTCCGCGTCGAGAAAGAACAAATGTTAGCGCTGGAAAAATTGTAGGAAAATGCCTTGCCCGGCTGGTGTTATCGAATGTAGGGATGGTATTGATGAACTCAACATAGATCATAGGGAATTAATTCACTTCTGCAAACCTTAGGATGATTAATCTCAGTCGAATTTGCATGCATTTGTCGCGTGGATAAGACAAAACAGCGTGTATTTTGCCTGATTTTCTAATGATCAGTGCTTTTGGGCTTTGAGTGGGAATTGGGACCTGGAACTTTTTGGCATTATGTAAACGGAGGGAACCGGGTTGCTAAAATGGGTACATCTCATTCGTAAAGCTTCCTATATTTTATAGTTAAACTCATAGAGCTTTGACCTAGAGCTTGGGTTGGCCTCCATCTCCCTTTTTATTGGCCATCTTTTGGAAAATTCGATGGTGTATTAGAAATCTGAACATCTTAATTTATTAACTTCACATTGCCAAATCAATTATAATTCTCTTTTTGGGGAACCTAAGGGAGCCTTTGAAGCATTTAAAATTGAATTTCTCCCTCAAGCTATGAGGATCTTCCAGGAAGCATTGCATAAATATGCACACGATATGGGGGATGCAGAGGTCTCAAGTTCACTTATCTTCAATAATCTAGAAAGAGATTACACGTAAAATGGACGTCACTCTAGTTTTTAGACCAGGACGTCCATGAGAAACCAGAAAATGAAGTTTCCTATAGAAGATCTTCATCATTGAAAATTCCCCTATTTCCCCCAGCCAACCCGGAAAAGCTCGGATTGCTTGGACAAGGAAAATCCTCACATTTTTCTTAATTTAAATGTCGTCCAGACAGATAATCAATTTACTATAAAGATAGGCAACAATGATATTTTAGCATCGATATATAGTTTCATTTGGCTGACATTTCTAATTCTCACATGGCAGTGCAGTAGAGAATGATGAAGCTGCAAACATATGCGGGAATTAGTTTCATTGCAACTATAGTGGTGATCTATCATGCCTTTAACAGTAGAGGCCAGTTCTACCCAGCGTTGGTCTATTTATCAACTTCCAAGATCAATCTAGTGCTTCTTCTCAACATGGGTTTAGTCCTCATGTGCATTTTGTGGCAGCTAACCAAAAAAATATTTCTTGGTTCCCTCCGAGAAGCAGAGGTTGAGAGGCTCAATGAGCAATCGTGGAAGGAGTTGATGGAAATCCTCTTTGCCATCACTATCTTTCGGCAAGATTTTTCTGTTGCATTCCTTGCTATGGTTACGGCTTTGTTATTGATCAAAGCTTTGCATTGGTTGGCTCAGAAGAGGGTTGAATACATGGAAACCACTCCATCGGTGCCGTTGTTGTCTCATATCCGGATTGTTTCTTTCTTGGGTTTTCTCTTTGTTCTAGATAGTCTGTTTTTGTATAATTCGATAGGTTCTCTGATACAGACAAGGAAGGCTTCAGTTTCCCTCTTCTTTTCATTTGAGTAAGTTGGCAATTTCAACCGTATGGTATATAACTTGCATCTGTCTTTGTACAAGCATAAACTATGATGTTTTGTGGTTAGAATGTCAAATATTTCAAGACCATGTTAGATGAACTAACAAATTATTTTTAAATTTGATATTTAATATCGTATATAGAGAATTCATGACTACCGTCTTTTTGTTTTTTTCTTGCTGGAGTTAGGTCTTTTAAATATCCTATGATGTTTGTTTCTGGATCTCTGAGGATCTTTTGTCATCATTAAATAAAGTCAAGGACTTGCTTTTCAGGTATATGATTCTTGCGACAACAGCCGTGTCAACATTTGTGAAATATATTTTCTATGTCAGTGATGTGCTCATGGAGGGACAATGGGAAAAAAAGCCTGTCTATACATTCTACTTGGAGCTTATCCGAGACTTGCTTCACTTGTCGATGTACTTGTGTTTCTTTCTTGTGATTTTCATGTAAGTAATCAAGCTACATTCCCTAAGCCTATCTCATTTGTGTGAATTGGAAGTTTGAATTAATCCCTTTCTGTAAAAATGTACTCATATTGTTTAAGCCCAAATGTTAAAGTAGGAGGATGCTGGTTTTTCTCAAAGAATATTATGCAAACTATAATAATCATGTGGTAACTGGGATTTATGCCCTTAATCATTGGCTGTCAGATTTTACTTTCATGTTAATTATGAGAGATGGCTCACAGGAGTGTCTTTTGACTACATGGTATTTGTTGATTGTTTTGATATCCTTTACATCCTTATTATTTTCAATCAGTTGTTCTTATTTCCCTTTTAGATTGAAAGAGGAAGAGCTTTCTGCTTACATGCACACATTGCCACTAGAAAAAAGATGCTTTTGATTGTAGTCTAACGAATTGTTTTTTTTTTTTGGAGTTTTTTGGATAAGAGCTATGTGGTCAGGATTTCATTGCTAGACTGTAAACACAGAAAGATATTCATTTCACTAACCCGGTTCCGTTTTGAACTTTCAACTATCTGTTCTCTCCTTTCCTACTATATTGAATGCCAACTGCTTAACACACAGTAAAGAGATAAGGAGGTTAAATGAAGCTCCAGATTACGTGTATTATGCAAATTTCTTGACTTAAATATGCTGGTATTTAATATACGTTTAATAGTTTAAAATGCACGATTTTATATCCTCTATTATTCTATCGTCACTGTATTTGCTCTTTATTAACTTCATTCTCTTTTCTCATTTTAATAATGCTGAGTTTGCTCTTGTAGGACATATGGCGTGCCTTTGCACTTGATCCGTGAGCTCTATGAGATCTTTAGGAATTTTAGGATTCGTATTGCAGATTACATTCGGTATAGAAAGATTACTTCAAACATGAATGATCGTTTCCCAGATGCAACACCTGAAGAACTCAATTCGTGCGTCTAAGCTTGGTCAACTTATTATGTCTATTATGTTTCCAATATTTATATTTCAGCTACTAAAATTCCATTTACGGAATTGCAGAAGTGATGCAACATGCATTATTTGTCGTGAAGAGATGACAGTTGCAAAGAAGCTAGTATGTGGACATCTTTTTCATGTCCATTGCCTCCGGTCCTGGTTGGAGCGACAACATACTTGTCCCACTTGCAGAGCCCTTGTTGTACCACCTGAAGGTTCAAGCACAGCAGGAGGTCATCAGGGATCGCAGTCTGATGCTAATCAACAAGGTAATTGTAAAGAATTTAGTTTAATTTACTGCCTGGCTAAAAGATCTTAGATCTTGTGCAATTTTTAATTTGATAAATTTATTCAATCTCTTCAATCACCATGAATTGACCAAGCCTTTCAATATGTACTTGGAGGGAATAGACTCAGACTATTGTCTCGGGAGATTAGTTAGTTAGGTGTGTGCAAGTTGGTTNTCGGGTTAAAAAAAAAAAAAAAAAAAAAAAAACTAATCTCTTCCATGTATATATTTCATCTAGTTATGGACTTGTTTGGAATCTTTCGTTTTCCTCAAAATTTCAACTAAGGAAGAAAAGCATGAAAGATCTGGAAGACACTTTTTCTTGAAGTATCAAAGCTAAAAGAGTACTCTTTGTTATTGCTTATGTTACATTCAGAAACCTAGAGACATATCTGTCCCATCTGCCACGTCACCTACAAATTAGATGGTGCACAAATTTTCTGGTATTTTACTTGTACAGTGCTTCCCTGCATTTCAATTCTCTTAACAAGTGGTGCTTTTTATACAGCATCCACAACCCAATTTGGTTTAACGTTTCAAAACTATTCCGGGTCATTAAGTAACAATGCAAAAATGAGGCATCAGTATTTGCAAGTCTTCTCTATACGTAGTATATACCTCACCATCAGGGTGAAAGAGTTGAAGTCTTCTCATTTCATGGGTGTTGAATTTCTCTCTTCTCTCATCTTTTTTCTTATTTTTTTTTTGAATTCATGCATTATATTCGTGCTTGTTTTTCTTAAGAGACTGTCCTTAAAGCTATCAAATATTCTATATATTTTTGTGTCCTAGCAATTCAAACTCGTCTAAAGGAAGTAGTTTGATTCTAGGAATGTCTACGAATTTAAGCACATCTCTTTGAGAACAGATGATCATTCTTGAACTAGACCTCTGGTTCTCTATAGAAATTGGGTGCTTCACTTTATCCTTTCTTGTTTTGTTTTTAATTTTCTTATTGTTAGAAATGTTGTGGTTGTATTTCCAAGTTTTCCATTGAAATTTTGCAAAGCCTTTCCTTCACCTAATAAACTGTTTGGAGTCTTTTACTCGATCTCATTGCTTTGGATTAACAGCATTAAATGTTTGATTGTTTGGTGCATGCTAGTAGCATTGTTTTCAGTGTATCTGCTTTCTTTGATAGTTTTGGATGCAAATCATGGAACTGTTTTTTTCAATATGGTAGTCTACCAGGCTGAAACTTGGATATAATGAGTGACCATTCTGTTGGAAACAGGAACAGGAACCACAAGTTCATCTGCACAAGGTTCGGGTGGTACAGGTGCTGTTGGTGATAGTTTGAGTCATCATCAGGCTAGAGTCCAGGCTGCTGCTGCTGCTGCTTCAATATATGAGAAATCTTATGTTTATCCTTTTGCGAACACATTAGCATGGTATAGCTTTTTATTGCAAAATATGTGGTCCCTGTCTTATTCTCCTTTTTTTGGTCTTGAAAATTTACTTCAATATTAAGGCCATTTCTCCCCTTGTATATAACAGCCCTCCACCCCAAAGAGAGAGAAAAGAGTATGACATATATAATTTTTATTTTGTTTAATTTTATTTATTTCCAGGTCTCCTGGATACGCAGTAGTTCCTCAGGTTCAAAGACCTTTGCTTGACTCCAACAATGTAGAACCGATTGGAGAACAAGCTTCCAATGAACAAGCACAATATTTTCCATTTACAAGCGGCCCTGCAAACCTGTCCTTTACTCAAATTCCCCAAAATCTTTTTGTTCCTTTTCAGCCACGAGAGGGCACTGTAAACAATACGGATGGATTGGGCAGTAGTCAAAATACATCGGGCTCACAGCTTGAAGCTCAAGAAAGATTTCTTCAACAACAGATTGAGGTATAATAGTTAATTACAGCACGAACATTACCTGGTGAACTGTCTTGTTTAGTTAGTGAAGGTTCTGTTTGGGCTCTTGTTGCTGGACCCTTGTATATTCTTTAGCTCAAGGTGAGGTGATTCAATTAGAGGCTGAGAGGAGCTTGCTTGTAGTTTGAAGGAAGAAATAAATACTTTATGTTTTTAGATTTTTCATTGAGAAAGCGTAAAGTTCTTCACACTGCTTCCAAACAACTCTATATTTTATAGAAACTCGAGGGTAGATAGAAGTGAAGAGGAGTCATAAAATCAAATTGTTAACATGGAGTATGTGATAAGTGAAGGATATACCCTGTAAAGAAATACATTTGTATCTATTCAATCCCATTCATACTAATTTGGCTGAGGCTGAGGGTCTTTATTTAGGAGAGTGCACTTTTTTTTTTGGCTCAATGGCCACTTCCTCTAATATTCAAATTTTCATTTTTGCCAACAGATCCTACAAGATCAGCTGCAACTTCTCCGTAAACTGAAAGTCGAAGATAGCTCAATAGCAGGCGAGGCAGACAAGAAAGGGAAAAGCATAGCATCATCGTCGCAGTCATCATCTTCATCAGTTTCAGATTCTCATCCACCCGGAGAAACCGAAAGGACGGTGGGATAAGAGAAATGTGCATAATTACAATGTGTAATAATACAAGAATAGAGATTCAGAATGACAGAGATATCTCTTGTTCTTGTATTCGGAAGATGTACTTGGTAAATTTTTAGAAGCAGTCTTCTTCCCATTTGCATAGCCGCGTTGGTTAGTTGGTTGTAAATGCTGGATTTGAGGCGTCCTTTTTGAAGCAATTATGCGACGGTCAAAAAGGAATGTTGAATGTTCTTTTTAGCAAAGAGAAGAAGAGAGAGATTACATTCAAAGATGTTTGGTTGCTATTTTCTTAGTCTAAAAGATGCTTTTTGAAAAGCACTTCAATTCACATGCGCATGAGTTAAAAAGCATTGATTGTTTGGAAGTGGACATTTAGAAAAAAAAAATAGCTTTGACAAGGTCTTACAGATAGTGCTATGCTAATCTTGTTTTCTATGGTTCATACATAGCCATCCCCATTGACTCAAGAGTATCTTTTGAGTAACAAATGGGTTCTAAAAGTAAAAACATTATCTCGAACAGGTTAAAAATGGTGTTGGTTTTATGATTGTTGTGGCTATGTATTTTTTTTTTTCAGTTGAATTTTGGATGCTTTGATAATTGAGCATTTTTGTGTTCTTGGTTGAATCTCTATTTTGGAGTTGGACTATTTGATTTCAAGAAAAGAAGTGAAGGAAGAAGAACAAAGACCAAAGAAAATCAACGACTTTTCTCCTTCCGTTTTAATTCAACCCATCCCAATTTCCTGTGCAATTTCTTCTTCTCATTCCATGGAAGCCTGCAAGCTCTGCAAGTGGTCAATTTTTTCGCTTCTTCTTCTTCTTCTTCTTCGTCCATAACATTTTCTTCAATTCCTTACTTCGAGTCTCCTCGACCCTGTTGCAGTCAACGGGGTTCCTTCACGTTTTGAGCAGTTTCCTCGAAGGTTCCCACAGAATCTGGAGCTCCGATTCGAGGATTCTGTTGAGCTTTGACCTCTTGGCGCTCCTCCTCCTAAATCCCTCTGCTCACTATGTCGGATTGTTTCGAGTGTAAACTTTAGTGCGGGATTTTGGTTTGCGTTATGTCGGTGATGTTGCGTTCTTCGTCTTCTCTGTGGATAATTTTGGTGCTCCGGTTTGTTTCGCTGCTCTCTGCTAATCCTGAAGGTATTTGCTTATTGAATTTCTTGTTCATATCCGCGTCGGTAATCCGTTCTTCTTTGGGTTTTGTTTCTGTTTTCCGATTTGATTCCGTTGACAAAATGAGAAAACGAATGCGACCATCTGTGTTGTTCCACATGTTTGATCGCCGGAAAATCTGATATATAGATTACGATGCGTCGAATTATTTAGCTATCTAGGTTTATAGTTCAAACGAAGCATCTCTAGTACAGGCTGCCCATGTGATTACATTTTGGGATAGCATTGTACCGTTTGGAATAAGAATCATGGTTTTGTATTTTGCTGGAGATTTTGCAAATTTATTGACTGAGCTTTAGCCATATCGAAATTTAATCGAACTCGAAGTTTTGTTTGGTTTGAGACTGTGATAATCTTCAAGCCTTCTGATGATTGCACATCACTGTTCCTAGTTTGTATTGAATACGTTAACTGCTCGCTGCACTTTGTGGATGCTCGTTTCTTGGACTAACTATTGTGTACTTCGTGGGGGCAGGCGATGCTTTGTATGCATTGAAGTCGAATTTACAAGATCCCAACAGCGTATTGCAGAGTTGGGATCCAACACTTGTTAATCCCTGCACTTGGTTTCATGTCACCTGTGACAACGTGAATACTGTCATTCGAGTGTAAGCTTCTATGTCTACTAGGAGCTTGGAACAAATGTTGCTTTTGGAAATTATTATTATGATTGCTGGCCCCTCAATCTTTTCCTTCTTATTTGTCCAGTGATCTTGGAAATGCAAATCTATCTGGCACATTAGTTCCACAACTTGGTCAGCTTTCGAGTTTACAGTATCTGTGAGTGTTCGCCGATTCGTGGCTACACCAATCTCTTTTTTTTATCTTTGATTGTGCACAAGGTTATATTGTCATCTAGTTTCTTACCAAATTTCATGAATTACGTTTCTTCTAAATGTTACACATCTTAGTCTTTATTCCTTTATGCCGTCATCAAGGATTGCAGAATCGAAAGAAATAATAAAAATATCTCAAAGATCCAATTGACTGGATATGCTTAAAAAGTAAGAGTGAGGGAATGCAATTTATCTATGATAATTATCTTAGTTGCAAATAACATGAACTGATATGATATGATAATTATCTTAGTTGCAAATAACATGAACTGATGTGATATGAGAATTATCTTAGTTGCAAATAACATGAACTGATATGAAATGATAATTATCTTAGTTGCAAATAACATGAACTGATATGATATGACAGGGAACTCTATAGTAACAATATTAGTGGAGGAATTCCGGAGGAGCTTGGGGATTTGACAAACTTGGTGAGCTTGGATCTTTACTTGAACAATTTAACTGGTCACATACCCGTCACACTTGGCCAGCTTGATAATCTGCGTTTCCTGTATGGTTACACATCCTTAAACTTTCCCTCCTTCTGTGTACTTTTTTAGCATCTGATTTATATTTTCCTTTTCCTTTTCTGCCATGCTTTTGCTGCATGGTTGGTTTGTTTGATGTACTTTTTTGAGAATGGATTTTTGTTTCAGTTTTTTAGTAATTTCANTATCAAGTAAATAAGAAAGGAAAGATAATTCTTTGTGATATTTTGGTAGTAATTTATGTGAGCTCTGAAAGTATGCATAATAGAAAACTGCAAGTTTTAATCAATGGCTCTAGTAAATAATTCACTGATGACATCTTATTTGGAGTAAAAGGATGGATGAGATAGGATTTCGTTCCTTTAAACCACTAGTAGTTTTTACTTTTCTCATAGATTTTCCAATGAGAAGGAACAGGAACGAATAAGAAGGATGTGGTGGTTACGAAACTATCTACCCGTTTCTTCATTTTAAACGAGAAACCTGGCTTGAAGAACTTCATCCACAAAACACTGATCAACTTTATCAAAAGCCTTATAAATCCTCTTTTACCACCCAACACTATTTCTTTTTGCATTTTTCCTTTTTTATTAGTAGGATTTTCATAAGTCATAGGCGAAACTAATCGTTTGGGGGTAAGGCACTAATGCCTTCAGCGTTCTAATAAGGGCACAAAAAAGTAAAGAGTTTCTTGCCACTCAATCCTGAACTTTCTTTTCCCCTTATTTTTTAAATAAGGCTTGTGCTAGATGCTTACATATGTTGGCTTCCATATAATCAAGTAGAGTAGATAAAGACCCACCCTTTGTGTTAGTTAGAATTAGTTCCTTGGACACTTGGACGTTGGCTCATGCCAACCATAGACTATTAAGGATCAGATTTGCACATATTCTATGTTATAGCTGGAAACTTATTTAGCTTCCTTTTTGGGAGATCAAACAAAGCTCGATTAATTTTCTGCTAAACTAGAAAGAAAAACATACCTAACAAGGAACTAGACTGGAAAATTGGAAATGGAATTTTTTGGAGGGAGGTCAAACAAAACTCAATTACTCCCAAATGGCTTTTGTTGGAGGGAGGCAAATTATTGATGCTATCCTTATTGTTGCTGAAGCAACAGATGACTACACTCTAGACAGAAAAGGGGCTTCATTACTTTAAAAAGCCTATGATAAGGTGGATCAGGCTACCTTAACCACATCTTGCAGCTTAAAGGGTTTGGGGATAGATGGAGGAGGTGGATTAGGGGTTTCTATGCAAATTCCAACGTCTCTATCATGATAAATGGTGGGCCGCGAGGAAAATTCTGAGCTTTAAGAAGCATTAGACAGAGAAGCCCTCTGTTCCCCCTTTTTACCCGTGTTGGGGTTTAGGAGGTGGTTAGGATTCCTTTTCCGAACTTTATTATTTGTGCTTAGGCCTTCCAAGAAAAGAGACCAGAGAAAGAATCAAGATTGTGGTATTATTTACCCTCACCTTTACTGCATGCTTAATATATATATTTGTTTACATCCAATCAAAGATGTCTATAACAGCTCTGCTGTCGTCTTCGAAGTTACTTTTATCACGAAGTCATTGGAATGACAGTTCTCTTGATGCTTTCCTATTGAGAATGAGAAAAGGAGGGCTTTGTACCAGTTTACAACGGAAAAACTAACGTTAAATACTTTCAGACATATGAAGCTTTTTTGCATGACCGTGCATTCCCAAATCTGAACTACTGCTTTATAATTTATATTTCATCATGTCATCCTTATTCAATTCATACCCACCTTGATTCTTTGATTTTTTTCCCGTTCTTTTGTTATATTTCTGTGCTTTTTTTTTGAACTCCCTCTTAAGTGGATCTCTTACATGGTTTTCTTCTTCATATATGAAATAGGCGTCTTAACAACAACAGCTTGACAGGAACTATTCCAATGTCATTAACCAAAGTTAAATCCTTGCAAGTCCTGTGAGTGTTGTGCTTTTTAATATTATTCCAAGGGACCAGTTACTCTTGCTCTTTTCTGTCATTTTCGTTTCCTTTTCTGTTTTAAGTAACATTATCATTCAATTGTACTTCAGGGATCTTTCATATAATCACCTAACTGGAGATATTCCGATCAATGGTTCTTTTTCTCTTTTTACCCCTATCAGGTAATAAGCTTTATGTCTTTTATTTTCTTTCTTTCTTTCTTTATCATATAACAGAAGCCCATTAAGAGTTGCTGACCTTCCTTCTCTACGCAGTTTTGCTAACAATAATCTAAATGAGTCTGCCGTACGTCCTCCACCATCTCCTTTACCTTCTTCACCAACCCCCACATCAGGTTTGTTATCATATAAGTCTCCCGCTATTACTTTTTCTTTTAATATTATTATTATTTAAAAAACATATTTCTCAATATGAACATGTTTTGCAATATATGTTGATTGTATTTGATGTTATAAATTATTTTTACTGATTTTCTTGTCTATTGAGTGCGTGTTCAAGTTAAGAGAGTTCCAAGCCTCTCGGAGGCTTAGAGGTCTTCAAATTGCCTCATTGACTTGGACACTTTTACTTCTATTTCCTATATTTTCTTGTGTTTGTTTGAATATGAAGCTGTTTGGAAAAAAATATTATTTCTCATATTTTCATTTTCTATTTACTATAATTTAATTTATAATGCATTTTAATAGTTTTCTTTTAAAAAAAAAATGTATGGAATATAAATGAATAATTATTTAAGAAAGAAGTAAAAACACATGAAAGCAGTAGATAAATAAGTCCAGCTAGCTGTCCAGCCATTAGATAATGTGGTCTTTCTTCTATAACATAGCATACTTATGCCTGGTTCATTTATTTTGAAAACTCAATTATCTCCAGTATTCTTCTAGATGCCATTTAAAATACTAGACTGTTCAATTAGATATAGCCGACGCTAGATTGTTCAACTTTGGCATTTGAAGCAATGTTGATATGGATAAGCATGGTTAAAGAAGTTATTTTGGTACTATGGTTGGAAAGAAACCATAAGTGATATGAACAGACATCTGAATCATGTAATATGGATTTGAAGGAGGATGTTAAAAAAAAAATTGTTCAAATTACCTCAAGATGAACTCAAGTTGCAATTAGAAGAATCAAGCTTCTTGGATGGTTACAATTTTTGGGTGGATGATAATCTAGTGCTAAGGTGTTTCATTAATATATTTTAAAACTTTTTTTTATTTATTTTAAGGTTACATTTAGTTGCTATATAGTTATAAAAGATGAGGTTATATAAAGCAGGTATGTTGTCTTTTAAAGTAGACTTGAAAAATGCAGTAAAAAGCACAAATGCAAAGGGCTAAACTTCTTTGCAATTCTATGTAGTTTAGGTTGCATGAGTAGAATCATTCAAGCTTGACTTGATCAATCTTGCTTGTGGAGTGATTCGAATCTCAAGCAAGTGTTCTTGCCTTGAGATATTTAATCAACTAGGTAATCTAAAGCACAAATGCAAAGGGCTAAACTTCTTTGCAATTCTATGTAGTTTAGGTTGCATGAGTAGAATCATTCAAGCTTGACTTGATCAATCTTGCTTTGCAAAGGGCTAACTTCTTTGCAATTCTATGTAGTTTAGGTTGCATGAGTAGAATCATTCAAGCTTGACTTGATCAATCTTGCTTGTGGAGTGATTCGAATTTCAAGCAAGTGTTCTTGCCTTGAGATATTTAATCAACTAGGTAATCTAGGTCTTACTTTCCCTTGGATTGATTGCTTGTCGTTTTGAGGTTCTTGGACATTTAGATCTACTATTCGAATCTCAAACAAGTTTGTTATGAATGGTGGGTTTTGGCTTTTTTCTACTATTTTTCGTTTCCTTCTTATTTTTTATGCATCTTCTAGATTACCAACAAAAAGTTCGTTTCTTGAAAAAAAAAAAAAAAAGAAAAATGAAGAAGAAGAAGAAAAAGAAGAAGATTAAGAAAGACATATATGGTCATTTGACACTGTTGATTAAATTATCTTTTCTGTTCAATTTGGTGCTTGGCTTTTAGGTAATTCTGCCACTGGAGCTATTGCTGGTGGAGTTGCTGCTGGTGCTGCTTTACTGTTTGCTGCTCCTGCTGTTGCAGTTGCTCTGTGGCGTCGGAAGAAACCTCAAGATCATTTCTTTGATGTACCTGGTCAGTGTACTTAGCAACAAAGTTATGAAAATGTTACATTCCTACATCATTTAACAGGAATATTTATTCAATTTCACTTCTTCTATACAGCTGAAGAGGATCCAGAAGTTCATCTTGGTCAGCTTAAGAGGTTCTCTCTACGTGAACTACAAGTTGCTACGGATAATTTTAGCAACAAAAATATTCTAGGTAGAGGTGGTTTTGGCAAGGTCTATAAGGGACGTCTGGCTGATGGATCTCTAGTGGCAGTTAAAAGACTCAAAGAAGAACGTTCCCAGGGTGGGGAGCTGCAATTTCAAACAGAAGTTGAGATGATCAGCATGGCTGTGCATCGTAATCTTCTCCGCCTGCGTGGATTTTGTATGACGCCAACTGAGCGGGTGTTGGTCTATCCATATATGGTTAATGGAAGTGTAGCATCGTGTTTAAGAGGTACTGTTTCATAGCATACTTTATATATATTATGGTTCTTAAAACTCTGCATAGAGTTGCAGTCATATGNGAGGTTATATAAAGCAGGTATGTTGTCTTTTAAAGTAGACTTGAAAAATGCAGTAAAAAGCACAAATGCAAAGGGCTAAACTTCTTTGCAATTCTATGTAGTTTAGGTTGCATGAGTAGAATCATTCAAGCTTGACTTGATCAATCTTGCTTTGCAAAGGGCTAACTTCTTTGCAATTCTATGTAGTTTAGGTTGCATGAGTAGAATCATTCAAGCTTGACTTGATCAATCTTGCTTGTGGAGTGATTCGAATTTCAAGCAAGTGTTCTTGCCTTGAGATATTTAATCAACTAGGTAATCTAGGTCTTACTTTCCCTTGGATTGATTGCTTGTCGTTTTGAGGTTCTTGGACATTTAGATCTACTATTCGAATCTCAAACAAGTTTGTTATGAATGGTGGGTTTTGGCTTTTTTCTACTATTTTTCGTTTCCTTCTTATTTTTTATGCATCTTCTAGATTACCAACAAAAAGTTCGTTTCTTGAAAAAAAAAAAAAAAAATAAAAAAAAAAAAAAGAAAAATGAAGAAGAAGAAGAAAAAGAAGAAGATTAAGAAAGACATATATGGTCATTTGACACTGTTGATTAAATTATCTTTTCTGTTCAATTTGGTGCTTGGCTTTTAGGTAATTCTGCCACTGGAGCTATTGCTGGTGGAGTTGCTGCTGGTGCTGCTTTACTGTTTGCTGCTCCTGCTGTTGCAGTTGCTCTGTGGCGTCGGAAGAAACCTCAAGATCATTTCTTTGATGTACCTGGTCAGTGTACTTAGCAACAAAGTTATGAAAATGTTACATTCCTACATCATTTAACAGGAATATTTATTCAATTTCACTTCTTCTATACAGCTGAAGAGGATCCAGAAGTTCATCTTGGTCAGCTTAAGAGGTTCTCTCTACGTGAACTACAAGTTGCTACGGATAATTTTAGCAACAAAAATATTCTAGGTAGAGGTGGTTTTGGCAAGGTCTATAAGGGACGTCTGGCTGATGGATCTCTAGTGGCAGTTAAAAGACTCAAAGAAGAACGTTCCCAGGGTGGGGAGCTGCAATTTCAAACAGAAGTTGAGATGATCAGCATGGCTGTGCATCGTAATCTTCTCCGCCTGCGTGGATTTTGTATGACGCCAACTGAGCGGGTGTTGGTCTATCCATATATGGTTAATGGAAGTGTAGCATCGTGTTTAAGAGGTACTGTTTCATAGCATACTTTATATATATTATGGTTCTTAAAACTCTGCATAGAGTTGCAGTCATATGACCATAAAGATTGCATACTGAACTGAACTCTCTCTCTCTCTCTGGTAAATCCACAATCACATGAAATGACTGCATGGGTGAATTTTAAAAGTATTACAAGTTAACATAATCACATCACGTGCTGAATTTTCACATGATACTCTCTTGCTTTTGGTTTACACTATTGTAGAGCGTTCAGAATTACAGCCTCCACTTAATTGGTCGAACCGAAAACGCATTGCTTTGGGATCGGCAAGGGGACTTGCTTATCTACATGATCATTGTGATCCTAAGATAATTCATAGGGATGTGAAAGCTGCAAACATTTTGCTTGACGAGGAGTTTGAAGCCGTGGTTGGTGATTTTGGGCTGGCTAAACTCATGGACTACAAAGATACTCATGTCACAACTGCAGTAAGAGGAACAATTGGGCATATAGCGCCCGAGTACCTTTCGACTGGAAAGTCTTCTGAGAAGACTGATGTTTTTGGGTACGGGGTAATGCTCCTCGAACTCATAACTGGACAGAGGGCCTTTGATCTTGCCCGGCTTGCAAATGATGATGATGTGATGCTTCTTGACTGGGTATGTTTTTCCTTACCTTAATATTTTTGGATGCTATAACGTAATATGTTGACACCTACGAAAACATGGTTTCGTTGCTCGGTATCTTTTGGTATCAGTAAAACGCAACATAACATCCACTTCTTATGAGTACAATACATTAAAGGGTTTTCATAATTTAGTTCATTAGTTTAGTTCTCTTAAGGCTGCTTCCTCAACCTTTTAGGACTACACATAAAGGCGTCATAAGAACTAATATAATAGATTGGCTTAGTATTGAATAGACGGTGGATGCATTAAAAGTTGTATGATTCAGACCTTGTTAGTTACATATAAGATAGCTTGGACTTTAGGCGAAGTATTCATTATATATCCACTGTGGAGAATTATAGGTGAAAGGACTTCTAAAAGACAAGAGGCTTGAAACGCTAGTCGATCCCGATCTTGCGGGAAACTATCCTGACGATGAAGTCGAGCAGCTCATACAAGTTGCCTTGTTGTGCACACAAGGCACTCCTACCGAGCGGCCTAAGATGTCGGAGGTTGTACGGATGCTCGAGGGTGATGGCTTATCTGAAAGATGGGAAGAATGGCAGAAAGAGGATCGGTTCCAACAAGAAGTAAGCCGCAATCCCCACCCAAGTACTACTTGGATTCTCGACTCTACTGCTGAAATGCCTCCTGATGAACTGTCTGGTCCGAGATGATTTCTGGAAGCCCCCTCGTGTAAGTTAAGGATTGATATATGTATATATTTACCATATATATATATATATATATATCACATTTGTGCATATAGTTTCCACTTTTTTTTTATATAGAAAAAAATAATTTCATCATAAATTTTCTGGGTTGTTCATCTTGTACCACATATCTGAGTTCTCAGTAATTTGTAGAGGGGTTGGTAATCAAAACATGAGAATTCAGCTGATTTTTCAAATTTGATCTGATGAAGTGATGTTGCGTAAGTATATTGGTTTGTATTATCAAATTTTCCTTCTCTACCAATGAATTTATATTACACATCACTTGGATGGATTAAGTTCGATAAATGATTCAATTATTTATTGTCTCAGGATTAGATTTTGTCATAGAACAACAATGTTTATATCTTGTTATAATCTTGAAGAACATTGGCTGTTCTTGTCTCGTTCTTTCTTTTGTAAGGATTTTGGTGTGATTAGTGAAATGATTATGTTTGTATCTTGGTTTCTGGAGAATTCATTGTAGTAATAATCTTGAAGAACATTGGCTGTTCTTGTCTCGTTGTTTCTTATTCCTCTGAATTATGTGAATATTGTGAGAGATTAGGAGGATTCCCTCCGAAAAGAAACAAAGTTTGTTCAAGTTCTTGTGGCAGGGAACACTAATGAAGTGCTTCTTCTCCAAAGTTGCTTATATTTTAAGAACATTCTCAAGGATTATCTCCATTATAAGCAAGCTCTGGATCATCGTTTTGATGTGAAATTGTCGAAAATTATAAATTTCTTGGTTACTATTGAAAAATTTCTTGGTTACTTTTGTCAAAGGAAAATTATAAATCAATATATATATATATGTATAAAGAATTGAAGTAGATAGGTTAGAACACGTAACTTTGTAATGTCTAAAATTTTAGCTTACCCATTCCGTATTTGACTCTTTTTAAATAAAAAATTATACTATTTTCTCGTCTTTTTTTACTAATTCGACCATAGTTCATATATAATTTTTTTTTTGTTAAAAGTTTAATATTCATTTTCACATTTATTATTAAATTATCGTAATTTACACTCGACATTAGTTTGCTCATTAACATTTAGCAAAATTTTCAACCTTCTTTATTTTCCTTATACATGTTTTATAGAGTAAGAAAATCCATACTAACATATTTGATAAGATATAAATATAATTTAAAATTGGGATATTATTATTATTTTTCTCAAGGTTTAAATTCTTACCCTAAAATTTATATTTTTTAAAATTGGGATATTAAATATAAATATAATAAATATTTGAAGTGGAAATTTGAATTTTTATGTGATTTTTCTTTAGAAAAAAAGAAAAAAAAAATAGAAATTCTTTCCCGGAGAAGCGATTCCAGAGAGTGGGGCCCAATTCCTATAATCCTGTCCTACCTTTGCTTCTCAAATCAGATCTCTATGTCAAAAAGGAAGAAAAAGAGGGAAAAAAAAACGAATTTGCCGCCGGTTCTCTTCTTCACCTGTCGGGCATCGCCGCCGGTTGAATCTCCGATCAGTGGTGTCTTGTTCATGCCGAACGCCGGTGGTGGGAGGACTTTGTGTCGGGGTTTGTGGGGGGCGGTTGGAATTATTCTAAGAAGACTAATTTTGTGATTTATTGTTCTTATCAAGAAAGGCCCAATTACGCTAAAACCCCTACTTTCTCCCCATTAATGCACGTGAATTCGACTGGTTCTCTCACTCAAGTGCATTTTTGCGTCTGAATTTGAGCATTCAACGGCCGAACCTACCCACCCCCATAGCAGAGTTGACTTGATGCATTTGGCTCTCGTGAAAGGCACATTTGTCTACGAATTTTTCGATTTCTCTTCACTGTCTCTGTTGCTGGAAATGTGATCTTCCTCTGCTGAATCTGTACCATTTTGTAAGAACTCAATCACCTATTTGTTTTTAATCCGTGGCTTTATTTCTCATTCCTGCAAATTTCTGCTCTCTGCTCTCGTAAGTTCGATAAGGAATCGTCTATTTGACCAATCTAGGTCGTTACAGCATGAATTTTCTTTCATTTTGGTGTATTGTTAGTTCATATAATTTGTTCTTCATCAGCACTTCGTCTAATCATTCAACCACTACTTTCTCGAGTCGTTTCCTTCTCGTTTTCTGAGTTATAAACTGGATTAGTAAGTAGGATTGCGTCAGAGGACTTCTCACATTTCTTTGTAAATCCCGATCACATAGATTTATATGAATGCGTTTGTAGCCACTCCATCGACATTTCTAGTCAGAGATTGACTTTAAGCAATGGGTTTCTCGATTCTTAGATCTGTTGTAATAAGATCATATTATCTGCCAATGCATCCATTTGTTGATCTGAGTATTTCGATTTGCAAGAAATGTTCAAATTACACATGAGGAAAGAAGTCAATTATCTTTCATTAGCCTGTTCTTGTGATGCACTCATCTATCTTCTTTCTCAGAAGACAAGAAGTTAATTTGGAGCAATTATTTTGCTTACATTGAACTTAGTTTCTGTTTTCTGTTTCATGTCCTAAAATTTTCCTCTTCTTTTTTCAGGCCCTTTCTATCATTCTAGATACTGTTGAAATATATCAAGTTGTTTACGATATCTTCTTAGCCACTTGGGGGATTTTTCTCAATCTTCAACTGTAAAGGTTCTCTAAAGTATGCGTAGAATTGTTGGCGAAGTATGTCGATGATGAAAATTCCGAAGCGTTATTGGATCGTTCTTTTAACGTTTATCTGCACATCTGTTTGTTATGTGGAACGTGTTGGCTTTTCGATTGCTTATACATTTGCAGCTGATGCTGTGGGGGTAGATCAATCAAGCAAAGGTACTATACTTTCAACGTTTTACTATGGGTATGCCTGTTCCCAGGTTCCTGGTGGATGGGCCGCTCAAAAAATTGGAGGAAGAAGGGTTCTTCTGATCTCATTTATTTTATGGTCCTTGACCTGTGCATTAGTCCCACTCGATCCGAGTCGGGTGATGGTCTTGGTAATTGCTCGGTTACTCGTTGGTGTGGCACAGGGTTTCATCTTCCCCTCAATCCACACTGTTTTAGCACAGTGGGTTCCTCCTCACGAGAGATCTAGATCTGTTTCTCTTACAACCTCAGGAATGTACTTAGGTGCCGCTGCTGGAATGCTTATCCTTCCGAGCCTGGTAAAGTATAGAGGGCCTCAGTCGGTATTTGCTGCCGAGGCGTTGTTAGGTGCCACATGGTCTGTGCTATGGCTCATGTATGCAAGCGATCCTCCACGTTCTGAACATGCCAAAGCTGTTGCTGCTGGTTTTGGTGAATCTCTGCTGCCAATGAAAGGAAACCATAAAGTAAAAGTAGAGGATAGAGGAACTTCAACACGAACCTCGAACATCCCATGGAAGAAAATCTTGTTGAGCTTGCCAGTTTGGGCGATCGTTGTAAACAATTTTACCTTCCATTATGCGTTATATGTATTGATGAACTGGCTGCCTACCTACTTTGAGCTTGGTCTTCAACTTAGTCTCCAGGAGATGGGTTCTTCTAAGATGTTGCCTTACCTTAACATGTTCTTGTTCTCGAATATTGGTGGGATAGCTGCTGATCACTTGGTTACCAAAAGAATATTATCTGTTACTCGAACTCGGAAATTCTTGAACACAATAGGCTTTGCTGTAGCATCGCTGGCACTGATGGCTATCCCCATGTTCAGAACTTCTGGGGGGGCTATCTTCTGCTCATCTGTGGCTCTTGGTTTCTTAGCTTTAGGGAGAGCAGGATTTGCTGTGAATCATATGGATATCGCTCCTCGATATGCCGGTATTGTCATGGGAGTTTCGAACACTGCTGGTACGTTAGCTGGTATTATTGGTGTCGGTTTAACTGGCAAACTACTGGAAGCTGCAAAGGCTTCCAATTCAGATCTCTCAAGTCCAGAAAGCTGGAGAGCTGTTTTCTCCATTCCAGGGCTGCTCTGCATTCTTAGCTCTATTGTATTTTTGCTCTTCTCAACCGGTGAGAGAATTTTCGACTGAGGTAACCTTCCTTTTTTCTTCATGGAAACTGCCTCACAATCACCATTCATATAATGATTTGTGATCTTCACACTGAGTGTATTTACAAACTTTCAAATGCCAGAAAGAGTTTATAGTGGCGTGTAGGATAGGAGGAGGAAAGCTTATTATTTCATATGCTACATGTTTCAATTTCTAAGTTAAAAGTTTTTTCTTTTCTATAACATAAAGAATGTACCATGATTTAACATCATTGTAGTTGATGATTGATATTTCTGTGACATTTGTCTCGTGGACTGCATAGCTTCTATGTGAAAATAAAGTCTGTGGAACTACAAATTTGTAATTGTGTACGATATATTGGGATCATTTCCGATTTCTTCAACTGATCCTGTAGATTTTGATATGAATGATATGTCTACATATTTTACTCTATCGTCAACTTAGAAGGTCGAAGTTTTGAATCTTTCACCTCTTACACGTATGCACGTACATCGACATATTCCTCTCTCTCATGCATCAAATTATTTGAAGGAAATGGAATTTGGAACCGTGTAATGTAGCAAACAATTTTATATAGCTGGATGAATGAGTGATTCTTGGCCAAGAGATCAGATCTCCCACCCTATGTATTGTTGAACTAAAAAGAACGGTGACAATAGTCATATTATATAAAATTTTCTGCTTGGCTTCTCACCCATCTTCTCTTTCCCGTCTTGTGTGTGTATTATATAACTGTCCTTGCACTTCCTTGATGAGGATCACTCGAGACAATGTCTATATCACAATCATGTGCTTCGTCTCTAAGTTTCAGAGTGTTTGAACTTCAATCTTGCCATTGCCATTTAGTCATGTAATCAATACACTTTGGTTGGTACATACATATGAATGTAGTTCCTATTGAAGCTTGCATAACATATAGGAAAACTATTACTGTTCAACATTCATTTTGCACATACACGTCAAGGGGCTGGGCTGTTTCATCCTCTGTGTCTGCCAACTTTGATTTACATTAATGTAGGGGCACAATTGATATTTTCAAAAGTACAGGGACTATATTGAATTAAATAAAAGTTGAAGGATCAATCAATTAATGTGGTGAATTTTCACACATTAAATAATAAGTAACTGCTTGAAGTTCAACCTCCATAATTGATTTATTATCAATAACTTCCCAATCAAAAGAGGAAAATAAAATTAAATTATATAATTTTGAGGAAATTAGAATAGTCGGTCAACTTTCCAAAGAATCATTACTCCTAAAATTCATCATTTATTTAAAAAATACTCATATTTTTAAAAAATTGTCGATGAAAGGTCGATATGGAGAAGACTAAATTATTTCAAGCATCGACAGAATCAGAAGCGTCCCTTATTTCAAAAAGAGGAGAACGGGTTATTCACATTTCATTTGATTGGTCAGAAGCCAATTGAAAGCTAAACAGTGATAATTCTAAGGATTCTCGAGGGAAAAAATAGAGATGTCTCTACCCGTAATGTAATTTCATAGAGTCGTTCAGTCTCGCATGTTGTACATCATTTTATTTGATTCTCGTTGATTTTTCATTCAAGGAGGGCATTTTTGGAATTATAAATTAAGTTTGAGTAAATTATTATTTTTATGAAATTTAAAGGACTTGAAAAAAAAAAAAAAAAGCTTGAGGGCAAAATTGAGAGATTGAAAAAGTAGAAGGTCAATCTTGAAAAAAGAAAGGCATTAATCCAAAAGAAGGATTCACTTTTGTCTTTGCCTCAACGATTGACCCATTGGCTTCGTCGTCCCCCTGAAAGCAGGGGGCTTCAGAGGAACAACAACAACAACAACAACAAACCTTGCTCCCAATGGACTTCCACCGGAATCCTTCCGTCAACAACCGCCATTCCCCCTCCCCTACCTCCTCTGTCTCCTCCACCACCGTCCCACACAACCCCTCCGCCACCACCGCCACTGCCGATAACGACCCTATGCACTCATGGTGGGAGTCCGTTTCCAAAGCCCGCTCTCGCATCCACGCTCTTTCCTCCATCCTTCCCCCTCATTCCGACTCGTTTTTTCTCTCCTCTCTCGCCGATTCCGACCGGCCGGCCCTCTCTCTTTTGTCCTCTCACGATGCTTACTCCGTTATCTCCTCTGCTCTCTCCTCCTCCGTCTCTGGATCTGGTTCTGACCCTCTCTGCCACTGGCTTTACGATACTTTTCTCTCTTCCGATCCTCATCTCCGCCTTGTTGTTCTTTCCTTTCTTCCTCTTCTTTCCTCTTTGTATCTCTCTCGCGTTCATTCTACTTCCTCCGATTCCCCTTCTCCTCCTTCTCTCGCTGGCTTTGAGGCTGTGCTTCTCGCGCTTTATTCCTCTGAGGTTAAGTCTCGGGCTGGGAAGCCTGTTCTTGTCGCGATTCCTGATCTTTCGCAGCCTTCTCTTTACCATTCTCCTCTGAATAAGCCCAATTCTGTTGCCCAAGCACAATTCAGGCCATCCGTTGGAGTTCTTTGCCCTTCGCTTGAACCACAGAACGCGGTGAAGTCAACCAAAAGAGCTGGCATCATTGGCGTCGCTCTCGATTGCTATTACAAGCAGATCTCGCAGATGCCGAGCTGGTCGAAGCTTGAACTCTGCCTCTCTGCGGCGTCGTGGGCTGGGCAAGATTGTTGCTGCAAGAGAGAATTTGATAAAGAAGATGGTTTGGATATTGATGGGTTTTCGGAGAAAAGGGCTTTGGAGTATGGGGATGAGATAGAGGATGTTTCAGTAAAAATGGGTAACCTACAAGTTGAGACGTGTGGGAACAATTCCGATGATTCAGAACCTAAGGGGTTCAGAATTCCGCTTCCATGGGAGCTTTTGCAGCCATTACTTAGAATTTTAGGACATTGTTTATTGGCTCCTTTGAATTCGCAAGATGTTAAGGATGCAGCTTCCGTTGCTGTAAGGTGTTTATATGCAAGGGCATCTCATGACTTGGTACCGCAGGTGATATTGGCAACTCGGAGTCTTATTCAGCTTGACAACAGAACTCGAGCGGCTGCAAATGCTGCAACAGCAACAAATGCTTATACACCCAGCAAAGATAAGAAATCAGAAATCTTATTGGTCTCAAAATAAACGATCTGAATGAGGTAACAGATGTTGTATAGTGAATCTGAAGCGGTTGAACTTTACTTTGTTTAGGATAATACTGTATGGATGTCTGTAGTCTTTATATGATGGTTAAATTTCTCACCAAGTTACAAGCCTTTTGAGTTGTACTTTTATAGGATTTTATTCTTGTGTTCCTTGGCTGAGTAGACCTCTTTGGTTAGAATTTCATGTGCTTGCCTATACATGGAGGGTAATTTTTCCTTTTTCTTTTTCCATTTTTAATTTTAGCTGGTGTGTATGGTCAAGGGTATGAATAACTTAAGTTTTATACATTGTCGTGTGATTCATTTTGATAGTGATTGTTCAGATTTATGTCATATACAGTTCACTTGGGTTTGTTTATATAATCTATACCAATGGTTATCAAGTTGAGCAGCTTTGGTCTCAATGTCTTTAGATTGGAGTTTTGATTGTACAGTTATTCTCCTTTATTGGAAGTGGTAGATGGGTTTAGTAGTCTACATGTTTGTGACCCTACTGATTAGTTTATCCCTGAAATAACATGCTTTGATCTGGTGGTCTATACTGAACTTAATGTTCTAATATTGGCCTAAGTCTCCTTTGAATACTGATTAGTAAAAGTTGTTGATGCAGTAGTTCTTATGTTGTAATAGCCCAAGTCCACTGACATGCAAATATTGTCTGTTTTGGCTTGTAACGTATTACCATCAGCCTCACGGTTTTAAAATGCGTCTATTATGGAGAGAGTCTAGCCCTACTCCAACCAGTGTCTCGCACCATCCGATAACTTGGCTTTGATACCATTTGCAACAGCCCAAATCCACCGCTAGTAGATATTGTCTGCTTTGGCTTGTTATGTATTGTCGTGAGTCTCATGGTTTTAAAACGTGTCTATAAGGAATGTTTCGTTCTCCTCTCTAACCGTGAGGTTGACAGCGATACATAATTGGCTAAAACGGACAATATCTACTAGCGGTAGATTTATTTTTCTTACCTACTAGCGGTAGGTGACCTACTTTTTACTTGATGTTCCTAAGGGGATGTACAGGGCATGATATCATGAATAGTTTTGTTGTAATTGCAGATCTTTTGTTTGCCTCCTGTTCTTTTTNAAAAAAAAAAAAAAAAAAGCTTGAGGGCAAAATTGAGAGATTGAAAAAGTAGAAGGTCAATCTTGAAAAAAGAAAGGCATTAATCCAAAAGAAGGATTCACTTTTGTCTTTGCCTCAACGATTGACCCATTGGCTTCGTCGTCCCCCTGAAAGCAGGGGGCTTCAGAGGAACAACAACAACAACAACAACAAACCTTGCTCCCAATGGACTTCCACCGGAATCCTTCCGTCAACAACCGCCATTCCCCCTCCCCTACCTCCTCTGTCTCCTCCACCACCGTCCCACACAACCCCTCCGCCACCACCGCCACTGCCGATAACGACCCTATGCACTCATGGTGGGAGTCCGTTTCCAAAGCCCGCTCTCGCATCCACGCTCTTTCCTCCATCCTTCCCCCTCATTCCGACTCGTTTTTTCTCTCCTCTCTCGCCGATTCCGACCGGCCGGCCCTCTCTCTTTTGTCCTCTCACGATGCTTACTCCGTTATCTCCTCTGCTCTCTCCTCCTCCGTCTCTGGATCTGGTTCTGACCCTCTCTGCCACTGGCTTTACGATACTTTTCTCTCTTCCGATCCTCATCTCCGCCTTGTTGTTCTTTCCTTTCTTCCTCTTCTTTCCTCTTTGTATCTCTCTCGCGTTCATTCTACTTCCTCCGATTCCCCTTCTCCTCCTTCTCTCGCTGGCTTTGAGGCTGTGCTTCTCGCGCTTTATTCCTCTGAGGTTAAGTCTCGGGCTGGGAAGCCTGTTCTTGTCGCGATTCCTGATCTTTCGCAGCCTTCTCTTTACCATTCTCCTCTGAATAAGCCCAATTCTGTTGCCCAAGCACAATTCAGGCCATCCGTTGGAGTTCTTTGCCCTTCGCTTGAACCACAGAACGCGGTGAAGTCAACCAAAAGAGCTGGCATCATTGGCGTCGCTCTCGATTGCTATTACAAGCAGATCTCGCAGATGCCGAGCTGGTCGAAGCTTGAACTCTGCCTCTCTGCGGCGTCGTGGGCTGGGCAAGATTGTTGCTGCAAGAGAGAATTTGATAAAGAAGATGGTTTGGATATTGATGGGTTTTCGGAGAAAAGGGCTTTGGAGTATGGGGATGAGATAGAGGATGTTTCAGTAAAAATGGGTAACCTACAAGTTGAGACGTGTGGGAACAATTCCGATGATTCAGAACCTAAGGGGTTCAGAATTCCGCTTCCATGGGAGCTTTTGCAGCCATTACTTAGAATTTTAGGACATTGTTTATTGGCTCCTTTGAATTCGCAAGATGTTAAGGATGCAGCTTCCGTTGCTGTAAGGTGTTTATATGCAAGGGCATCTCATGACTTGGTACCGCAGGTGATATTGGCAACTCGGAGTCTTATTCAGCTTGACAACAGAACTCGAGCGGCTGCAAATGCTGCAACAGCAACAAATGCTTATACACCCAGCAAAGATAAGAAATCAGAAATCTTATTGGTCTCAAAATAAACGATCTGAATGAGGTAACAGATGTTGTATAGTGAATCTGAAGCGGTTGAACTTTACTTTGTTTAGGATAATACTGTATGGATGTCTGTAGTCTTTATATGATGGTTAAATTTCTCACCAAGTTACAAGCCTTTTGAGTTGTACTTTTATAGGATTTTATTCTTGTGTTCCTTGGCTGAGTAGACCTCTTTGGTTAGAATTTCATGTGCTTGCCTATACATGGAGGGTAATTTTTCCTTTTTCTTTTTCCATTTTTAATTTTAGCTGGTGTGTATGGTCAAGGGTATGAATAACTTAAGTTTTATACATTGTCGTGTGATTCATTTTGATAGTGATTGTTCAGATTTATGTCATATACAGTTCACTTGGGTTTGTTTATATAATCTATACCAATGGTTATCAAGTTGAGCAGCTTTGGTCTCAATGTCTTTAGATTGGAGTTTTGATTGTACAGTTATTCTCCTTTATTGGAAGTGGTAGATGGGTTTAGTAGTCTACATGTTTGTGACCCTACTGATTAGTTTATCCCTGAAATAACATGCTTTGATCTGGTGGTCTATACTGAACTTAATGTTCTAATATTGGCCTAAGTCTCCTTTGAATACTGATTAGTAAAAGTTGTTGATGCAGTAGTTCTTATGTTGTAATAGCCCAAGTCCACTGACATGCAAATATTGTCTGTTTTGGCTTGTAACGTATTACCATCAGCCTCACGGTTTTAAAATGCGTCTATTATGGAGAGAGTCTAGCCCTACTCCAACCAGTGTCTCGCACCATCCGATAACTTGGCTTTGATACCATTTGCAACAGCCCAAATCCACCGCTAGTAGATATTGTCTGCTTTGGCTTGTTATGTATTGTCGTGAGTCTCATGGTTTTAAAACGTGTCTATAAGGAATGTTTCGTTCTCCTCTCTAACCGTGAGGTTGACAGCGATACATAATTGGCTAAAACGGACAATATCTACTAGCGGTAGATTTATTTTTCTTACCTACTAGCGGTAGGTGACCTACTTTTTACTTGATGTTCCTAAGGGGATGTACAGGGCATGATATCATGAATAGTTTTGTTGTAATTGCAGATCTTTTGTTTGCCTCCTGTTCTTTTTCCTTCTCTGTTTCTGTCTTTCTCTAAAACCACCTTCTCCTCCTCTCAAACCAGAATCTGTTGTAGACCCACTCTGTTTTCTGTCTATTTGTTTGCTGTCTATTTGTTTGGCTCCTTTCTTCCCTTCCATTTCAAGCAACAACCTTCCACTTTAGGGAGACTGTTTTTTCTCTTTAAGAAACAACTTAGGTTTGCCTATTTGTTTGCCATCTTTTTAGACCCACTCCATTTCCTTTTCTAAGAATGCCTTAGGCTTAATCATTTGCCTCATCCTGTTTCTTCTCTTCTCTCTCTAACCACTCTATCCTTCTCAATGATGTTGAAGTTGGATGGTACATACAAGCGTTTTAGGCGATTTTTTCCCTTATAATTTGAGGATAATGTATTATATCATAAACAGCCATGGTACTGCATCTTGTTGAAATTTAGGCTGTAGGTGAGGAATCTTCGCTGAGAAGAACACTGGCTATACATGAAGAGTATTGTTTGCAAACAATTGTTGAGGTGCCAGACATTCAACGTAGCTGATGATTTGTAATTTAACTTAGTAGTTCTAAATTATTTTTCTATACTGTGTTTTAATCTTTGTTTAGCCAAATTTCAAAACTAAGCTTTGGCTTTAAAATATATGAAAAGTAAATAACAAAACAAGTAAACTCACGACGACCTCTCGCGTCTCAAGTACATATTTTTAGATATGATTCACGTGTTATAGATTCTGTCACTATTAATTTGAACCTGTATCTGGAAATCAAAAGAACCGTCTTATTTATAATAATCTACCAAATGTAAACTCATCGTGTTTTAACTTGTATTTTTTCAAAATTGTATTCTTTGATACTTAATGTTCAAACTAATTTCAGTTTCTTTACTTGCAATCACGCCTAGATTCTTAATATGCACCAATTGCGTTTTTGCACCGAGAACGCTACAAGAAATGAAAGGCTACACCTTCGGTAGCAGCCAAAAAAAAGTTTAGTAAATTCCAATGCTCATCTTGTCTCATATGCTCTGCATTATGAGCATATTATACACATATTTCTTGTAATAGCTCAAGTAATAGTTCAAGTCCACTGCTAGTAGGTATTGTCCCCTCTGGTCCGCTACATATCGACGAAGACAAAGGCTATTAACGATGGGCTTGGACTGTTGCATTTCTTGTCTGTAGCTGCTTTTTCAAACACCAAAAGCAATAGTTTAGAATCTCTTTTAAAACCTTTTCCAATATAAACAAACTGACTTCAAGTTAAACAACAAAGTTCTCAAAGAAAGAAAACAAATAAAATATTTGAACTTCCCAGAACACTCAAATCTCATTGATAAGTACAACTGCAAATGGACAGGTTTAGCATTCTTAGTACCTCTTCCGATCAAGCTGGATTGGAAACAATGTCAAACAACCAACCTTGTTTCATAGCTCGAATATCCCTTTTTCAATAGAAAAAAAATGGTGAACCATTCCCTTGTTTATATCTTTTATATCAATATAAAAATGCTGATTGAATAGCTGTAATATGAACTCAAAACAAACATAGTTTCGATCTTATCGACATCCTTTAATACAAACCTGTTGCCACGGAACATTTGCTCTAAGTTGAACTTTGGTTTAAGCATGGAGTTTTCTTTGTTCTTCATTGCAGCCATTCTGTTCTTTGGTTCTGTTGTAGCTCAAGTTGATACTCTTGGCTTTAATGGAGATGAGAGAGATGCTCTTTATGCATTGAAGGCAACTTTCAATGACTCTTTCCTTAACAGAAACTGGAGTGGAACTCACTGCCACAACAATCAGCCTCCTCTTTGGTATGGCCTTCGATGTGTCGATGGCCGAGTAACGACGCTGTCGTTGGATAGCTTGGGATTGGTGGGGAATATGAACGTCGATGCGTTAAGGAAGTTCACTGAATTGTCTACACTAAGCTTGAAGAACAATTCCTTATCAGGGAATGTATTCAATTTCTCTTCCAACCAGAAGCTGAAGGCTATAGATCTATCATTCAACGTGTTTGATGGGTGGATTCCGCGTTCCCTTATGAGCCTAAATTCATTGCAGTCATTGCAGCTTCAAAACAACAGACTTATTGGTTCCATACCTGAACTCAACCAGTCTTCCTTATCAGTATTCAATGTCTCAAACAACAATCTCAATGGTTCCATTCCAAAAACAAAGGCTCTTCAGTCGTTTGGCTCGAGCTCCTATAGCGGTAATCCGGGACTCTGCGGTCGACCCTCTGATGTTGTCTGCAACTCAATCATAAAAGAGTCAGATAAGAAAGCAGCAGCACCTCCTGATACTAGTAAAGCCACTGAAGCGAATTCTTTTTCTAAACATCTTGTCACTTTGTTGCTAATTCTTGTTATTGTACTCTTTTTTGTTGCTACTCTATTGCTGCTGCTTCTCTACTTCAAGAAACATCGAGAGCTAAAAGAGCTTATGAAGCAAATAGGATTGAATGAAACAAAAGAGAAGAGAAATGAAAACTTGACAGATATCTCAGTTCAGAACCAAGGACCTGCAGCAGATGAAGGAGGAAAGCTCATCTTCATGGAGGAGAGTGAAAATTTCCTCCTTGAAGATCTTCTTAAAGCTTCTGCTGAGGGACTTGGTAAGGGAATATTTGGGAATAGTTATAAGGCTATGCTTGAAGGCAGATCGCCTATCGTCGTGAAAAGGCTTAGAGATCTGAAACCGTTGAGCGTCGACGAATTCATGAAGCAAGTACAAGTTATTGCCAAGCAAAGGCATCCAAATCTGCTTCCACTTGTTGCCTATTTCTACACCAAAGAAGAGAAGCTTTTCCTCTACAAGTATGCAGAAAAGGGGAACTTGTTTGATAGAATCCATGGTAAGCTCTATACATTCTCATTCTCTTGTTCCCTTCCATAAATTGTTGTGAACAAGTGTCCTCCTAGATATAGCTCAACTCAACTATGAGATCACACGTTGGTAGAAAAGGAGAACATAGCATTCCTTGTAAGGATGTGGAAACTTCTCCCTAACAGACACGTTTTAAAACCGTGAGGCTGACAGCGATGTGTAACGGGCCAAAGCAAACAATATCTACTAGCGGTGAGCTTGGACTGTTACAAATAGTATCAAAACCAGATACCGGGCGTTGTGCTAGCGAGGAGGTTGGGCTTCCAAGGGGGTGGATTGTGAGATCCCATATCGGTTGGAGAGGGGAACGAAGCATTCCTTGTATGAGTAGTAGACGTATTTTAAAACCGTAAGGTTGATGGCGATATGTAACGGGCCAACACAGACAATATCTCTTAGCGGGTTTGGGTTGTTACAAATGGTATCAGAGCCAGACACCGGGTGATATGCCAGCGAGGACGTTGGGCCTCCAAAGGGGGTGGATTGTGAGATCTCACATTAGTTGGAGAGGGGAACGAAGCATTCCTTGTAAGAGTGTGGAAACCTCTCCTTAGCAGACATGTTTTAAAAGTGAGGCGGATGGCAATACATAATGAGTCAAAGTGGACAATATCGGCTAGCGGTGGCTTACATCAACTATTCATATGCATGGTTTGAATCTCATGTTCTAGATATTGTTTGGCTAAAAGATTACAACAGATAAGTTAAACCATGCATAAGAAAACATACGTAACTAAGGTAGAGTGTTCTTAACTTTAAAGAACGATATTTTTTGTCCAACGCAGGAGGCAGAGGTGTGGGCAGAGTTCCATTCAGGTGGCGTTCAAGATTGGTTGTTGCTCAAGGAGTGGCAAGGGCTTTGGAATTTCTCCATCTAAATACCAAGCCAAATAGCATTATCCCACATGGAAACTTGAAATCTGTAAATGTCTTACTTGGTGAGAATGATGAGGTTCTTGTTTCAGATTATGGTTTTGCTTCTCTTGTAGCCCTTCCCATTGCAGCTCAACGCCTAGCCTCATATACATCACCTGAATATCAACAAATAAAAAGGGTGTCAAGAAAATCAGATGTTTGGAGCTTTGGCTGCCTTCTTATTGAACTTTTGTCAGGAAAAATCTCATCTCACTCAGCACCAGAGGGTTCCCACGGCATTGATTTATGCGCTTGGGTGAACCGAGCAGTAAGAGAAGAATGGACAGCAGAAATATTCGACTCTGAAATAGCTTCACAAAGATCTGCTATTCCAGGAATGTTGAATATGTTACAGATTGCAATACGTTGTTGCAATACTTCACCTGATAAACGACCAGAGATGACTGAAGTTGTGAGAGAGGTTGAAAGTATCAGGCTAACAGAAAATGGAGAAGAGTATAGCTCATCCTTTGATCAATCATTAACAGATGATTCAATGTCAGGCATTGCATTGGATGAGAGATGAAAGATGCAGCCATTTCAAGCCAAATTATGAATAATACTTTACTATTATTCAGACTTTTCTTATGGCATTGAAATCCATTGATCTCATTTGATAGGTAGAGTAGATAAGGATACAAGGTTCTTACCAGAATTTTCACTCACAGAAGAAGAACACAAACCAATTGAAATGAATCACAATAATTAAAATCTGTATCATATGGTACTTTACAATTGTCAGAATGGGTTGTGGGGTCAACATAAATTTCTTCTATCTTATACTAAACTTGCTTTTCCCCCCATTTTTGTCTTTTTTTCCTTTTTTTTTTTTTGGGGGGGGTGTTGGGGAACTGATTTTAACCTCAGTTTGGAAATGAATCTAATTCCCTGGAATGGAATATAAGAATGTTTTAAATCATGATACAATTGCATTTTGATTCTCAAATGAAACGTATCAGCTTGATCAAAACTGCACTAACATGGAAGAGAGCTGAGATATCAACCAAGTTTTCCGATTTCGACCTTCTTCATTTTTCTTTGACCGTGATATATGAATGCATCTACAATTCCTGCAACGCTGAAAACACCTGCAAACGGAGATTTGGTCTTAGCCATACCGTCGAGGGATAGTAAATTTAAGACATATGTCTACATTTCTCAACACTTGGATAAAGAACAATGAAAGGTAGGAGGAAATATGTTGATTCAAACGAAGAGTTAAATATCTAAAAAGAATAGTTTTGGAGGAATAAATGATTTCACTATAGAATATTGGAGGCTCTAAGAATGAATCCCCAGATGTCCATCCGGTGAAATGGGCATATTTTGTATCTAAGGAATTCTGAGACTCCAAAACACTTATTCTTTCAGTGTCCTCTCACTTAGTAGCTTTGGTATTGTTTTCAAGAGTTCATATTGTTGGGTCTTTCTTCGGTCCATCCGAATAGTTTTGGAGGAATAAATGATTTCACTATAGAATATTGGAGGCTCTAAGAATGAATCCCCAGATGTCCATCCGGTGAAATGGGCATATTTTGTATCTAAGGAATTCTGAGACTCCAAAACACTTATTCTTTCAGTGTCCTCTCACTTAGTAGCTTTGGTATTGTTTTCAAGAGTTCATATTGTTGGGTCTTTCTTCGGTCCATCCGAATAGTTTTGGAGGAATAAATGATTTCACTATAGAATATTGGAGGCTCTAAGAATGAATCCCCAGATGTCCATCCGGTGAAATGGGCATATTTTGTATCTAAGGAATTCTGAGACTCCAAAACACTTATTCTTTCAGTGTCCTCTCACTTAGTAGCTTTGGTATTGTTTTCAAGAGTTCATATTGTTGGGTCTTTCTTCGGTCGACATAAGATGTCTTCCCAACTCTTCAAGGGTCATCCCCCCTTCTTTTTTAGTACTTCCATGCATCCTTGTTGAAAGCTGGGGTCTTGTGAGATTGTATTCTCAGAGCCCTTGCGTGGGAAGTGTGGTTGGCAAAGAGTACTATTTCAAGACTTGTTTAGAAGAGGCTTCCATTTATAATTCTCTATTGGAAAGACCTAATAAATATGGTTCCTTTTCTTTTAAGCATCCTTTATGGGTGTACTTCTCATAGCAACTCTTCCACTCTTCATCTATCAACATAACACTCTATCCCGGTACACAATTTATCTTCCGCTGAAAAAAGAAAGGCTTTTTCTAACAAAAAAAAAAAAAAGAAGAAAAAACAGAGGTCATCAAAATAACGTCTATTTTCCATCAAGAGAACAAAAGGAAGGAAAATGAGAGATGACTACATAAACGAGACCAGAAAGACAGCTCAGATACATTGTCCAATTGATGTATGGAGTGAAAGAAACTGTGTAAATAAACATATAAATATGCATGTATTTATTCTCAGGTCGAGAGGAAGAAGAGGTAGAGAAAGGACAGCATATGGTACCTCCAACTATGGCACAAATGTGAGTCATGAAGTGTAAAAATGGAACATGCTCCTCTGAATAGGTCACCTGAACAATGCATAGGAAAAAATAAGTCAAACACAGATTGCAATGTGTGGCACATATTATATGGAAGGCCTTATGGTTCACTTCTCTTTAGAACAAGTCTACACACATGCTTCATTTCCTACTTTAATTTTACCCCACTAAAAAATCTAAAAGTTTATGCTCTTCTTTTGAACTTTTCGTATAAATATGATCCACTCAAACAAGAACTTGATGACATTTAGCATCACCCATCAGTGCAGCTGAAGTTCCATTATTACAATGAAGAACATTATAATTTTTGTTTTGAGGAACACTTTGCATGTAGATATATTACCAACCTTAACAGGAGAAAGATCGTAGTAAAAGAAAACTCCGGGTATAGACAGAGAATTTCCGAACTCCACACTCTTGAAATGCTCCGTTGCAGAGTACTGCACAGATTCATTGGTATGAAGTTCAGGGCATCATCCAAGAAAAATTGTAATATGCATAAGTTCATTTACTGGGACTTTCAGCAATACCTGATTTGAATGGACAGTACGACCTCCGATGTCCGTGTATATAGTTGGAACCACCTGCAATTGGAGATATATTCAGAGTTCTTCCTAACAACTTTCAAGTATCAGCGAGAACATTGCACCCTAAACCCAAGTAACAAATACGATATGAGGATCAATGTATGCTGCTTTAACAGATCGGGGCAGTTCTAAACTACGGCACTCATCATACACAATAGTAAATGGACACAAGCTTCAAATTGTAATAGCATTTTCCCAAGTGCCAAAATTACTCCAGATGACGTTGGGATCACTGCAAATTGACGAGGAGTAATCCCCGAGAAGTGAATTCATGACTTGTCAATTGTATGACGAGAGGAAATGACTTTATAGGTTGGGATTTTCACCTTTGTGCGGATCCTTACCCACTCATCATAGCATTTAGTCTTAATTCCTAGAGTTTTTTTAATTATTTTTTTATTTAAAATTTGGATGCGGAGGTAGATTATGGTGTATCATCGTTCACTAGTAAGAATTCTGATCAGTAAATATGTCACGTATCTAAACAAAACTTATGTTCAATTTTGAAGAGAAACGGGATATTAAGAATGTCTATCCCTGGAGCAGGGAAACCAAACCCTACTCTAAACTAGGTTAAAGCTTCTTACCTTGACAAAGTACTGGTGCATAACATTCTGTTTATCATATTTCCAATGCACCCTGAACAAGTAATGGAAGCTCATCTCAGATAATAGAATTATTAATAGTACTAGAACCATTTCCAATGACTAAACATCTATAGAGGAGGCAAAAAAAATAAATAATTACCCATCAAGGGGATTTACCAAGCCATCATAGTGGTCGCCAAAAGCTAATCTATTTATTCGGTGACTTACCTGCATCATGCAGATGAAACTTAAAATGTAAATAAGGATGATAAATATATATCACAGCAGAAAAAAGAGATTGATTAGCAAACAATGCTTGGCTATACGCATGCCCTTTGTATAGTGTATTTCAAATTTACACAAGAAAGTATAAATTCATACATTGTAGTCGCTTGTTTGCAACGCGAACAACCCAAGAAAATTGAAACTTGACTGATGAAAGCTTTTTCCAGGCACAAAGTTGAAACTTCCAGCTACTTTATTAACTTCAAGAGATCCTTCGATATTACACCCTTCACCTTCTTCATCCTTTACCTTTTGTATAAAATCTTCTCGTTGGCACTAAAAAAATGAAAAGGCATATAAATCTTAATTGCCCACAAAAACAGATCACACGATTCACTTGTAGTTTGGAAACAAGACTTGTATATGCAGAGTGTGCCTTCCTCTGTTTCATGCAATGGTTGGTGCAAGCAAAAATTACTTGACTTTAAGAATAAGGACATTGAAAAACTTATAAATATGAAAGGGCCTTTTGCACATATAATCCCCTAATTAATTACAGCCATCTGTTCCTTGGCATTTGAAACCAATGCCTCAATCAAAAGTCAGTATTTATAATTTCTGATGAATCCAGAAAAAAGGCGGAAGACAAATAGATACAAGATAGATAAGATGGCTGTTGGCCTTGACAGTATCAGTAGCATCGTATCACTGTTAAACTCCTTAGGGAGTTTGTCAATTTTACAAATCATAGAAGTTAGAACTAAGGGCATCGAAAAAACAAGAGATAGTAAATGGGTAACATTTGAAAATAGGATTTTTCTTCCTTCTCTTGTGAAGCATGGATAGTTTAGTGTGGGTAATATATTCATGTCCAACACACATCAGATACAACACCCGTGTTAGCACAGACACTAGTGGTATAACTTGAATATGGATCCAGCACTTATTAAGCATAACAAATAAACATAATATAGTAGTCGGGACAAAACAACAAATTTTCAGAGTGACATGCATCAAACTTGTTTCTCGAGCACACAAATGCATAAGTTTATTGATGTGCATCTTTTCCAACCTCTAATGAGTTTACAAGAAGAATCATGTTATTTTTCCTTTCCTGGTGGGGCTGCATATTTAAGTGACTAGCTACCTGGTTGCCTCCTATAGTCCTAAGTACACCATATAATATCCTATAAATGGCAATTATAACAATCTGATGTACCTGGTCTATCAAATCTTGATTAGTAATAGCCCAACCTTTCTTTCTGTATGCTTCACGAACCTCTTCACATGAATTACAACACTCGTCATCTGACTGCAAACAAGATAAGGGGAGAAAACCCTTCACATTTCTGATAGAAATTTCAAGAAATATGCGGAACTTTAAAAAAAAAATCAAAATCAGCAAAACGATAAATGATGTTCATTTCAGCAATATGCCAGTCACTCATAAAAATTATATTTTCTGAAGATACAACACATAAGACATGAAAAGAATACCAATGCTCCAAAATCCAAGATGAATAACAAAATTATACGATAGCTTCTTACCAATCTGAAGTGCTATAAAGAAAACCAAGGCAATGGAAACCAGAAAGGATATCTTTAATAATAATAATAATATCAAATTCTTCAGAGGCGCCTGCCTTTCATGGCTTTATTCCCTGGCTGGTGTTTCTTGGTAAATCTGACGTTGAATCACAGAACATTTTTATTCACTGTCCATTTGCAAGGAGGTTCGAGAACAGTCATATGAATTCCTTCCGCTGGTATTTAGTTTCTACTAGTAATGTAAAGGGTTTTCTGTGCACTATGTTGTTGGGGCATCCTTTCGAACATGCAAAGGCTTTGTTGTGGTCGAAAATTGCTAGGGACTTCTTTTGGATTCTTTGGAAAGAATGAAACAAAAGAGTTTTCCAGGAAACAGAAAATACCTTAAAAACGTTCTTGGATCTTGTTATTTATTATGCAATCTCTTGATGTAAATTGTCCAATCTCTTTGCTTCTTACACATGCTTCTCTTTTAGTTAATTGAGAAAGCCTTTAGTAAACAGCATGGATTATCTAACCAGAATCATAATCAAAGCAATGCAAAGAATAACTGCAAATTGGAAAAAAAAAACTAAACAAAGGATTATAGAGGACTAAAAGTACCGATTCTGCTCCAAAACATGAACCACAGTATGTTTCATTGTGCTCCAGCCTGCCACCATGCCTCTGCAACGGTTTCTCAATCTGTAGTATGAAAAAACAAAATTGAATAACAGAAAGAAATACCAATAGCCAAAAGAAAATTTTACGGGGAAAAAAATAAAAAGAATAATTGAAACTTTTTCTAAAATAAGAAACCAACAGAAGAATCCAGGAAAATAAAGAATCCAAGAAATCGTTTTATCTCCACAAGATGAGCTGGGGAGAAATATTACTTTTTGTAAAGGAACTTCAGACACAGGAGTTTTATCTTTTTAACTACTTTGTCATCCCTAAGCTATCTCAGAAGATGAGAAGATATACAATGAGAAGATAAAGAACTGGTCTGGATATTGGAGAACTAGGGATTTGTCCTAGCAAGTTTTTGGGATATTTTAGCAGGGTCAAAGCATTCTTCCTCGCGAATTGTTAATATGGCTTTCGAAGATTGAAGTTATGTATATGGTTCTGAATGCAATTTATGTTCGTTCAAAATCATAAAGTCCATAAAGCCAGAACATCAGGAAACGTATAAATGAAGGACCAGCTATTTCATACACTTTCCGAAGAATCAATACTACATATCACATCAAAGAACTGGAAAATTAGAAAAAGGTGTGAGAAGTAAAATGATATTAAAAAAAGTGCACCACAGAGCAACACACTGCATTATTAGTTAGGAGACTAGTTCCTCTTTGGCATTATGCACCCTCCTTTACATCCTCTCCCACTGTAGGAGGCCTCGATGAAAGAAGTTTGGAACACCACCGACAACTTCTGGGACCTTAAACATCTCTCTCAAGTTGAAGACACTTGGAAATGGTCCCTCAATCATAGTGGTCAATTTTCTACCAAAATTTTATTTCTGATATGGGAGACTAGAGGTATTTGGAAGGTCAATCATCCAAAAAAAAAAAAAAAAAATGGAAAATCTCTCATAAAGCCATCAACACTAAAGATGGCCTTAAAAAATGTATGCCTTTCTTGGCCATATCCCCTTGGTGGTGCTCATTTTGTAAGGCTGATGATGAATCTCAGAACCACATTTTTATTCATTGTCAGTTTGCTTGGAAGTTTCGGGACAGAGTTCGTGAATCCTTTGGTTGGCAGCTGGTTTTACCTAGAGATGTGAAGGACCTTCTTATCATAACTCCTTACAGAATTCCAAGGCATTGTTATGGAAGCACATCACTTGGGCCTTTTTTGGGTTCTTTGGAAAGAAAGAAAACAAAGAGTATTTTTTTTAATAAAGAGAAACCTTCTCAGTGTTCTTTGGTCTTGTCATTTATTATGTTCATCTTGGTATAAATTGTGTAATCTATTTTCTTCATACTCTAACGCTCTCCTTTAAACAACTAGGAAAGCCTCATGTAATCATCATGGATTTTACATCCCTTTTGTAAATTTCATACATCAACAAAATCGTTTCTTAAAAAAAACAAAAAAACAAAAAAACAATTCTGAAACCTCATATGATCAATTATGGACGAAGTAAAACATTATAGCAAATGCAAGTGATACCAAAAGCCTGGCATATAACCATGGTAAAACAGATAACACAAGTAATAAATTTTTGTGGGCACAAACCATCACAATACACCCTACTTACCTTAGGGGCACCAATGTTATCTGGTCTGGCTTCTATGATTTTGCCATGATAGTCAGTTCTTTTTTTGATTATATTATGACTCTGAAAGAATAGCGTATACAAGCATAAGAAAATGTGAGACTACATTGAAGTATATAGTGAGATACTAGCTGAGTTACATGATAGAATGGTAAAATAATACGAAAAAAAATAATCAGAGATCCAGAGACAGAGCACTGATGCTTGCATCACATACTATATCAAGATGTTGCTCTCCACTAACATCTATGGCATCAATACTGAGTATAGAACATGGAATCGCCGGAAAACTCATATCAAACTGCACCAACAAGAAAAGGATAAGGTTTGAGCCCATAGAACAAAGACGATTAAACTAGGTCAAGAGGAACATAAATTGTAATTCACATTTATACAGTTTGTCAATTTTAAATATAAACCTATTTCAAAAGCAATAGCTCACATATAGGTAAGAAGTCGATTAGTTGAACGACATTAAAAAGACAATATCTAGACTACAGATAAAGTTTTTCCCAACCCACAACTACCAGCATTGGGAACAGAAAACTAAACAGTTTCCACATTCTTGGAAATTTAAAAGGACTACCAATCGAAGCTTCATCTCCAATTCTATCTTTTAGTTGAACCACATGGAATAAAAAAATTCACAACCTCTACCAAAGAAGGGAATAGTTAATGACTTAAAAGCTTTTAAAGGTGAACATTAATCTAAAGTTAATGCATGTACAGAGGAAGAACAATATAGTATCATTGCCACAAAAAGCCATAATTACATTTATGTGTAACTTTCCCCCCCTTGATGTATCTACGATGAGCCTTGTCTCAGTTTTAGCATGGAGGTACAATCCTGCAACCACACATCACAAATGATGGTCATAAAAAGCTTCAAAAAATAAAAGGAGATATAAAACCACGTAATATTAAATGGCTTAATATATACTTTCGAACTACATAATAGCTGAATTGTCCACTCATACAAAAAGTAGAAACCAAACAGGATGCCTTCAAGGTCCAACAAGAAATTGTTGATCGTAGCCCATGAAAAAGTTCATAAAATGTAAATGAATTGTCTCCATAAAAGACAATTACCTCCAAAAAGTCAAGTTTGGGAAGGAGCATCATTGATGTCACTTGGAGGAGGTGAAAAAATTAGGACATTTTACCGACTCACTGTACTCATAGATCTGAAGTTGCATAAGTCACTTTAAGTACATTTAAAACCCCTCAAAATGTTAGTGATCTAACTAACGTATGAGGTCCTATAGCTTTTTTATCTTAAAAAGTTTTCCACATTAAAACTTCTTTTGCCTGCTTCTAAACCTTAACTCCTTTAATTTCCGGACTACCCTTAAACTTACAGAACAATTTGAAAAGAAAAAAAAGTAAAAAATCAACCTAGTCAGATACACGAGTCACTAGATTGCTTAAAGTCAATCATTTGACATCAAAAGATCAATTTGTTTAGGCATAAGATTTCTCAATTACATCATTTCATCAAGTAGTAACTAAACTTTGTAGAAGAAAGAGTTGAACCCCCTCATGTAACTCTTCAGAACATCCTAGAAGAGAAGAACTTGACAGATTTTCAAATATGAAATAACCTTTGGCAGAGGATAATTTCTTCTATCATTGATGATTGGATTAAAGGTAAAGGTGAAGGGCAAACACGGGCTTCTCTAGATTTAGGTCATGAAACCCATTGGTAAATAATTCCTAGAATCATGTTTGAGCCTGATATGCTTCTATGAATAATTGAACTGCAAGGACAATGAAAGGGGCACAAAATGAAACTTCTCCTACCTACCTCTGCCAGTCAGGATAAACTGTATTAAATGAAAAAATGTTATCCTCAGGCCCCTAAGATGGCTGGTCTCCCAATCACCCACACCACATTGCAATTTAACGTCATAATGAACAGCCATAAGAAGACCGAGAAAGGGCAAATCGCTAAATCAACATCAAAATATTCCCACCAGATTAAATAGCATCCAGATTTCACAATGTACAAGCAAACCACAACTCGAATATGCAATTTCCCAAGCTCCTTCCATAACTTTCCGATAAAATCAAAATCACGTCCAATTCAAATTAGAATCGAACCAAGCCAGATAAATGGCGGGTAGACGAGACTTTCAGAGGGAAAAAAGAAAGAAAAAGCACCGGAACATACTTAGCTCGGAGAAGAAGAGGAAGAGCATGATAAAGGAGGAAGCAATGGTGATTATGCCACCAGAAAAGGTCCGCCTGTAGAAATCTTCATTGATTTTAGGGTAAGCATCCAAATTCCGGAGCCTGTTGAAAATGGCATCCATGGCTTGACGAAGAAAGGCAACAAACTTGGAAAATTCCACCGTCCGGAATTCGAATTCCAGAGAAATCAGATGAATATTAACATATATAGAATTTGATTTGACTAAATCAAGAAATGTCTGAATGCCGGAGAGGTCAGTAATTACATAGATTTTCCGTACGCGATTTGAGCTTCGTTGTCGATTTGAGTTGCTTCGCCGAATACGATGAACATACGGAATCCATTGTCGCATTGTTTAGCGGACGACATCGTTCGCGGTATTGCCGAATTATTTATTTTCTAATTCTGTTTCATATAAATAAAATTTATAAAAAAATATAATAGAGTATTTTACTAATATAATTTCTAAAAAAATTAAATTTTAATATTTTAATCCTAATAAATTTGTTTTAAAATTAAGATCTTTGTCTTAGCTAATTTTTTTACAAAAAAAAAAAAAAAAAAAAAAAAAAAAAAAAAAAAAAAAAAAAAAAAAAAAAAANTTTTAGAAACTAAAGTTTCAAATTTTTTATTAGAACTCTAAACCAAATTATTAGGATTTAAATATGTTTAAGATTTGTAAGCATGTTACAATATTAAAATTAAATTTTTTTAGAAATTATATTAGTAAAATACCCAATTATATTATTTATTATTAAATTTATTAGATGTTTTAAATTTTTTAATAGAAATTATATTGAAAAATAAAAATTATATTTTTTTTTTTACAAATAATTCTTCATATATTATATATAAAAATAGAAAAAAAAAATCCTCAATGTCGAATGAAATAGATGGTGCGCACTAGAAATAACTTATACAATAACGAAAAACTTAACCGTGTACCAATGTCATTAAAAGTTTAAGATTTTCTATAACATTTTTTTGTAGCTTATTTACGAAAACATTTTATAACATTTTTTTTTATATTAAAAACATATGTTAATATAGCTAAAATAATATTTATCTTTTAATAGATTAAAACAGAATCTTAGACGGTAATTGAAAAAGAGTCGATTATCATATATTATTTTATCTGCCAAGCATAACTCTATCAGATAAGGCACTAATAATCCTACTTACACGACTCATGACGGTTTCAGGTAAATTACGTTCGTAGTGTTCATAGTATTCATTGGAATCCCCACCCTTATAGCCTTTGACAAGAAAAAAGGCTCTAAAAATGAATGCTCATAGCAAACCAATCCTCAAATAGATATCTACTTGGGGTAGGAACAAAAAATGACCATCAGCTCTTAATACTCAAAGGCCACAAGATATAATACATCAGATAACATTGTAAAGAACATAGGCTCCAAAATAAGCATAGAATTATTGCCATTACAATGAACATGAACCCTAAAGAATCCAAAACAGAGTAGCCCCAAAGTAGAAACAATGCATCAAATAGTATTCAGCTGAGCCCTGCCTAAAATTATGCTTCAGAAATGAAAAGACAAGAACTTTACATAGTAATCCACCATTTATTCATCTAAACAGAGAGATAAACGCTACATAATCTAAACTTTGAACTCAAATGAATCACTAACATACAAACAGAAATGACTTAAACTTCCAAAAATCATGGCCAGGCCATTTCCTAACAGTGCCAGTTTTTTGTTTTTGCAGATAACAAAAAGAGACTCCACTAGTTGACTGTCGGGTAGGTAACAAGACCTGTGGATTGGGATTAGCCTATAAAAGCAGTAACTAATGCACAAAATATTTCAGTAATCAGCATAGTTAAACAGGCTCTTAATACATTAGCCAAAGACAGGTAGAATTATAGCCTACTTAGACTTTCAAGGTAAGCATTTGAAGGACCTGACCAAGAAGGATGCATGGAGAAACAAATTTCACAGAGATTACGATAGTAAACGAGTATAGACTGGAAATCACACCATGCATCGATGCTCGGCCTCATTTGGCATGTTATTACACAATATTTTACAGAGCTTACTACTGCTCATAGTTTTTCCCATTTGACAGCGGCTTTTGATCTGCTGCTGCATAAGCTGTAGCTCCCCCAGTTTCGTCCTGAAAATTTTGTTTTTCGGCTGGCACCTGCATATTGGTGACATGTTAAGACGAACTATATTGATAAGAAAAAACAAGACGCTCTCGAGTTTCTCTAACTGGAAATGATTTTATTCCATACAGAACAGGAAGAAAACTGAAAGGTGTAAAAAGCTTACCAGTTTGGGAGATTTCAGAGGCAAGGCATTACCACCAGTGGGCATTACAGATGGATCCGAAGGCCGGTGAAACAGCAAGTGGGCGACTGATCGGTCGATAGGATTGGTATCAGTTTCCAAATCCAAAAAACCTCCACTCCTGTTAAAACCGAAATCCACGGTGAGAAAGTTCGAAATAACTCCATAGACGGGGAAAAGAAAGAGAAAAAGAAGCTCAAACTTAACTGCATTGTTTATACACAAGAAGAAAAATAAGTAAAATGCTGTTGGTTCACCCATCCTCTGCATTTACAGAAACAAGAAACCACTGATAACCAGCCAGCCATACAGGCCAATTGGCATTCCTATAGTTTTAGTAAATATTAACCAAGTTAGTTTTCGTGCGCATAATCTAGAATTTTTCGTTTCAATTTGCTTTCATTCAACTTTCCATCATCCTCATTCAGATGAACTAAATGAGGCCTAAGTACACACATTGCTAGAAGGTAACAGAAAGAAAACTGAAGTGCCCCAACTTGATAATAATAAGGTGAGTAATAACTTGCCTGTTAGCGTCTTGATCGATCAACGGTGCAATTCTCACAAGTTTATCTTCTCTAATATTCTCATTAAGATTTGCACAGTTATGTCTCTGCTCCGCACTTCTTGCCAGGCGATATAAACTATCTCTTATGCATAGTTTCGTCCGAATATCCAACTGAAATAAGTAATTCGAGCCGTTAGTTTGAAGAATAATATCACAGTTTCAGATTTCCCAGTGAAGGAATCTAATGTTCATTATCAAAGCATTTTCTGAATCTTGGCTCATTTTTAGTTTTTTGTATAAACCATAAAAACATTTTCCTCAAGATTATGGAAATGCAATGCTCTCATGTGTAATGAGTTGTAAGAGATTCAATGAGCTTTATGAGGTTTTGTGGTTCTTTCACATTAGTTTTAAATATAAATACATAAACTGAAAACACATAATGTAAAATCATTGGAATGTAAGGCAATTCTGCAGATATAATTCAAATGTACATCCTTTTATAAACAAACTTTTCCATGACCATGTCCATGTCCTAATTTTCTAGAAAATGATGTGTTGAGGTGCATGTGCGTTGTGTTGGTGTCTCCTCGTGACTGATGTTGTTTAAGGTATATGGACAATCTAATTTACAACTTGTAGAATTTCAGACATGCGAGCAGTGAATACCACAAATTGAAGGGATTGAAGAAAACCACCAAAGTTTGTTATGGACACGGACAGATTGTTGGCTAGGGTATGCTGGCAAAGAACGACTCGCTAATTGCATGAAGGACGAAGTACTATGCATGCAAATGACTTTTTCCATGCACATAGACAGGGGACACTATTATATGATGTGAAAAGCATGTAAAATACTACTACCTGCTCCATTACTTGTTGAAGCTGGCAAAAACTAGTTGCTTCCAATGAGATTCCATCTAGCGTAGTGCTCCGGCAAGATATATCCGGTGCATTTGAAGAATCTAATTCCGCTCGACTTTCTCGGCTAACTACGCCAGTTTCACTGTGACCATCATCAATTTCACTTTCAGATCTTGGTGCATGCTTTCTAACTGGAAATGAAGTACTGAATGTTTCCGAATTTGGCATAGACATCAAAGTGAAATTCTTATTGAATGAGGCTGGTAAATCCTGGTGGTACAGTTTTTCTCTATTTTCATTTGCTGCAATTGTTGGGGCGTCAAAGGAAGGATTATGAGAGCTAGGTACAGCCTGTAGTTGATTAGATGCAAAAGAAGACTCCTGCAGAAATAGGTGGCCGTTAATTGTAGATTTTGTACGAGAAAGAGCCGAAGACACCAAAATTTGTTAATACGCATTGCTATATTCTAGGTTCAGACACAAACTTCCTGTTCGTATGCCACTCGAGTATCAGATCAGCATCCCTATTTATGCCTTGGAAACCTTAATAGGGAAGATATTCTATACAGAAATTTGTGCATTATTTAGGTTACAGTCATAAGTTTTCAATTTGATGAGTTCCAGAAGGATGCGCTCGGAGAGTTCTTACTTTATCCTACAACGAGCCTTAAGAGTTTTACTACGATGCTTCGTTACATGAAAAGATGGTTCGTTCTTCACTCATTTTTTACAATGAACATAACTAGGCTGGGGAGAGAAGAACTCAATTACAAATAAAATGAGAAAGGTTTTATTTCATTCTTGGTTCAAGGATAAAGAAAGATCCAGAAAACTCAATTTCAAATAGAAAAATTAGAACAAAGACAAACCTGTTGTTTAGGTATCAAGTCACCTCTAGAATTTCTTTTTCTATCTGGTATGTCAGCAGCTAACAAGTGACTAACAGCAGCAGAGTCAATCCCATCATATACCTTACACCCAGTTAAAATATTATTTTTGTTCAAACCATCAGATGATGGGTCAGAACTCAGGGGATTAGAACCTTCATTAAATTCCAATGCATCATTTATTGTACTTCCTTCACAGCACGAAAAATTAAAGTTCGACTTTGTTGGTTTTTCTTCGAGTTTTTCTGAGCCATGGGATGGGGAAAACCAGCATAGATCGTCTTCATTGCTTAGATTCCCGAGCCCAAATGTTGAATCGCAATTTCTGTATCAAGCATAAACCACAATCACAGTGGATCAAAGAATTCAACTTTATATCATAAAATCAAAACAAATGGGAAAAAAACAATGAACAAGGTCGATTACCTGAACATCCTATCTACGTCCTCAAAGCTTTCCATATCTTGCCACCCATAAAATAGAAGATCGTTGTTTTCTTTGTTTTCACAATCATCATCCAGAAAACTAATATCATTACCTGTTTGAGACATGTGACTGACAGAATATTGATACATGTCATTCTCATCTGCAGCACTGTTGTCAGTTACAATATGATCATCTGTGCAGTAATCAAAGTCTGTACCCACGTCTGTTTTAAAGCAGCGGTTTGGCATACTAAGACCGTTTGGTTCCATTTTCACATCTTTGAACGAGTCACTGTTTGAAGTAGGAACACCATCAGGTGTATGAGGCCATGAATCTTTTTCCAGAACTGTATTCTTCATGATTGATGTTTGTGTTATTACTTTCTCCTTACCAAGAAAACTGAACTTAGTTGCATTGTAAGCATCATCTGTAAAGCTAATTTTGGGATTAGAATTCTCAAGACTATCACTCCGCACGTCAAATAGATCCCAAAGTTCGTCACCAAGATGAGGCACTATATAATCATCATTCCCAGTGAAGTCCTTCCAAATATTATCCTTGAGCTGCAACACCGTTACAAGGTAGTAAGCTACGGGACAGGAGAATTCAAAATAAAAGGAAAATATATATTTTCTCCCTTACATTAAAACAATATGGATAAATTGCTATATCTCATAAAATACATAAGCCAATACAACACACATTAGAGAAGTGAACTGAAGTCATGTTTGGAATGACATTCGAAGTGCTTGAAAAAGAGTTCTTAAGTGTTAAAAAAGTGTTGTTGAACACTTGATAGTCACTCCAAACACTCCCTAAACCCAAACGACCAATGCTACATGCAAACAACATAAACTACAGGGCATAAATACATTCTATGAAGTAGCTATTGTTGGTTTACATTCTATTTTGGCCCCAAAAATTTTATGCTTGTGCCGCTGTAGTTTTTAAATTTCAAATGCTCAAATTCAATTCTCAAACTTTTAAAAATCATTTTAAGTCCTTGTCATCAATTTTTTTTTTAAAATAAGTTATTTCGTAGAAATCAGATGTGACATATTCCACGAATTTACATTATGAGTAGATGTTTATGTAGACAAGTTACCAAAGCTATGTGTAACAAATTAGAAGTCAATTGTCTCAAAATGAATTTTGGACCATCCAATTTAAGATTGAAAAACAAAATATTTGAAAGTTTAGAGACTAAAGTAGAGCACTCAAAAGTTTTAGGACTAAAATAAATATAAATGTTTGAGAACCAAAATAGAGTTAAAATCTTAAATGAGTTAAACAAAGAAAATCACAATGGCAAGAGACCTTTCAATCTAACAGAATAATAAAAGAAAAGAAAGAAATAGTGAAGTATATTGTTATATAACATCCATCCATAAATCATTGTTCCACAGAATATACAGGATTAGAGATTGTTAACGGAAAAATGATTGCTAAGTGCATAAATCCTCGCCAATCATCTCAAACATCATGTTTATCAGTTATAAAAGGGCAGGAGGATTTCACACAGCGCTCAAATTATTGCTTCTTTTCTTTCAGAAAATTAAAAATGACGCATACCCACCCTTAGTCAATAGTTTTAATCTTGGATTTAATTATTGACTTCTCGAGATAGATTTTTTCTAACCAATAGTTAGATACTTATTGGAAAACAAAGAATAATACAGAGCCCATTTAAGCTAGAGCTTTGCATAGACTATTGACCATTAGCTTCTTGTATCTATAGAGTGCACATCTACAAGAGATTGTTAGAGTGGAAGCTTTCTGCCTCCAATGTGGATCAAGAAGCTAAAATCAATCTCCATTTAACTGTAAAACACAATATGCAGAGACATGTTGATTCAGAATGAAGCAAATTTAAGGATTTCAGAATACCAGTTACTAGTGATGTCGCCTTCACCCCAATGGCAACATCAGCTACACCAACTTATGACCGACCACAAGATCAGCAAATACCAGTGATATCTTCTTATACTACGGCATCCATTTCATGGTCGTTAGCTTGAACTTGAATTGCAAAAGTCCTGTTAATATGATGATATTATATGGATGGGTCTAGATTTGGAATTAGAAAAAAGGGGTCTTCAGTTGGAAGCCAAATTGGCTATGCAAAACAGATACATACCTCTGAGACACAATGGTAACAGAAAAGGGCTACAGCTAAGCAAATCTACAAGTTGCTTTGCATCAACAATTTGGTCCTCTACCCAAATGTATATAAGTAGAATACACACGCAAACTACATCGGCCGAGATTATAAGATTCACTCAAATCATTATAAGGACAAGTAAAGAATCACACAAATAGAAGATAAAATAAATTGAAAGCCAAGTTGGATGCTTGGTCTAAAGTGAAAAGATTAGAGACGATATCATTTGAATCCTAGATTAGAGAAGAAATCATTTGAATCCTATCAATGGCATAAGATTGATCATCTGGTGGTAAATTTGGAGCTCTCATGTAACAGAGATAGTATTTGCTTCTTCAAGGACGACTCTCTCTCTTTTGTAAATTTTTCATATCAATATCATAAGCAACCAAAAGATAGTGTTTTAAGGAATGCTCCAAGGCAGTGAACAGTAAACTTCTTGTTTCCTTGAAGGCTAAAGACAAAAAAACAGGTAAGAATAGGCTATATGATTGCATAGTATGCCAAATAGGATTAAGCTAACGTCTCTTATAGGAATGCTAAGTCAATTACATTAAAAATCTAAAAATTGTTTATCTTTGCTATTCTAGTGATCCTCCCAAGAAACAAGTGAACACGTGTCCCCAGTAGAGAACTTCAATTGTGAAGGTGGAAGCATGAGCTCAATGTAATAACGTTGATGTATTACCATGAGAAAAAAATTTGAAACAACAAAATTACATGGTATGAATCAGAAGAATAAACTCATTGGCCTAATGGTCAAACTGAAATTGTTTGGTGGGTAGGGCTTTTCCTAAATTTATTTATTTTTACATTGGTGAGTGTCTTGGCAAGTCACACCTCAACTAATTTCACCGAACAATCGTCTAACCCTCGAACATGTAGTTGACATGAAAATACATAAAATATTATATCCAAGGTAGATGACCATCGAGAATTGAACCCATTTCCTCTTATTTGTCCAAGGCTCTAATGACCACTAGGCGTTATCCCTAAATTAATTAGTAGGATAAGATTAGATTTAGAAAATTCTAGGATTGACCCTTATGCAGGCCTCGCTTTTGTCCATTGTTCTTTACTTTATTTTAATGGAAGGTCAGGTTTCTCTCTTTTTTTTAAGAAGAAAACATATAAGTGTCCCAACTATGGGAATGGAGCCCGCAAAAGAAGGGTATTATCCATTAAGTTGACTGAAGAAAAGGATTTCCCTTTATATATAGCCTATAAAAAGTTTTTGTGGGTCATCCTTTTCCATGGTGTGTAAAAGATCTTTTAGTTCGCTATAACCGAGTTTTCTTTTGGTTTTTTTTATAAACAAGAGGAACACACGTATTCTCAGTGCAGGATTTGATTTTATTTCGTGCTTTGTATAAGTGCAAACATAGACACCCTTTAAGAGATTATAGTCTATCTTCTTTGATTTCTAATTGGACAGCACTTTTGTAATTCACCTTTTGGTATTTGGAGCCCACTAAACTCCTTGCAGTTCACTCATCAATGAAAAAATAAATTCATATGCATGGATAAAAAATAAATCAATATGAACTTCAAGGTGTAACATTGATCGATAGCTCTTTAGAGGAACCTAGCCTTGTTAGTATCAAAAAAATGTCTAAATCTATGATGAAGACCATAATAAACAAAAGATAAGGTATTTTTGCTAGTACTCAACCGAAATGAGGTGAGTAGTGGTATAGCTAAAACAAAAAATTGGCCAAAGGAATAAGATTGTCATTCACCAAATTAGTCAAGGTTTTTGAGCCAATAAATGATCAACTCAACAAAAGGGTAAAGATTACACATCTAAAACTCGTGCTCCCACCATCAATTTCAAAACGACAAACCAATCTACAAGATATTCTCATGCCTAAGAGGATCAAACAAAATGCCTCCAATCTAAGTTGATAGAAAAGATAAGAGTAATTACAAATAGGCTTGTGAATGGCATTTAACTTATCTTTGAAAAGCTTCTCATTCTTTTCCTTCCAAGTGAGCTCTAATAACATGTAACCAAAGCATTCTTGCTTTATCCCTAAACCACCAATCCGAAAGCAACTTCGGGAGTCATTCCTCAGCATCCTTACGAGGACACCAACTCGACCCAAATGAGAAAACCTATCGTGTTGAGTGTTAACGCTGTTCAGTGAGAAAACCTATCGTGTTGAGTGTTAACGCTGTTCAGTGAAGTGTCCACATAAATAATTTTGCTATTTAAGGACTCTTGCCTTCCTAAACCACCTCACTAACAAAAGGATTGAGGATTCATATCAGTTTGCTAAACTTGTTTTCGAGTATTAACACTCTCAATCTATGTTCAGCATCTCTACTAGGGGGAAAAATCAACATTAGTTCAAACTTATCATCAGAAGAAGAGAAAAAAAATGGGAAAATGAAATTATACCTTGTACATACACAAGTCAGACATTCCTTCAAGATTCTTTATCCACCATTTAAGAAGCATAAAACTGTTTGATACAATCCCATGTCTCAATCACGAACTTGCCCGGCAGTGAATCTGAATTAAGAATAAGAGAAAAATGAAACAACACTTTCTCAGGCTCTTACTTATGGAGACTGTAAAGGGGGAAACAGCAGAAAAATGTGAAGAAGAAAGCTAGTAAGATTTCTTACACTAATTCTAGTAATAAATAACATTTTTTCAGGAAAGGGGCATGCTATTTGAGGAATTTGATTATTTCTTCTTCAGGAAGTTTTTTTCCCTTTGCAGTACAGGTCAAACAAACACGCCAAACAATTAAATTTTGCTCTTCTTAGATCTATTATTTCCCTTCCAGCAAGTTAAGCCAAAAGTGATCTTAAAAAGGCATATTGATTCAGAGGGTTTCCAGAGGAAAAAAGAGAATGAATTCATGAACCATATACAGTGAAAAAAGGTTGAATATTATAAGGAATCACAGCCACAAAAATAAAAATACAGTTTCAAACAAGAAACATCCCCTCTTTCAATTAATCCATCAGAAACTCAATCATTTCACATCCTTTCAGTGAAACCAACTCCCATCAAACAATTCCAGAAAACCCTTTTGAATTCCAACCCACTTTCTCAGCAACCAAACAGCTAACAAATCGAACCACCACTAAAAAAAACCCCATAAACCAAAGCAAAAATTCATAAACTCCCAACAATTTTACTCCCTTTCAGTGAAACCAACTCTCATCAAACAATTTCAGAAAACCCTTTTCAATTCCAATTCCCAACCCACTTTCTCAGCAACCAAACAGCTCAAAACCCCATAAATAGCTGAAAATGGAATCACGAAAAGAAGAAGAAGAAGAAACTACAACAAAAATCAGAAGAACCAGTAGCGATCCACCAAAAAAATTTAAAAAAAAAAAAAAAAAAACTCACCTGGACCCCAAATATCCCTCTCAGAAATTCCCAAGCAATCCAGATAATTCAACGATTGGGGATCGAAGAAAAAATCCCAGCAAAGACAAAAACAAAAAAGCAAAGGTGAGCCCTAGGTGGGTTCTTCAGTCCGGTTGAAGAGAGCTCCAGGAAGGCTTCGACTTCGAGAGTTTTTTTTTTTTTCCCCTTTTTTTTTTCTTTTTGGGTGGACGAATACTTTACTATTCTCCTTAATTATAAAAACTAGTAGCGCAAAATTGGACACGTGGCAGCAGGACGTAAAGAAGAGAGATGGGATATCAGAATTCGTGGACGAGAGCTTCGGACAAGATCCGATCAGTTTCACGAATCTGATTGGTTCAAATTTGTAGCAATCCGCTCGATTCACGACACGTGGCAACACCGCTGGAAGATTCCTTTGCCTTTAATTTTTTGGTGCCTGCTGACGTAATATTGTACATATTAATACTTTCTTTTTGGGTAAAATTTTATTTTTTTATTCAAAAATAGTTTTTTTTTTTCAAAAAATAATAAATACACTTTTAGTTTTTGCCCTTTTTATTTACTACTTTTGTTTATTATTATTTTTATCCTCTCCTTCATCCTGCCCACCACTAGTCTTGCCGACCACTAGTTATCGTCCGTTATCGACCGTAAATAGAACGAACATAAAGTATCAAACGATAACAAAAGAAATGATTTCGTCTTCTTCGATCTATTACCAATATTTCAACAAGTTTCGTGAGCTAATTATTTGCACGATGGATTGAAGTTGTTCTTTGAATCTAACTCGACGTTCAACGAGAAACGATTAAAAGGTACATATAAGGAACTGGTGAATGGAATATGACCGTATGATAAACGTCAAAACCACATATTTAATATTAAAACGTGACGTTTATCAAATTATAGAGACTATTTATGAAATTTTATCGGACTGTAATGCATAATAATAAGTTCTAAACGAACCCATTTTGTATTTTTACCTTAAAAGTTTAAAAGTTAATCTACCCGAACTTTTAATTCGTATCGACGCTTCACTTTTAAAGATTAAACGTTGTTACAGTTGAAAGATGTGTTATACTAAAATTATTGCTATTATTAGTTTCGATTCAACAATACATGGAAATGAGCATTTGAACGTATTTAACTCATTGAACTGAGTTCGGGAGTCTGTATTTATTAATTTATTTATGGTAAATTAATAAAAATACCCTTGAATTTTAAATATCATCTAAAAAATACCATAAACTTTAAATACGCTTAAAAAATAATATTAAAAAGAGATAATTTATGAGGCATTAATAGATGATTTATATGCGATAAAAATTATTTAATTTTTTTATTTATAAAAAGTTAAAATTATTAATAAAAAATTTAAAAACTTTTTTTTAGAAAAAAGTTGTATTTATTTTTATTAATTTAGCCCCTTATTTATCTATTTATTTATTTAATAAAAGAGTAATTTATTTTTTAAAAAATAAACCTAACTTATAAGAAAACCATCCACTAAGGAAAAAAAGAGCACTATAATTGGGCCGGCAAGTAAGTTAGGGTTTTTTTGTTCGTTCGACATTCGTATTCTCGGAACCTCTGCTGCGGCCGATCGACGACGATGCGGAGACTTCCCCTCCCTCACCTCTCTTCTCTCTTCCGTTCCTCCTCTCTCTCTCATGGCTCTTCCTTCTCTTCTTCTCGCCTCTCCATTTCTCCATTTTTTGGCACTGATGCTCGTTCTCCCATGTCCTCTCTCCACTTTTCTCGCGGATCGGAGATCTCTGGATCCGTTCAAATAGACAGGCAGGATTCAGGTGAATTTTATTTTTTACTTGCTATCTGATTCGGGAAATGACGATTATCGGCACTTATAATTTATGTTCTAAATGGGGTTTGGCGTTTTAGGTATAGGAAAGGTTTGTTATGTGATTAAGATCTTTCTTTTTGAATCTATTGATTTTAACGATTCAATGCATTTGCTTTTCACTAAAGAGAGATAAAGTTAAGGATGTCATTTTCTGGCGAAGTGAATTTTTCGAGTGTTTTCTTTTGCGGATCGCAGGCTGTGTGGACCTTCCACGTGGTGATTCTGTGAATGTTGGACGGGAGATTGTAGGACGTGCTGGGAAAGGATTGGGAGCTCAAGGGCCTTGTTGGGGTTTGGCGCGTTCGAGTGAAAATGTCTCTGTTCCTTATTCTTCTAGCTCTAGATGTTATGTACACTACGATGGCCGGCCGAATGCTGATACAGGAAGGAACTTTAAGTCCATGAACTTCGTCAGGGGAATTTTAGAGGAAGATCGAATGGATTTTATGGGTAGTTCTCAGTTTCCTAGACCACCCAATATGGAGCACAATGCTGATATTGTCCATGTAAAGCTGATGCGTAACAATACATTTATCACTGTTACGGATAACAAAGGAAACACAAAGCTTAAGGCCTCTTCTGGCCGTCTTGAAGAACTGAAAGGAGGGCCTAAACTGTCCCGTTATGCTGCCGAAGCAACTGCAGAGTATGTTGGCCGTGAATCTAAAAAATTGGGGTTGAAATCAGTTGTGATGAGGGTGAAAGGCTTTACTTACTTTAAGAAGAAAAAACAAGCGATCTTGAGTTGGAGAGATGGTTTTACAGATTCTAAACGTGATCAAAATCCAATTGTTTACATTGAAGATACTACAAGACGTGCTCACAACGGTTGCAGACTTCCAAAGCAACGCCGTGTCTAGGTGTATGGGACTGGAATCTTGATGATGATGTCTTTTTATCTTTGTTGGAAAGTTTTCCTGGTTCAAATGGATGTAGCTCGCCTTCAAGTTCCTACTTGCCCTTTGCAATAATGATGACAATTGGATGTTTTTCTTTTCATATACATCAGTGTAAAATTTTCCAGGTTTAAATTGATGTAGGTTGCCTTCAAGTGTTCACTTACTGCAGTAACGATGACGACGGGATGTTTTTATATACACCAACATCAAATAAGTGTTTTCTTTTTATTCAAGTTCAACGACACGTGAGATTGAAAGATTCGAAACAGCCTCTTGATATATGCCTTATCTGTTTGGACTTCATTTGAGATATGCAATATCAACTTTCTCCTTGCAGTTGTGCACCACAAAAAATTCTTGTGGCCAGTGTCCAATCTTTTTATGTGGCTATAGTTTCTTTCCTGTTGTGGATTATACATTTCTCTGATCTTACTTCTATCTCTTGACTCATAGCCTGGAATGCTTGTTTTACCTTTAGCATGAAAGATATTAGTCTCTAATTGTGACCAGATTGCGCCTACCTCATGAAAAGACAAGGGAAAGTAGCTGGTTTGACTACAGGACAGAGAGAGCTATTACAGTGATTTGATCAACATTTTTGTGTGCTGAATTTCTTATGAAAATTTGCAGGCTTTTTGATCATTGATGGTGGATTTATATTATGTATCTGGTCCCTTAGCATGGATGAGCCATGGGCATAGCATGGAGTTGTTTGCTAACAGAGAGCTATCTTTGAACCAGAAAGTGTTAATGCATAGCTCGTAGAAGAAGGTGTTCCACATGGTTCTGAATAGAAGAAGGATGGAGCACAAAATAACATGTTATCTACAGGTTCCTTGGTATTATGGCTCATTTCAGGTTACTGCTGCGCCCATGGTTGCCTACTGAGCCTTTTCTGGCGATGTGATGTGCTATGGAAATGAATAATGCACTTGTCACTCTGTAATATTAAATGGTAATTTAACCTCGACAATACACGTGTTTATTTTGCAGTAACACTCCAATAAAAAAATACATCAATTCATCTCTTCCTTTCCTGTGCAAACACTGGTCTTTGAGAAGTTGTAAGATCATGTATGGGGGCTGATGTCTGCCCGGTGTCGGAAGGTCAAGGAAGTTGGTGACCTGATTACCAGGGAGCTGGCGACCGAAGCCCTAATGATCAGTGGCTGTAACTATAATGGTCCTAAGGTAGCGAAATTCCTTGTTGGATAAGTTCCGACCCTGTTCAGATCGTCACTTCCACGAACTGGGCTTCTGGATTTCGAGTAACTGAAATTGAAAATATTCTTTTCTACTTAGATAGTGAACATCTGTTTCATTCAACTGGGTCAGAGGGGGATGGGATACCCTCATTTAATGGGATTTCTTGAAATCTAGGCACAAAAATCTGAATAGAAATTCAACTACCAGCACGATTTTGCATTATCATGAAAAGGGGAAAGAGTAAGTAGGGGACATAAATAAGCTACAGTAAAAACAACTCACTACAAGACTGAATCATTGATGCATCTAAAGGTTGGATGGAGGCCAAACTAATCCAAAGAGGTCTTTTTAAGTCGTAAGAGATCTACAGCGAGGGATTGCATCAACAGAATTCACGAAATTTCAAATATCTCAGGCGTTCATCACCATGCATGAACACGAATGAACGAACTACACAGGCAACAACCTCGAAAAGCCCTCCGAGTAACCAAGGATGTAACAGAGCTTCCTCTGAATCCAGATGGCCATAGAAAATCAACAGTATGTTGCATTGTAGTGCACCGGAGATTGCAAAAGACCATTTTCCATTTTTTGTTTTTGTTTTTTCTCGGACTTCTTTCACTCGTGCTACACATAGTTGGTAATCTTCATATCTGATTTGATTCTACAGTAAATTGGCAACAAAAATTGAGCTTCTAAACCATATATGTCATGCCAACCTGCATCAGGTGGGTGTGGGGAACACTCAAGTTGGCAATGCCCCTCCTGCTGTTCTTTCTTAAAAACGCATAGAAGTAATTGATCATTAGCTTCTTGATAAACCAAGAATCCTTTCTTGCTCTAATGTCTCCATGACCGAGAAGGTACACTACACCTGATTCTTTAGCCTTTCTTATAAAGGAAAGCTCTCTCTCAAGTGATTGCTCTGCATCTGGGATTGAGGGGTCTAGAGATTCAATTGGCTGCACCTCTTCTGGTACGTTGATGATTTCAGTTATGGGTCTAGTCTCGTTGAATTCAGCGAGGAGAGGAATGCCAAGTGAATAGACACTTCCATTGGGAGCTATGAGAAGTTGCGACCTATGAATCTCGTCGGAATCAGTATCGTCATCTCCATCACTCTCTAATGATCTTTCTTGTGCTTCTCGACGGATGAATTTCTCAAGGCTTTCAATTAAGAGCTGCTCAAATACCTGATGATTTTCTTTTCGGACATCCTTGTAACCATACCTGTTAAGTGATGAGCCCACAATGAAAGATCATATAAAGGTAGAGTATCACATCTAATTAGCTAAATTAGTCACATACTTAAAAGATCAACCTTTCTTTTCACAATAGCAGAGTTTCCTTCTTAATTATGGGAAGAGCGGTTATGAAATATAACACATTTCTTATAGGGAAATTGCATGTCATACCTGGCAATGCAGCGAAAAATGTGATAGCTCTTTGGGCAGACTCGGCGGAAAAGAAATCTCTCACTCTGAGGCACAACAGGAACTGGTACATACTTGATACAGACAAATATGATCATTGAATGAACAGCAGGAAGAGTAGTCAGAAAATGGCCAAATATTGCAGGTATTCCTTTCACTAGTTCATTATAGACCAAACCGATGCCAGGAGCTCTGATTGTCCCGAGATTGCATCCGAGTTCCCGCATTAAATCCATTGACAGTTTTTGTTTGACTTCAGTTTCATACTTGAGCTTGCTTCCGTAGTTCCAGATATACATAATGAAGAACATAATCACTGCGAAGACCAATATGATCCAACTTCCATCACCCACACCCCATAAGACAGACGAGAAAAATATCAGTTCTATCCCAAGAAAGATCATCGCAAAACCCATCACGATGATAATATTTATCTGCCATATAAGAAGCATTACAATGGTTAACAAGATAGTTGTCATCATCATCACTCCCAGCTCAGCGATACCTGCTCGAAAGATTAGTTTAGCATAAAGATAGGTAGAAATAACATATGCAATACAAAAGAGTAAAGGGTAAAAGAATTATGGGACAAGGGGACAATAACGCAGCCTCCATATGCCCCCGAATCTACCATACACTATTTGGACAAAAAAAACTAAAAGCTTTCATTGTAAATTAAAAAATATTGGATTGAGTTCAGGTAGACACGTTAAGATGGAAACGTGATCTATATTTATCTAACATGGGCCAACTTATCCTCAAAGAAAAATTATTTCTGGTAAAACAATGGAAAATACAGATCATGAGAAAATGTGAATATTACCATATGCGTTTCCAATCTCATACATGCTAGATATGGAGCAGATGACCACCAGGCAAACTGCCAACAAAAACCAATTCAACACCGGGATATAGATCTGCCCCATGAATTTCCTAGATGTATGAATGATCTTAAGACGAGGAAAACATCCAAGTGCTGTCGATTGTTTTATACACGAAAAGGTAGCCGTAGTCATTGCTCTACTGGCAATTAATGCAGCAACATTAGCGATGAGAAAAACTGGCCAGAAGGCACTTTCTGTAGACAGAAAGCAAAATAATTGTATAAGCAAATGCACCCACTGAGACTGAAGCTTGTGAAGATGTAAAATCATCGAGCTTTGCAAATCAATACAGATAGTTAATGAGCCTTACTGGGAACGGAATTATAAAAAACATGCTCAGCTCCATTGTGGTTTGATATCAGGTAGGCAGCTTGACCCAAATAACCCAAGAAAAGACAAGGCAAGACGAGGAAGACAAATGTAAGCTGCAAACATTCACCAAGTCTTATTAGACAACAAAAAGCGGGAAATGCTGAAAGGCAACAGGTTGCACAAATAACATCTTCAAAAGTGCAAAGCATCATCTAGAAAGAATGTGTGTGAAGTAACTAATTCGACAATCTTAAATTACATCTTCCTACCTGTATTGACCGCACAGGGAAATAGCAAAGATCTGCAAACATCGCCTCGGAACCTGGTAAATCATTATCAGAAATAAAATAAGAGAGATAAAAAATATCCATGCTGATCAAAGTCGCACCAAATTAAATTATTTTAAACTACAGATAATCACTAGTCATGTGCTAAACAGTAATCGGAAATTTTCTATGGATATGAGGATCTTCATTATTAATTTTCTACATCTATCCTACTGTTGTAATCGGTAATAGTAGGCATTGAATCACAATATGTCACATGAATTCAAGAAACATCAGAAGGCTACCAAAGTCGTACATTATGTAACAGATCTGAAGGTACGAAGTTTTGAGGAAAATCAGTGGCCACTAGTCCCCCTCCATAGTCCAGTCCCCTTGTGATAACCATTTGGTATTTCATCTTTGATTTTTTTAAATTGTGTTTCTTTCCTTACAACTTCTTTACTATGGTTTTCATCTTAGATTTGAATTCTTGATAAAATACCAAAAACAAAAACAAAATTTTCAAAACTACTTTTTTAGTTTTCACAATTTGATTTATATTTTGAAAACCTTTGTAAAAAGTAGAAAAACAAAACAAAGAAATCTATATTGTTCATAAGCTTAATTTTCAAAAACCAAATAGTTATCAAACATGTCTACTAGGATATAATAATGGACTTTGTAATTTATATCGATGAAATGTGTCTCTTGTTTAAACTAAATCAAAAAAGAAATGTTGAATAGATCAGAGTGTTTACCGGTAGCACATAAAATACAACCTCCAAGGCAATACCATGCATTGGTAGAGTTCCTTTTGAAGAAATAATATATGTGAACGGGATTGAATGCCTTCAAGACACTGCGGTCATATATGACAAGGTTATAAATCCCAAGGCCTGCAAGAGTACAAAACCATATGAATAATGCAGGACCAACAGCGAGCCCCACTTTGCTAGTGCCATACTTCTGAACACTGAACAAAACTATAAGACAGGCAACTGAGATCATCACAGCCTCATCTGCAAAACAAGTAGTAAACAAAAGTGATTGAGACCCAATATACATAGCAATAAGAAATAATTTAGAGAAATAAGGGCATAACCATTAACAGGATAGAGATTTTTATAAGCCACACCCAACCCAAGAAATTACATAAAACCGTCTCAAACTGACCAAGAATACACAAGGGAGAGTTGCTTAGAAATTCTAAGAAATTTCTTCATGAGTTTCAAGTATACTCTACAAGTTTTGGAGAAGGTCAGAAATGATCGTATATATAATATACAAACTGATTTTAAAAGTATTCAATTGAAAAGAGAGAGAGAGAGAGAGAGAGAGAGAGAGAGAGAGAGAGACACTTTTTATACCCAAGTACGTAACAAATACAAAAAATATACCAATGACTTGCCAAAATGTGTTCTTCTCATGTCGATGGTAACTCACAAATTGAATTAGGGGAAATAGTCTAGCCCTCAATTGCATATCCATACACAAATCATAAGCCCAGATTTCACTGTTGCATAGTCATAGAACTCTGGACACTAACATGGAAATAGTATGAATTACAATAAACTGCAAGCTATAATAAAAACTAAATTAATTAATTAAAAATCAAAGCAGCTGATTGTCTCTCATAAAATAGTTGGAAAAATGAATGGCTCAAGAAGATACTCCCTGAGTATCATAAAACACTTCAAAATCTGTAATCATGTTGTGGTCTATCTAAATCAATTTCCATATAATAGGGATTGTACACAGTAAAAGATATTTGGGAAAGTCAAACAGGTTAAAAACTACCTTGGTTGATTGCCTCCACTGCAATCTTTAGTCCACCAACAGCTGACATTACTACAAGAGGAAAAACAGAAGGTCGTCCTTATTCAAAATTAGTAATAATAAATACACTCCTCAATACTCTAGCTCCATTATTGGTTTAGAAACATTTTCCAAATATAAGAGATAAGAAGTTGAAGGTATTCTAAACAGTAAAAGAAATGCTTTATGGAATAAAAGTGTAATTTCATTACCAGCATAAGAGAATAAAAACGAAGCTACCAACTAATAATACAGGGAGAATAAGAGTTTGTCTGTCATCAGTTCGGGCCAAGGCCAAGATCACAATACATTTGATATAGCTTACATTGTCCCAATGCTGGAAGCATTAGAATTTTACCGAGCAGAAAAGAGGAGAGATAGAATATACAAACCCGACATTGCTGGTGTAACAACTCCATCAGCTATTACCATAGAAGTTCCAGCAAGAACGAGAATCAAAATAAGCTTCTTTAAAGTCAAGGAAGCCTCAAGTTTTTCCTTTATTTTTAGTGATCTTTCCAATTCAGCCGATGGCACCTTTAACCTAAAACTTGATATTCGGGTATCTGAAGGAAGTTGATTTGGGAGAAGACTGACCTTGGCATGTCTACAAATCAAAGAGTACAAAGCAAAAGTACCACCTGCAAAAGTTGACGACTAAGAAAATCACACTTTATGCTTCATTGTATATTTGCATGCACAAAACGATAGAAACATTGGTGCTAAGACTTGACAAAAGACTATCTATTCCCTAAGACTTGACAAATAGCTATCTGGAACAGACATAAATTAGCAAATATTCACTACCTTCCGATGGAACTATCAAAATTTCTCCTCAAGGGCTCGGAAAATTTGGAGTTATGCATATTGCATATTACCTCAGTATAATCTATGACACCCCTAATTACTTGACCACCCTTCGGTATTTATATGCATGTTACTTTGGGTTGGAAGGCATAAGGATAAGAACTACACTAGACCAAAAAACACATGCAACTGAAGGATGATAAGGGTTCAAAACCGACTAGGAAATGGGAGAAATTACAAAAAGACACTCAACTAACCATTAGCAAAATAGTAGAACAATTTCAAAACTCCATGGACTTTTAAAGTGCATAAAGCTAACTAAAACCTCAGTGAGATTTCATCTGTATAAAGTACATACAGTTGGGATTGGAAATGGAGAAGAGGGAGAGAGAGAGTGCATGATGTTTTTCTCTTAACATGTAATACCAGAAAAGTTATGGCCAGTATTCTTTTGCCAAGAGAACCACTTCATAATGAGAGATGAAAAGAGAAAAAAGGCCATACAAAAAACCAGGCTAAAACCAAATAAAGTTTCTAGAAAAAAGACACGTAAGCGTCAGCTATACATTGGATCCTTGAGGCAAACAAACAAACGGGGAGGAGCAGCAAATTTTGAGCCCTCCTTCAAGATAAGAGCTCACAAAAAAATTTCATCAATACACATAAATATGAGCATTCGAGGGGAGTAATTTTAAATGCGTACACATAAGTTTAGAAAGCATACCTTCACCATCATCATTTGCCAGAAGAACAACGAGTACATACTTGACTAGTGAAATCAAGATTAAGGTGTAGATAACTAGAGATAATGCCCCAATAACATCTTCATCTCCATTAATAGGAACTTTGTTGAACATGACACTGAAGGTATATAGAGGGCTTGTCCCAACATCACCGAATACAACCCCAAGGGTCTGGAAAGCAAGACCGATTTTCTTCCCCACGCTGAAGTCCTGAAAATAAGTTAAGTAAATTACAAATATTCTACTATTCCTCTAATAGCCCATGTGGATCAAATCATAATCCTTAACTCCTTTTTAAGTAAAAGAATAAATAAAATAAAATGACATTTGCAAGATTTCTAGAACATGAAACTACAATAACCAGAGAAACAAGGAAGATGACGTCCCAAAAGTTCAGAAACCCCTTGTTTCCCATCCTCCACACATTTCCAATGTGGTCAAATCGCTAGATTAGTACACTAATATAGGTCTATTACAAAAAAGAAAAACACTGTATCATACCAAAGGCTGGGGGATAAGTGATCCAAGAATAAAAGGAGAAAAGTGAAACTAAAAGAGATCTCTCCAGTCAACATAGCATGGAAGAAACCAATGTTAAAAGGACTGCCCAAGTCACCAGAGCCCAAAAAAGAGCATGGGAACTTCTGTACTTCAAATACTTTCATACCCAGGAATTTATGTTATAAAACTATCATTCCATCTAACTTAATATACGATTCAAAAAAGTTACAAATCTTGGACAAAATTTGTATAAGAAAATCCCGACCACTTGTGATAACCAAACACACTAACATAGAATGCAATACAGCCATTATCGCCATTTTAGCCCGCATGGAACAGACACTGACATCAAATCATCTATCAACTGAGTAAATAGTAACTCGGAATCTGGAGATAACCAATAATGCCACTAAATGTCCGGTTAACTACATATTACACTTTATTCTAGTTGCTAGGAAACGAAGATCACGACGTAAAATAAACTACAGCATGTGTTCCAGTTCAATCTCGCCCCCCTCATTTTCTCGGTAGCCAAACGGCAGATATACAAGATTAAGACCAAAAAAAAAAAAAAAAAAAAAAAATCAACTCAAATAGAAAATTCATAGCACCTCGTAGTCATTTCTCTGCGCACCAGGGACCTCAAGGGCTTCGACATCGAATGAATCAATCCGCGGACCAGTGCGAATCAATTTCTGCTCAACATTATCTTCTTCCTCAGATTCCAAATCCAGACGATTCCGCTCTGCATCCTCGTCGTCGTCTTCCTCATCCTCGTCGTCGTCGATCTCCGATTGATCCTCATCCTGAAATACCCATCGCGATTCGATGGAATCCATTGAAGCAAGGCCACAATTGGTCTCGCCCCTCTCCAATTCACCCTCCGCCATAAGAGAGTACGGGAAATTGTTGAATCTTCAAAGATCGGAAGATGAGTGAAAAGAAACTGGAAGAAAGGATAAGGGATGGAGGGAATTGTGGGGCTGAAGGGTTTGGATTGGATCAAAGGGATTGGATTCAAATTGCTATAACTTGGAAGGCAGTGAATGAAAGGAAACGTGAAATGGTTGTTTTTTCAGGTGAAACGAAGTACGTTGGAAATGAGGAACACAGTTCGCGCGACTATGGAATCTCAATGAGAAAAGGAAGAACAAAAGAAAGAAAGAAAAAACAACAAAAAAACAAAAAAAAACAACAACTTTTATCTTTATAATAATATAAATTTTGCTTAGTTTATATATATAATATAATGAAAAAAAAAAAACGAATTGTTTTATAATTCAGGTTTTTTTTTTTTTTTTTTTTTTTTTTTTTNTAAATCACATTCATATTATAAAAAAAAAAAAAAATAGTACTTTAATGGTAATATTTAATTACAAATTTTTGGTAATGAATTCCGGTGAAAATAAATTAGGAATTTTGTCCGATGTTCTCGTCCCCACATCACTCCATGGATATCGTACTTAGATTCAATAAAAATAAAATTTTAATTTTATCAATTTTATTAGTAAGGTTTATATATATATATGATATGTCTTGGTCGTAGTAGTTGGATATCAGTAGTTATTTATCTTAACGTCTATATATAGGGTTTAGGGTTTATTAAAGTATATATTTTAATATATACGAAAGGTGGTTACGAAAAACGTATGCTTTATTATTTTATTTTATTGTTTAATTTATTATGTTAATAATTATTTTGATACATTTAAATTTCTTTCTCGGTCAACAAACAAGTCAGGATGGCCGAGTGGTCTAAGGCGCCAGACTCAAGTTCTGGTCTTCGTGAGAGGGCGTGGGTTCAAATCCCACTTCTGACAAACTTATTTTAGTTCTTCTTTATTTTATTGGGTCGGGATAATTGATCAAAACATCATTTAAAAAAGAAATTAAAAATAACAAAAAAGTCAGGATGGCCGAGTGGTCTAAGGCGCCAGACTCAAGTTCTGGTCCTCGTGAGAGGGCGTGGGTTCAAATCCCACTTCTGACAAACTTATTTTAGTTCTTCTTTATTTTATTGGGTCGGGATAATTGATCAAAACATCATTTAAAAAAGAAATTAAAAATAACAAAAAAGTCAGGATGGCCGAGTGGTCTAAGGCGCCAGACTCAAGTTCTGGTCCTCGTGAGAGGGCGTGGGTTCAAATCCCACTTCTGACAATTTATTATTTTAACTTTTACTTATTTTATTGGGCTCGGCCCATTTAGTTTAGTATCCGGACCCACATTTGAGAGAGCCGTTCGGCCATTTTTTTTCTATCAGTGAGCCTGACTCAAAATCCTTTTAACCTATTTTTGAGACTCCATTTCCTACAGGTAGAAGTTGGGCCAGGCTAATTGATAAAAACGGCCCAAAAGCCCAATAAAAATAAAAACAAATTAAAATGTGTGTCAGAAGTGGGATTTGAACCCACGCCCTCTCACGAGGACCAGAACTTGAGTCTGGCGCCTTAGACCACTCGGCCATCCTGACTTTTTTGATTAGTTATCTTTTTTTTTTTTTTTTCAAATTTTATTTTCTTAGGTTTTTTCTTATTGTAATTTGACTTCAATTATAAATTAGTCCTTATACTTCCTGAGAAAGCTGTTGAATTTCTATATCAAAGGCAAAATATTTACATTTTTTAATGCTCAGTTATGAAACCGAAAAACGAAGAAAATGAAGCTCAAACCATCGATAAGAAGAAGGAAAGAATGTGAGGGAAAAAAAGAGTGAACTTCATCGACAATGAAAACGGGTGAAGATCGAGTGAATTATTTGCTCCTAAGTTGTGAGGTATGTGGGTTAAAAAACTCCAAGTTGATGACCCGAACAACTTGTCTAATATCAATAAGGTCAAAAAAGTGAAATGGAACAACATGTACATATCTATAACTTTTTATTTTCGAGAAAAAAGAACAATTCAAACTACATGCAATCATATAGACCATATACCTAATAAACCAATCAAGGTCTTTATTGGACGTACATTCCGTAAATTCGAGTGAGATTTGATGTATTTACAAATTACGACACATTACCTATAACCATTTCCACTTCAGTGATATCCAAGAGGGGCTGCTGATTCTCTCAGTTCCTTTCCTTGAAAATGGATGTCCTGCCCACAAAAAGAACCAAAGTTACTCAATTGAATGAACCATACAGAAAAGAAGCAAAATTACTCACAGAAGCGAAATGGTTGACGTCGCGGTGGTGCCCCTCATCGGCCCGAATCACCGTGATGACATCCTTCAGCCTTGCATCCTTAGGCAGCCGCCAGTAGTCAATGGCGATGGCCGGAGCGGGCACGTTCTCGATCTTCCCTTCGTTGATATCCTTCAAGTACTCGGTGTAAGAATGGATGGCTTCCTCCTCCAAATACCCAACAATTCTATGAGCCAATTTGGGGGACGTCAAGTAGAGCACAAAGAACGCATTGAAAAACACTCCCTGCACTGTGATCACAAGCAGCCGCTCATACCACTTGGGCTGCACAAGCTCAATCATCGTCATTAGATGCATCCTTTCATTCTCTGCTTCTTCAAGCAAGGCCTTGATCCACCCACCACTGTGCTGAAACTTCCTGAGAGATTTCAAGTGCAGCAGCATCCCGGCGACCATCCCCGGGACGGCTGCCACCGTTTCGAGCATCACTGCTCGACAACCGTAGCGCCTCTGCACAACATAGAAGATCATGTGAATTCAAGGGGCCAGGATGAATGAAGTACAAACATATCAGATAACCCACCTGGAAGAACAAATCTGTTGGGATTCGAAGAACCTTCACAACACGATAAGCAAATTTATCAAGAAAACATTTCGGCTCATGGTGCTTTCCAAGATCAATGGACAAATTCGCACTGTAAGTATCCCACGGCTGCGTTCATAGCAACAGTTTCAGAAACTTCATAAAGAATCCAATCAAAATACACAAGAAAATGACACAAAATTTAAGCCAAAAGGCGAGCAGACATTTTATCAAACAGTTGGCGGGCAAGAATACAACGACCAAGAAGAACGAATTCATACCATAAAACAATTCCATGGCCATTCAGATCCATCTTCCCTTGTAATCCTCGGCCTGTAAATCCCCCAATAGCTAGAAACCAGAGCATTCTCCTTTTCCTTTTCCTTTTCCTTCTCTTTCCCCTGATTCTCAACGTTCTTCATCCCCTGTTCTTCCGCCACCGCCGTCGACGAGCTCATCATCCTCCGCCAGTGAAACCCCTCATTCGCCACCGATTGATACCTCGTTCCCGGAGACGCCATCGCCGTCAAAGTAACCCTCAGACAACCACCACCACCACCGCCGCCGCCGCTGCCGCCACCGCCAAGACCGGCAACCGAACCAAATCTCCGGCTATTATTAGCCACACCTCTCACAAAACTCCACATCACAATCCGATTCATCGCTAGTGAACAACGAATGGACCAAAATCCTTCCCGTTAATTCTCCGATTGGTCATGGACTCATGACCAGTCCGTTATAAGTAATGGTCTTAGAGGAACCAACCAACAGCGGCTATAATCCCGTGCTTCGCGGTTCCAGTGCGACGGTTGATTATATTCGACCCAAATAATCTTCGACGCTTCCTGTAAGCCGTCGAGATTTCGAGGAAGTCCAAGAACCAGAGGATTAAAACAAGAGCCACCCAATTGAATTTTGTTTAATTTTAATAATAATCTCTGGATTGGCGGCTGTTTAGAGGAATAATTGGGTCTTTTAAAAGTCAAATGTGTTTCTTCATTTTCAGTCAACGGTCAGCCGCCATATTTCGTCGTTGACCGTTGTATTTTATTATTATTATTTTTTAGGAAAATCACAATTTTACCCTTAAATATAGTTTGTCCCTAATAATTATTATAATTATTGAATACAAAAGTGAAATATATTTAAATGTTTTGTTATGTTTTATTGGGTTTTTTTTTTTTTTTCAATTTGGATTGGGTTGATTTTCAGAAATCTGAAACATGTTGACATTTTATTAATCAGGTCAACCCAACCAACAAAAAAATGGACTAATTAGTGTTGAAATCTTTACAGAATATTCAATTTATGCAAATTCACATATTAATTTTAACAAAAAAACATGTAGATATTTATCAAAATTTCAAATATAATTTAATGCAAATTAAAATTTATTATTTATAGTATCTGTGGGGCCCATCGAGGTATACAACAGGAGATTCGGGTCGGGTGGAATCATTTCATTTCGGGCAGTTTGTGATCTGTCGTGAATTATTTGCCTCTTTTGACCCGTCTTTGTCAAAAGACGATTTTGCCCCTGTAATTATTACTCAAATTCTTTCCATTCCTATAATTAAAAATAGAAAAGTTGTCGAGAAAACTATTTAAAAATAATAATAAATAATTAAAAATAAATAAACACTTTTACCTAATTTATCGATTATTAAATTTGTCTATTATTTAATATTATACTTTAAAAAATATGTAATTAATATTACACTTGGCGTTCTAGATGGTAGACACGTGTAAGACAGCTGGTTGGCAACCTGAAACCGGCGAATCTCTGGACCAAAACGAATTCAAATTGAATTCTTTCTTTCCTTTTTAATAGAAAAAATACAAATTAACCTAAAAAATAGGTAAGAATATGGCTTTTTTTTTTTTTTTTTTTTTTTTTTNTTTTAATAACAATAATTTTTATGGGCCTTTGCAAACGAGCCCATCCACAATATATGGGCTCGGGCCTCTAGAACAATTAATATTGAATATTAAAAAAAAAACGAGTACAATTTACTTTAATTATTAATAAATATATTATTAATCTCTTTTGATTGATTGGTTGAGTAATTTCTAAATAAGTTTGGAATTAAAAATAAAAATTATTTTTTAACGCGTTGTAAATTTTAAAGAAAATAGTTGATATTTGAGGGATTAAATACGATTTTATTTAATTAATAATATGATATATTTTTTATAATATAAAATTTAATAAATCTTGAGACTTTAAAATAGAAATTAATTTAAATTAGAATTAAATTTTAATTTTTTTTAAATTATAAAAAAAAAATGACGTAAATTTTATTAATCAAAATATCGTGGGCAGTTGTCAAATTATTTAAATGTCTTTTCAATTAATGACGAAATATTGTTTGAATTTTCTTCGATTCTAATTAGTTTGGTCTAAAAATTTAATTATATTAAATGTTTAGAACAATACTCGTAACTAATGTCATTATTATAGCGTTAATATCCGAGTAAATCTTAGAATCATATTAATATGAAAATAGCGATCAATTTAAATTAGGTTGAGTTCAAATAAATGAAAATTTTATCGAACATTTGGGTTAGGTCTAAAAATATTCAAACTCGGTAACCCAATTTACACGCCATAAAAATAAATAGAAATTTTATAAAAATTAAAAAATATTTTTAATGAATAAAACAATAATAACAATAAAAGTAAATTTCTCATGGACTGAAAAAGAAATTAAATTTTTATGAAAAANTTTTATAAAAATTAAAAAATATTTTTAATGAATAAAATAATAATAATAATAAAAGTAAATTTCTCATGGACTGAAAAAGAAATTAAATTTTTATGAAAAAAAAAAAATACAAATTGACTTTCACAAAGTTGTGGCTCCCACCCCATCAGAATGCACGTGAGAACCCAAACAAATTTTCTTCCATGTGAAATTCCAATTTTACCCCTAATTTGACTTTTCACTATAATCTCGAAATAACTATTTGACCCTATTATAATTAATAGTAAGAACCATAATCTCGTTTCTTTCTTATTTCATATAACGCTGGCAGCTAGTACATAGTTAGTCGATACTTATTCTCTAGATATCGTAATTGTTTCTTCTCCAAGAAACAAAGTTTAAGAACGGTAAGTCTTCTACCTCCACGCGACATTGCTCCATTAGATTTTCGCGTAAGTATGAGTTGTAACTATTGTCCGTTGTACACGTTTGAATCGGAAGGTAAAAAAAGTAATCTTTATGGGATTTTTAAAATGGGTTTTTAAGATTAGTTTGGAGTATCACACAAAGAAAAAGAAAGGGGGGAATCATCCCTTGAGAAGTTATTTACCAAGCAACGAACTGTAATAAACAAAAAGGAAAACAATGATGAAGGTGAAGGAAAAAGATAGAAAAGTAAAGCAGAAAGAGGGCACAGTGTCAGTAAACAATTAACAATTGGGTGGAAAAAAGAAGGGAAAAAAAGATGGGAGGAGCACTAAAAATCAAAGTCAATAAGGGAAAGCTCTGCCCCCTCTTGGTAATACTCTCCATTTCCTCTCCCTTATTGCGATTTATTTCTTTTCCCACCGCGTGGACTTACCCCCCAACAGAACTAGAACGGTTTCATAAAACTTCATCGATTCCTTCTTCAATCCATACTTATTTTTAGTCTTTTTCTTCGCAATACACTGATTGTATCTAAGACGTCTCTATCCAGGACGAATTAATCAATAATTCGGGCTCTGGGGTTGTTCTATTTTCTTGTTTACTTCCAATTTTCGACGACTTGTTGATCGGTAAGGCGAATTCCGGGCTACCCTTTTGGTGTTCTATGTTTGTTCTTGTGATTCCCTGGTTTTTTTGGTGTTTATGGGATGATTTTGATCGTGGGTCTTTAGCGTTTGGTTGATCGGAACTGTTTTTTTGGATTTGCAGTTTGTGGGATTCTGTGATTCTTCCCTCTTCTCGTGGGGTTTCCTTTGAAATCTAAGTGGATGATTGTTGAAAGGGGAAAGAAGGTGAAGTGGGAAGAATAAATTGTATGGATAACTTATGCTGCTTCAATTCTGTGTACTCTCAGGTAGTAATATCTTTACCTTTGTCTGGTTTTATGTTAAGTTCATAGTGATATGTGTTGATTTCTGTAGAACTCTGTGAGATGGTTGTTTCTGAGTTTCTGATCGGTTCTATGTTCTATCTTTGAGCTCAAGAACATCATGTTGAGGTCCAAAATGGACTTATTCTGGGTTAATTATTTACAGATATGTTGTTAACTTTGTAGATAGCTCCTCCTATTTAGGTTTGTTTGAACATGGAAACTGAGTTTTTGGTTCTGGATTATGAACTGGTTCAGGTTTTGATTTTATGCATCATGGTAAACGAACCCCGCTTTGTTCCTTGAAGTTTAAAGTTCGTGTTACTTGATGCCTGTTTGTTCTGTTGCGGTTTTGCAATTCGATGAGTAGACTGGAAAGGGTCGGAACCTTTCTCCGTTCCTAGTTTCTCGTTGTTCGTATATACCTCAATGAGGTTATATAGTTTGAAAGTTACGGTGTGAGATCCCACATCGATTGGAGAGAGGAACGAGTACCAGCGAGGATGTTGGGTCTCGAAGGGGGTGGATTGTGAGATCCCATATCGATTGGAGAGAGGAACGAGTGTCAGCGAGGATGCTGGGCCTCGAAGGAGAGTGAAGGGGATTGTGAGATCCCACATCGGTTGGAGAGGGGAACGAAACATTCTTTATAAGGGTGTGGAAACCTTTCCCTAGTAGACGCGTTTTAAAATCCTTGAACGGAAGCCTGAAAGGGAAAACCCAAAGCGGCCTATTTGTTAACGGTGGGCTTGGGCTTTTACAAATGGTATTAGAGCGAGTCACTGGACGGTGCGAGACATTGGTCGGAGTAGGGCTAGACCCTCTCCATTGTATATGCGTTTTAAAAACCTTGAGGGGAAGCTCGAAGATTTTATGTTGCTTTTGATGGGGAGTTTTCAGTAGCATCTCGATATTTCGATTATGCACGTTTACTTAAAACATTCAATTCCTTGTTTCATTTTGATATTACTATTTATGAGCATGAAAGATTTATATGGAATCGGGATTCCTCCCCTTTGCGTTTAGTTTGTAGGAGGACGTTCGTCATGTAGCTCCGGAAAGGGCCGGGGCAATCAATGCCCTGCGAAATATGGTTTTAGTTTGGTAAAAGGCAAGGCAAATCATCCCATGGAAGATTATCATGTTGCTAAATTTATCACAGTGCATGGCCTGGAGCTTGGCCTCTTTGCTATATATGATGGGCACCTAGGAGATAGCGTACCAGCCTATCTACAGAAGCATCTATTTCCCAATATTCTCAAGGATGTAAGTTCGTCACTAATCTCGGTTATCATTATTGGAAAAGCTCGTTTCGGAATAACAATGTGTGTTAATCGTCACGAATGCTAGTTAGAAAGATATTTACTGACATCTCGACACAAACTCTTGTGATTTCTTCAGGAGGAATTCTGGTCGAATCCGCGTAGCTCTATCTTTAAGGCGTATGAGACGACAGACCAAGCGATACTCTCACACAGTCCTGACTTGGGAAGAGGTGGATCCACTGCTGTCACTGCAATTTTAATAAACGGTCAAAAATTATGGGTGGCTAATGTCGGAGATTCACGAGCAGTCCTTTCGAAAAGAGGGCAGGAAGTACAAATGTCTGTCGATCACGAACCGAACACTGAGCGAGGAAGTATTGAGGACAGAGGTGGCTTTGTCTCTAACATGCCAGGTCTGGTAATGCATTGATGTATTCTCATGAATGCCAAATTCTGCTACTTGTTAAAGATAGGATCTAGAAAACTATGAATCAGTGAAGAGAAAGTCCTCTGTTTTCTTGATCTCTTTCGTTTAACCTATTCCAACTATAATGCAAAGTGAAACCCGAAACGGTTGGATAGGGGAACAAAGCATTCCTTATAAGGGTGTGGAAACCTCTCTTTAATAGACACGTTTTAAAAACTTTGAGGGAAAGCCCGAAACGGAAAGCCCAAAGAGGACAATTTCTGCTAGCGGTGGGCTTAGGCTGTTACAAATGGTATTAGAGCTAGACACTGAGCGGTGTGCCAGCGAGGACGTTGGGCCCCTAAGGGGGGTGGATTGTGAGATTCCACATCGGTTGGAGAGTGAAACAAAACATTCCTTATAAGGGTGTGGAAACCTTTCCCTAGTAGACGTGTTTTTAAACCTTGAGGGGAAGCCTAATAGAGAAAGCCCCAAAAGGACAATATCTACTAACGGTGAGGTTGGGCTGTTACAAATGGTATTAGTGCTAGACACTGAACGGTGTGCCAGTGAGGACGCTGGCCTAAAAAGGGGGTGGATTGTGAGATCCCACATTGGTTATAGGGGGGAACGAAGCATTCTTTATAAGAGTGTGGAAACCTCTCTCTAATAGACACGTTTTAAAACCTTGAGGGGAAGCCCGAAAGGAAAAAAGTCCAAAGAGGACAATATTTGCTAGCGGTGGTCTTGGACTATATTGATGGGTAGGAGTCACATCTACTCTCTACATCTTTTGATGTCATACAGTCTAAGCTTGCTATTATAGTCGTCTAACTTGACAATATTTTGATTGCTTTATAACTTGTCATATTAGGAGATGTTGCTAGAGTGAACGGGCAGCTCGCAGTTTCTCGAGCATTTGGCGACAAGAACCTCAAAACACACTTACGATCTGATCCCGACATAAAGAACGCCGATATCAACTCTGACACCGAGCTTCTAATCTTAGCAAGCGACGGTCTATGGAAGGTGACTATGATTGTTTCCCATCAACTACAACAAATATCCATCTTGAATCTCTAGTTTCTTCTCAAATTTTTATTCGAAATTCAGGTCATGTCGAATCAAGAAGCCGTGGACATAGCGAGAAGAACCAAAGATCCCCAGAGGGCAGCAAAGCAACTAGCAGCAGAAGCACTGAAACGGGAAAGCAAAGACGACATCTCGATCATCGTCGTTCGTTTCAAAGGGTAAAACTCGTGTCGAGCTAAAGTTTATTACCATTACTTGTGTGTTGGGGGTGTTCTAAAATCCATGGCATTCAACTCTGCAATCTTTAAGCCATCCACAGTAAAGAAAAACCTGCATAAATTTCAATATCTCCATATTCTCCCCCGCAACAAGGAAAAAAAGAACGCATCTCTGTTGTATAATATGATGTTCTTGCTCTGAATTGGGGATAGTTTGGTCTTTTCACATGATTTCTTTTTTGATGATCTGTAGATCCATGTATACCTTCTTCATTTTTCTGTAACTTTTTGTGAACTTATGAAACAGTTTGGAACTCTAGGCTTGGCCTTTGGGTCTCCATGGAACACCTGCTTGACGTGTATGCAACTATTGTAATAGATTGATAAGCTTTTTGGTTGACATATCCCAATTCTCGAGTCCTGTTTAAGGGGCAATATCGGTATTGTAATGTAGCGGAAAGAATCTACCTTTTCAGGCTGATAATATCGCATATCCCATTAGGTGGTAGTTGTTGTTGTCGTCGTTTCATGAGAATAGTCGGTGTGTGTCCAAGCTGACTTGAACACGCTATTTAGTCATCTTTATGACTTGATAAAAACGAGAAAATGTGTGAGATTCCACATTAGTTGGAGAGGAGAACAAAACATTCTTTATAAGGGTGTGGAAATCTCTCCCTAACAGACGCTTGGACACGTAGGTGGTAGTTGTTGTTGTCTTCGTTTCATGAGAATAGTCGATGTGTGTCTAAGCTGACTTGGACACACTATTTAATCGTCTTTACGACTTGATAAAGACGAGAAAATGTGTGAGATCCCACATCGATTGGAGAGGGGAACAAAACGTTCTTTTGGAGATGCTTGGACATGCAGATGCTTGGACATGCAGGAGGTAGTTGTCGTCGTTTCATGAGAATAGTTGATGCGTGTCCAAGCTGACTTGGACACACTATTTAATGAAGAAAAAAAAATTAATTTTTATTATAAATTAAATGATATAATTATTGGTTTATAATTTGTTTAAAAAGAAATGGTTAAATAAGAAAATAGATAAAAACGCCAAAAGGGTAAAAACAGTAAGCGAATCTCGTTGCGATACCGTCTTCTCTCCTTTTTCGTTTCGTTTAAAAACAGAGCAACTGCGTCCCATCCGTTCGCCGGAAAATCATTCAGAGACGACCGCCATGGGTATAGCCGAAGCTTCACCGATAACCATGGCTCCGCTTCTTCTACGGAACTTGCTCACCTCTCTCTTTGGCTTCGCCGACAAATTCCTTATCAATTTATCGAAGAAACACAAACTCCTCGAGGTTATCCACTGCCTGTCAGTCTCCTTCTTCCACTTTTTCCTCCGTTGGCTTCCCTCCCTTTTCCCTTCAATACACCAGGTTTCTGACGATCGGTATCCTCTAAAACCTCCAAAAGGCGGGAGTTACGGAACCAGTGGAAGCGGAAGCGGAAGCGGCGATTTAGGGGTTTCTCGAGCCCTAACACAATTGCTGTCGATTATTAGTCACGTTCAGGTTAGTTCTCGTAAGTATGAAGTGGTTCGATCATTGGCGGAGAAGCTGATCGACGAGAATCAACGGGAAGGTATTGAGGAACTTCGTGAGGTTAATCGTGCGGTTCTTTCGACGGCTTTCGATCGGACTATTTCGCAGATTGAAGCCGCCATGCTCCACCAAGGGTTTCACAACGACGATGACGAGGATGAAGACGGCGAGACTAGTTCTGGACCGGTGGAGTTCTGGTTGGCTCGGGTTGTTAGGGCGGTTTGCAGCCGGTTAGGGAGTGTGAAGGATGGGGCGAACCGGACCGGAAGCTCAGCGGAGAAGCTGGCGGCGGAGTTGCTGTGGCTGGCTGAGAAAATGGCGAGCTGTGGCTGTGGGATTGAGGCGTGTCAGCGGTGGGCTTCGGCTGCTCAGTTGGGAAGACTCTCGCTCTCGGCGGAGCCGCGTCTGCAGGGCTCCTTGGTTAGAGTCGCAGGTACCAGAGATTTCTTCTTAAGCCTCTTTTCATATTTTATTTTAATTTTAGATATTTTTTTTTATTTTGGATTTTTTTTTCAAAATTTAATTTTAGATCTCTAGAATTAACATTTCCGTAAATTTTAAAAAATATTTTCAATTTTTTTAATTTGTGGCAAATAAATTTTCAAACTAAAAATCTTTAAATTTTAATTTTGTATTTATTGAATTTCTAAAAATTAAAATTAACATTTCGTGTCCCATTTATTAGAGTTAATTTTTAATTTAAAATTGAAAGTTATTATATTTTTAATTAAAACATATACATATATATATATATATATATATAAATATTTTTTATTTCCCCCTTCAACTACAACCGCCGACCACTGGCAGCCACCGCTCACTGCCGACAACCACCGCCGACCACTGGCAGTCGCCGCTCACTGCCGACGGCCACCGCCGCCCGCAATTTCTTATTTCTTTCCTTCTTCATCCACTGTTGTGTTCATATAATATACTGCCTTAACAAAATTATGAAATGAAATTAAACTTAGAATGTGACATTAAAATTAAACTTGTGTTCATATAATGATCTTGTGTGTAGCTTTCATGTTCAAGCAATCCAGAGAAATGAGAAAGGATGAAGAAGATGAAGAAGAAAGTGAGAAACACGCGCAGACGAAGTTGCAGATGCTGATTTCATGGCTTCCATTGTTATGCAGAGGCAGTAACGGCACCGATGCTCCCGTCCTCAGCATTGGGGAGCGGCGAGAGGTGGAGTTGGTGTTGGGGGAGATGATCGGGACACTGCAAGGGGACGAACAAGAGCAGGTTTTGGCTATTTGGCTTCACCATTTCACATACTCTGCCTCCTCCGACTGGCCCAACCTCCACGCCTCATATGCTCACTGGTACAGCGCCTCTCGTAACCTCATCATCCACCAACATCACTAAATGTAACTTCAAACCAATGCTCCTCCTTGGAAATGCTGTTTGTATATTGTTAGAACAAGTTTAAACTCATGCATCATTTTCTTACCATTACACAATTGTATTCTACTTATTTGTAAATATAGATATATATTCACGATTAAAAAGAAAATTATAAAATGTGAGTATTTTTAGCCTTTTTTTTTTTTAATAAAAATTGTGGATATTCTTGTCGAAGAAACCGAGATGAAATATCGATCATATAGAGGAGGATTGCGATTGAGGACATAGGGTATTAACTCAAAAGTTTTGAAAAAACGTAGAAACCCAAGGTTGAAGAAGGAGAATCGCGTGAACTTCACACTCGAGCGAGATTGCGACTAGCCGAAGGAATTAGCTCGTGGGTTAGTGTAAGTAGGGCGCTTGTAGCCACGTGGCAAGATGGTACATTTGCTTCTCGGATAACCCCAATAATTCTAAAGCTAATACGTGCAACAAACCTCGACTTCTAGAAGAGATGCATTTGTTAGATAAAAGGTCGACACGGCTCTTCCCATCATTCTAATGATTTATGATAACTCAAGGGATCTCGTTGCTCTAATAATTCATGATAACTCAGGAATCGCATGGTCTCCCATTTGTCTTGTTTATCTCCTTTTTGATGCCTTATTTAATCCATATGTTTTAAAAAGGTTTTAATAGATTTTGATAAATTTCCGGGTTTTAATTTTGGGTTGAATAAATATTTATTTATTAACTCGATAAAATTAAATAAAAATTATTTATTAATTATAAAACTAAAAGTTTATAAAAACAAAATAACAAAGGAGAATAATAAATATGACGATGATATAAAATTTAATTTCTTTGAACATGGTATCGTATTGGTATGATTAATATGTCACATCTTCACGAGTAGTCGTAAAATAAAATGTTAGAAGACGTGGATCGTTGGAGTAGTGTGACTAATATTGTTGTTTCCTCCACGCTAAGCAAAATGATATTGCACCACACATCCAATTATTATCGCAAGTGTTCGATAATATTTACATTATCAAACGTGACTTTAGGTCATTCTCTCAATATTTTAAAAATATACAATAAAGTTTATGTTTAATCATATATTATATCTTTATAGCTTTTTTAATCATATATTATAATCATGATTTTTCCACGAGGACCATATATTATAAGAGTTATGATGGTTTGAGGTATGCAAAAATCACATGGGATTAAGTTTATTTTATTTTATTTTTATTTTTTGGATAAACAAATAAAAGAATAAATTAGAGTAGGTAAAAGTCTCGTAAACTTTCGAGCATCGAGATGGTCGGTAACCTGGCTACAGAAGCTCCCACGTTGTTTACAATCTGATTCATTTGGGCATAGAAGATTCGAGTAGAATCGTCACACCTAATCCACCGTCCGAACTTCTTACATTCACTCCATTGAAATGTGTAGCACTCTTTTTGATCTTTTACCGACACCGCTTAGTTAACAATCATCGAGTTTAGAGTCGGAGCAATCGTAAATCAGGTTCTGGATTCGTCTCCCGAACTCTTGTAATGTCATGATGTTTTTTGTTTTTCATGTTCTTATTTTGACACTTTTCTTGGTGAGTAAGAATCTTAATTAATAGACAATAAAGAAGGATATGAAACAAAAAGCATGAACTCATCATCCCTACCAAAACTTTATATCTAAGCAAACTACGAACCAAAATCATGGAGAAAGACCCGCTCACCTCTTAACCTACCGGACCAGAGACTCGAACCTTCAACCTTTTAATGTCTTAAATAATTGTGTTTATACTTAACTCGTAACGTAATTTTGAATTTTTGGGTAGTAACTATTGTGGGTTGACCTAATAGATGTCGAGTTTTGTAACGTTCGAGTAAACGAGAGGTATATGAACGAATCAAAACTACATGTGAATGAGCCTTTTTGCGGTAGCTCAATCATAAAGTATGTTTAGTTTGAAACACTCTTGTGTTGGGCGACCTTCTGAGAATTTTCGTAAGAAATATGTGAGTGAGGAAAAAACGTGCTGAAGGGATCTTGTGTCGGGTCGTGGAGATAGTTTTTGCTCGTAATTTAAAATTTTGGTCTGAATTATGGACACGAAACACTTTAAAATTTGGATGTTTGAATCTCGGCTCCACCTTATTTAACCAAAAAAAAAAGAAAAAAGTTCGGGTCGTGTCATGTCGTGTTGTGTCTAATCATCACAAATAATTGGATTAAGAGAATTATTGAAATACAAGATGGAATAAAGTTAATAATTAATTATAAATTTATAGAATTTGAAAAGATTATAGAAGGGTAAAAACGGCAATGAAAAGGACTGTAGAAGGGTAAAACTGTCATATAGTGTGTCTATAAAGTCTTGTCTTTTGATGATCGTTTGGATACTTTAAAGGAATTTCTTCTCTGTTCTTGGAGTCGTTTAGATCTGACTCAAATTCGCAAATCTGCTTCGCTCTGGATTTTCTTCCGATTTTGCTGTAAGATTCTTTCACATTTTCTTGCAATTCTTGCTTGTTTCTCTCCCGTATTTTTCCCTTCTTGCTGTCCGATTCTGAATGCCTGGCAAGGGTTTCTGAGAATCTGAAAGAATCAATGGACATAGAAATTGGTTGTTTCAGAGGCGTGGAAAATCGAAAACGCCGAATGATTTTGTCGGTTCCGTTGCTCGTTAGAGGGAAATTTTGATTTGATTGCCTTGGGAACTAAGCTGAAGCGATCGTAAAATTTTTTGTTTCAAAATGTGTCTATTTTCATTCGTTTTCTCAGCGATCAAATGGTGGCTTATTTCCCGAGAATATTCTCTGAAATTTCTCTTTGAAAGTCAAGAAATTGTTCTTCGGCATCAAGCTCTTTTTATGATGTCCCTCTTGTTTCATCTTCTTAAAATACTTGTTGGGTTATAAATATATGTGTTTGCAGGCGTTGATTTATCTCTATTTCTATCCAAGTGTTTCTCCTTTTCTAATGCCCCTCTTGTTTCATTTTCTTTAAGTACTTTTTGGATTCTAAATACATGTTATGTAGGCGTTGAGTTATCTCTCTTTTGTAGCTTAGAAAGAAATTCAAATTTCCATCCAAATTGTTGGTTTTCCTGTTCCTTTCGTCAGATGAAATACTACTTTTCTTCAGTGTACTGTGTACTGACTTTTGTCTCAAATATTTGAATGAATGCAGATTGTTTTAGTACTATGCTTTATGTATTCAATACATCTCATCAGTTTGTGAATTTACGTTTCTTTACTTTTATACGATGTAAATATCTATGTATTTAATATTGTTTTTCATGTTTTTGCAGGGGTTCTATTATATAAGTTGTGGATCATCTATTGTAGTTGTGGATGTGTTACCTTTACACATTGGGAGAATAATATGCTTTGGTTGAGCACATCCATTGATGTATTTCGCAAAGTTGTGCATTTGAACCTCTATTGTAGGGTTATTTTGTAAAGCACTTTTTGTATCGGCAACACTGAATTATTCCTCCCTGAGCTCGTTCTTTCAATCAACCATGGGTTCCAATCACTTTTTTATCATTTCCTGTGATATCTACATTAGCTGAAAAGCTTCCTGTCTCTAAGCACCATTTTTCGTTCATTCTTCTGTTTTAAATTCCCTTTTTTCTGCTTCTTTGTCAAGAAATCTAGCTAGCTCATTAAGTTTCCTCGTTCATTTTTATCAACTAGTGAGTTTAGTTCTTTCTGCAGTGAATATTCTCCTTTTACCTTCCTCTTTCTTTGTTTTGTGTACCCTCTTTTGGCTTCTGGTATAGAGGAATTGTTATCCGTTAAGGTTCAGAAGTAGTTATGGTGTGCCAAGCTGCATCCCAGACAAGATTTCGGACATTGAAACACGAGAACGGAATTGCTGGAAAACCAACAATTATAGTTAGAGTGATCGCATGCTTTCAACCTTTGCAGAATTGTCAGGTTTGTCAACTCAGTTTCTGCCCCCTGGTTTTGCTTGTTGATTAATAATTAACTATTGAAATATTTTTACGTTTATTTTATTTGAAAATGCATCAGTAGGCTCATTGAATACCATGATCAAGCTTTTGATATTTTCCTGTTCCAGGCCGAGTATTTTCGACACTTACTTAAGCCGGTCACGTAGATTGAATAGCGTTTGTTTCTCTTTAGCTGGATTTTGTGAACCTTTTTTTCTCCTCTTCTTTGTTCCTGCAAGCATTCAGCAGTTAACTCCCATTGTAGACCAGAGCACAACATTTTGAGGTAGTTCTTGCTACATGCTTGCGAAGTTTATTCTCCCTTTTGTTATTTTGATTGTAACAAAATAGTGATCCTTCAATATGATAATTAGGTGATTGTTTTTCTGGATGGTTGGGACTGATAACTCTCAGCTGGGTTTTGGGCATTTTGCTTGGCAATTGCGCAATCATAGTTCAATGAACGCATCCGTAGAGATCAAGCAACAGGAAAGCTTACGAACTCATATCAACCCTGGAAATTGCATATTTTCCACATGTGTAGGAATGCAAGGGTTGGCAATTCCTCCACCATTACCCAATTTTAAAGTGGAACTGCTAAATGTTGTTCAGCGGTCAAATCAATGCTTATCCCCTCATTTCCAGAACTCACTCAGCATTCCATTTCCTTCTCAGAAAGAGGAAGAATCTCTGCATTATGCTGGACCACCTAGTGAGATGCCTTTGTCAATATCAAATAATGGGTCCTATCCGAAAGGTTTTCTTATCTTTGATCAATCTGGAAACCAGAAGAGATTGATGTATGCTCCTATGTCTCCTCCTGTCCACTCATCTGTTGCTGACAATAAGCGTCCTGGTTGGCTTGAAGAAGAAGGGGTAGTCGGAGACATTAATTCTGTCAAATATTTTCCAAGTACACTGTTCAATGAGAATTATGTAGCTGGAGAGAGTGAAATGCATGAGAACACAGAAGAAATAGACGCGTTACTTTACTCAGATTACGATGGTACTGGTTGTAGTAGTGACGATGAAGTGACTAGCACCGGACATTCTCCAGAGATGATCAATGAACATTATGAAAAGGATGAACGATGCCAGGAAACTACTACAAAAGTTGCTAGTTCTGATGGCCCAAGAAAAAGGCAAAGAGTGCATGATGGTGAGTCAGTAAAACCACCGCGAATTGCTACTGTTTCTCGTGCAAGAGTTGAATTACAGAAGTTTGCCAATGATGCGGAATCAGGCTGTGGCAGGTCCATGAAGAAGAGGCTGGAACAGATGTTGATTTCTGCAATTCTTTTTGCAAAAAAGACAGGATCAAGGAGACATTGAGAGTACTTGAGAACTTTGTTCCTGGTGCAAAGGGCAAAGACCCATTGTTGGTCATTGATGAAGCCATTGATTACTTGAAGTCCTTAAAACATGAAGCAAGCGTTCTGGGTGTGAGCTGCTATTAGATGACATGCCCCTAATTTAGATGTTGGTGGTTAATTGGTTAAAATTACGGTGTCATGGTGCGGTAACTTAAAGAATTCTTATTTTGAATATAGATGAATCCAAGAGCAGTCTGTTTACTAGTGCGAGCTGCTTCCTATCCCGAGAACACTGCGATGGATTAGCAAATGGAGGTGTATTATCAGGATAACATTGAACCTAGCCGGAAATGAGTGAATAATTGCCTTTCTTATCTGTTTACTCGACATGATTATGTTTGATACTTTTAAGGGGACTAAAGATCAGGGGAAAGTCGCAAAGATTTGAACGCATGGGATGTGATAGTGGTGGGTTATGTTGATGAGAAATTAAAGACCCCACTTTTTCCAGCAATATGGAGAATGTCCAAGGATTTAGTGCATGCGCGTTAGGTAAGTGAGGCCCCACTTTCCACATCTTTTTTCCTGGATTATATGCTATGTCCTTTACCCTATTACCCATTTGTAGAGGTTTTTCCTGGATTATATGCTATGTCCTTTACCCTATTACCCATTTGTAGAGGTTATGCTGTAAAGTGGTGCTTGTCCCTTGTGGTATTAGGTGGATGTTGCACGGTGAAACTTTTGTGGGGGAGTTTTGATTATGAGCACTGTGAAACTTTTGACTGCGCTCAGGTTTGTGTTGATGTAATAATTGGTGTGAACGCTTTTTTGAGTCCATTATGGTACCGCTTTCTGTATGCTTGTACTTGACCTAAGTCTTGAGAATACTGGCTGTACAATTATTGTTGTCAAAGTGTCTTCTGTTTGCTTATTGTTCTGTTTATACCAAAATTTCTCGATGCTTTTTGGTCCTTCTTCTTGGAAGACACCTGCCCTCTGACCCTCCCGAGTCCCCATCCTTGTTGGGATATCTGTTTGTATAAGCTTCTCCTAACTAGGCAATCTAGTGTATTATGGGTTGACAAGTGTAATCGAAGCCTTCCAACCCTGAATCTATGGTTTGGGTCTTGGTTTCTTAGGCCGGCCTTGGCCCAATCTTAGAGGTAAAGTAGACAAGTGCCCTATCAGTTAGCCAAGTGGAAGTTTGCTGATATGACAACATTTAGATATTGGAGAAAGATTGGACAAAGGAACAAAGCATTCCTTAGGAGAAACAAAGCATTCCTTAGGAGAGTGTGTAAACCTCTTCCTAACAGATGCGTTTTATAATTGTGAGACTGACAGTGTAACAGGCCAAAACATATAATATCTACTACTGTGGGCTTAGACTATTACAAATAGTATCAAAACTAGACACCGAGCGGTGTCTAGCGAGGACGCTGAGCCCCCAAGGTGGGTGAATTTTGAGATCCTATATATCGGTTGGAGAGGGGAACGAAGCATTCCTTGTAAGGGTGTGAGAACTTCTTCCCAACGGATGAGTTTTAAAACCATAAGACTGATGATGATATGCAACGAGTCAAACTAGACAATATTTTCTAGTGGTATGCTTAGAAGACTCATTTCTTGTAAATAAAAGACTAATATCAAGGAATCTATAGCCTATGTATCTATAAACTTAAAATTTATTCGTCAATGAAAGATTCACCTTAGAAGTCGAGTGTTCATGCAGTGGAACTAAAAAAAATGATGAAGAAAAACAAAGGCATTAAACCAGTAAAAGAAATGTGCTTTATTTTTCACCAATTGCAGGAACTATGACTAACCTCCCACTCTCACCAGTAAAAAATCTTAGAAATAATGGCACAAAAGTCACCAAGGAGTGAAAAGAAACCACTACAAATTTGAGAAACAGATGAATTATATAAGCCTATTGCAACCAGCAGAAGGTGATTGATTGCTGTAAAAAAAAAAAAAAAGAAGAAGAGAAAGTGAATTCCCATTTTCACCCTGATATACTTATTCCTCAAGATATTGAGTTCCTCCATCTTCTGTGTACTTTTTTAGTCTGTTCTCCCATGTTTTGATGCTGTGATTCATTTTCAGGGGTTTCCAAATTCGACATCTTTGTCAGTTTGCTCAGTTTCTTCCACCCACTGGTCCACGCAGAGCTCTGCTTCTGCTTTGAAACCTTCTCATACTGTCTCTGCAGGCTTTCCATTTCAGTTTGAAGCTCAAGGTACTTTGTCTTCACACTCTCTAGCTCAAATTTCAGTGTGTTTATGTCTTTCTTAGCAGTTGCCCACCCTTCTTGGAATGACTGTGGTGTAGCTTCCAGCAGTGTTTTTCTGTTCGTTACAAGCGTTTGGAACTGCGAATCACTCGCTTCTTTTAGCGACGAGTTCGCAATTGCATTGCTTATCTTTACTTGTTCTGAGAAAAGAACCTGAACCACTACTCGTAATGGAAGCCTTTCGTTTTGTGCTGCGTGCATGCAGGCGTCCATGGACAGCTTCTGGCAGTCCATTACTCGACATAGTCGCTTCCTCTCGTGCTCAGTTAGCGTAGGGTGTGCCTGTCATTTCTAATCATTAGTTCAACACTTCTAGTCCACAAGTTTAGGAAGTTGGTAAGTTCTTTTACCTTAAGATAGGAATCAATAGCTCGGTAAAGCCCGTCGTCACACGTTCGAGCCGATTCTGGCAGAGCTTCAGCCAATACTTGAAACTTTGTCAAGGTAAGGTTTCTATCTCTAGCCACCTCTGTTAGGTAACTATCAACAAGCCTTGCCACCCTCATCTTAGCATTTGGAGCAGTGCCTCTTTGAGATCCATCATTCATATGTTTATCAGAAAACGATTGTCGGCTCGGACTCGAAATCTCGGTCTGTTCTTGAACAAGAAAATGCTCTAGCAGCCTCTGAATAAGATCAACATCATACATTGTATCACTCTTGCTGTAAGATGGGATCAAAAGATCCACAAGTGTAGCTTGTTCAAACTGCATTCCAACTCTTTTCTCCAGCTCAGTGACCAATGCTGGTGCAACTTTCAACATGTTTGCCATTCTAAGTAACTTTAGAAGGAAGCTACAGGAGACACAATCTTTCTGTGGAGGAATGATACTGATCAAGCTCTCGACGATCATGCGTTGATCTTTCGCTTGAATCGTCGAGGGATCTTCCTTATTACCAGCCACAATCATATGAAGCCCACCTTTCCAACTGTTGCTGCCACTGCTCGTGTTACTCGTGGTGCTGGTACTTCCTTCCTCACCAGCACTCGTCGTATCAGTCACCAAACCCGGAAGCCATTTAGACGAATAATGCATAATTGATGATCCAATGAGTTCATATCTCATACCCTTTACTTTAATTGCTGTGATTACTCTAACAAAATGATCAATCCTCAAGATTGAGACATCCTCAAACCACCAATCAGGAGGAACAAGCTGATTCCTGCTAGGACTTGAATCCTTCAAATCATTCCATTTAGGACTACTAGAAACTTTGGGAGGTTTCCCAGTGTAAGCCCATCTAATTCCTTTCGGATTGGCACAAGCTTTCCAAGCGATCGACTCGCTGCATCGTCGCACGATTTGTAGATTCTCAGCCCATGGTGAGAGCTTCTCACAACTTTTCAACACAACTATTGAATCCCTCCATGAAGATAGTACCACATAGCTAAGAAATGCTTCAGTTTTGAATATCAAATTACCCTCCTCCAAATCTTCTGTCATTTCTAGATACTCAGCAGCACATCTAAGGCCAGAGATATTAGCTGCTGTTAAATCAACTGCTATCCCATAGCAAAACTTAGCAGCAAGTTCAAAAGCCTCCGCCCCACCAGGAAGATCATCCAGAACAACCTTATTCAAATCTGGGTCTCTTGATTCATATATGCATCTGTTCATCTTCCCACTTCTAGAAAGAAGAGGATACTTCAAACAAAAGAATCCCATTCAAAATCTCAGATTAAACCCTTGAAAAATCATCACAAAAACAGAGGAGATTATACTACACCTTATGCAAATGGAAGTTCATATCCTCAACTTGTACTAAGAAGTCACTTGGGATATCAGTGGAAACATACCTACAAGAACAACAAACACAAAAACCCCCCCAAAACAGAAGAAAAGAAGAAAAGGGCATTGACAAAATGTTCATCAGAAGAAGAAGAAGAGACCAAAAATTGAAGCAGAGGGGGGGGTATGATGATGAAAGCGTACCAGGAGTTGCCTCGGAGCTGGAAGCCATCGGTCTTGAGGGCGTGTTTGGCGGAGTGGGGGACGCCATTGGCGTAATCTCGAGCAGCAACGGAGTCGTTCTCAGATTCCCACATGATGATGAAGGGAAATGGAGGGTTTGTGTGTGGGGAAAGTGGGAGGAGAGGGGGGGAAATGGCGGAGGAAGGAGGAGGAGGAGGAGGAGGATATGAAGAAGAGGGGGGAGATGGAAGAAACCCACATGGGATGATTGTTGAATTGTCGGGTTCTTCACTGATTTTTCAGTGGATGAACTTAAGGAACACTTTTTCACAGGCTGTGGAGTGATGGGCTGAGGGTTAGGTGTAGGTGACGGATCATTCTAATTCCATTCTCTTTGCTTTCGTTTTGCATTAATAATGCCTTTTTCTCATTCTCTCTCTCTCTCTCGGACATGGCCAGGGACCAAGAACAGAGCTAACAACAGAGCAAAGCTCTCTAAGCTAACAGATTTTAGTTAAATGAATATGAAATAAACGTCGTTCAGATGTTCGGGAGCTTATGATACATAGATTCCATGTTGGTCATCTTAATTGAACTATTTGAACGGAATAAGATAAATTGTCAAGTCAGATATTCTCGACAAAAAGGTCAATAGTTCAAAATTTTCTCGTAAATTTAATAGTTATAAATGTTTTTTTTTTTTTTTGGATAATTTAGTTGATAGAAAGCAATTTTGGATTAAGATAGAGAGAGTGGTTGACCATTAGGGTTTAGAAGCAATAATTATTAGGGACAATTTACTCTTTTTTTTTTGTACTCAAAATTTCTCATTATTAGATGCTACAAAATGCACATGCCTTTGGATTTGGTCTTCTTTGCTGAATGGGTCCTTTTTGTTTTTAATGTTTTTTTTTTTAATTTTTATTTTCTAAAGCGATAATAATCGTCTTATAATATACTCAATTATTGATTTTTTATTTTTATTTAGATATACTGTTTTTGTGGCTCACTTATAAGAATTCTAAAATTAGACTAACTTAACTTGAAACATTATTACAACACAGAGTCATTATCCTTTTGTTGTGTCTATTTGAGTCATGGACCTCGTCCTCTTCCACGTACTCTAGTGGCATGATCTATACCCAACACATTATAAGTAGCATTCAACATAACAATTTATTATCTTTCGTAGGACATACTTGATGGCCAGTACATTAACGGTGGGACCATGAAAATTGAAGATAAGTAGATATGAAAATTGAAGACAAGTAGATAAGGTGACCATGTCATTGGAGAACGTCAGGACATTAGATCTCGGATCTAAATTTCAAATCCTGATATAAATCTTAAACACGAGACATTACAAAAACAGAGTTATTCCTTACCATGTTGGATATTTTCAATCCCCACTTATTCACCACCCGAACACACCCATTTGATTCACATTTTGAAAGATCACATCTTTTGTTTCGTCCAAAAGTAAAGGGAGATTTTCCTGTTTGGAGATCATTGCTTTAAGAGGTTTGGATTCATTGTCTCATCCTCCTTTTTGCTTATCAACCAACCAACCCAAGATTAAATAATTAAATAATTAAAAATAAAATTAAAAAAAAAGAATTATGAGTCTATTTTATTAATAAATATATAATTTTCATGTCTTTAAATTGATGGAAAATGATTGAACCTCTCTTATTCCTTTACCCCACAAAGCTTCATACATCATGTCGACAGTGGGTCTCATTTTTTTTCCTCCCTTAAATTATTCAAATATCAATTTTCTTAAATTAATAATTATATTTCATTTAAATTTTAAAAAAGAAATGTTCGATCTCATTATGGGTATGAGAAGTTCGAGTAAATGAATAATACATAACCGAGATCATATCCAAATGAGAGCGATTCAACTAATTTTACAAAAAAAAACGTGCTAAAATAATTCTGGTCTGTAGGGATAATTTTCATACCTCAATTTAATTTTAATTTTTATAAAATAATGATGTAAATATTACGTAAATTAATATTATTATGATAAAAATAATTATTTATATCACATCAAAACATTCTAAATGTTCAACTCATGGAATAAATGCTAGGAAGAATGACGTTTTTTTTTAAATATCTTCGAAGATATATATATATATATATATATATATATATATATTAAATATTAAATAATAAGATAGGCTTTAATTTAGGATAAAATGGCATTAAAAACACAATTGATAATGAATTTGAAACATACTATTATTAATTTAAATAATAATTGTGTTGGCCCAATAGCGACGTGGATAAGGAAGGAGGGACCCTTGATTGGTGGCGTTTGTGGGTGAGAATATGTTTCCCATTCCTCACCCGCATTCATATTTTATTTTATATATTATTTTTTTCATCTTATACTAATAATTCTTATATTTTAATAATTATCCATTATTTTTATTTTGTTTAATTATGAGGAATTTTGTTTATGAGGGTATGGGTCGAATTAAAATAATTTTTAAATTCAACTCAATTATTCGTAAATTTTTTAATAAAAATAACTTATTAAATTAACTAAAAAAAAAATTATTTTTATTAAAAATAAAATATTAGTTCTTAATTTACTAAAATTACATGAATTAATTCAGGGAGTCGTGCTAAAATAAATAATAAAATTATATGTATATATAATTTAAGCAAAACTGTATTTTTTTTAAATTAAAAATAAATTCGAATCGGTTTGGTTCAACCCAATTAGTTTTAAAAGGAACTCATAAACAAACCTAATCTATAAAATTTTTACTTATTTGAACCCGACCTGACCCAAATAAATTCATAACCCAACTCAAATCATACTTATAGAGTTGGATCGGGTTGATCGAATTTTTTGGGTCATCAAATTTTTTTAACACTCTTATAACGAACCTAAAATTTATCGAAACTAAACACAGCTTAACTTTAAAACCAAAATACAATCGTGAACGTAAACGTTTGTATAAATGATTCTTCTCAAACCAATGAAGATATCTTAAGAACGTAAAAAGTTTAGATCTGGTCGTGATTCTTAATACGTAAGATAATGAAAAAAAAACACGTCTAAATGAGTGAGAAAGAACAAAAGAAGGATCGACCGAGAATATCGATGAACAGCTCTATCCCGATGCACGAGGGTTTAGGTTTAGAAGTGTACAAAAGTGGATGAAGATGAAGCAAAAATGGGTGGTGGGAAATGGAGCCTTGTTGCCCTCTTCATCTTCTTCCCACATGCTTCTCTCCCTTTTATGTTAGGGTTTGGCTTGTCATCACATATCACCATTCATCTTCATTAATTAATTATTTTTTAAAACAATCGTAAGATCCTAAAGTTAGGATAATAAAAAAAATTAAATGATCCAAAAATTTATAAGATTTACAAAGATTTTGAATTTGGATTTGATATCGAAACGAACCAAAGTTAAATATAATAGTAGATTATGAATCCAATCCAAACGGTACGTTTCGAGTTAGGTTATGAACTTATTTGGGTTGAGTTGGGTTCATAAAAACGAATAAATAAATGTTTTACGAACTAATATTTTACTTTTATTAAAAATAAAAATTTGAATAAATGATCCAAACGAGCTGAACTAACCCAACAAAAAAAAATTAAGGTACGTTTAGTATGTAACCGCTGTTGTTTGAGTTGAAAAATTTATTACAGACGGGCTGGGTGTAAAAGTGTCTCAACCCAATCCATAGAACACTGTTAGAATGAACCAAGACTACATTTGAACGAGAGTGATCATGAAAACGTAAAATTATAGTTAATACATGTTTTAAAAGAATCGATAGTCACTACCCATAAAACAAAATGTATATTGTTCGATGGCTCAATCATTAGAGCTCCAAAGTTAAACATGTTTAATTCGGAGATTTTTCGTAAAAAAACACGTAAGTGAAAACAAAACATGCTGAAAGGACTCTGTTATGTTGTGGGTAGCCTTCACTCTTATAAGTCGTTTATGAAATATAGGTAACATGGTCATGTCGTAAGGTATGTAGGAGATGCTAGAGCTATTAGCGTCGACTCCCGATTCCAAAACCTAGTATGATTCATGAGCACAGATGTTACCGATCAATTATTGACCTAAAAAAAATAGTTTATTCTAAAATAAAATAAAAAAATATTGATAATTAAAGTGACATTTTTGTTGGGAAATATTTGGTTGTATTAGGCCTACAATGGATATTGAGTATATTTGAATGGAAGCTATGTTGGGTGAAAAATAGACATTTTATAAACAGAGGAAAGAGACTCCACAAGCAATTTTGTTGTTTTATATAATATGTTGCTCAAAATTAATATTTTTTTTTTTAAATTATTATTTATTTAAAAATATTTGAATTAAAGACAAAAACACGCTGAAATAACTTTGGGCCATCCGAAGCCCACGAGAACATTGGGCCATCCGCGAGCCCACGCTTGATAAATTAATTTGAAGGCCCAATTTCTATGCCAATGGCCCAATACATCTTTCTGGGCCTTATTGTGTTTCAGCCCAATTAAAGGTAATTATGATTAAGAACCTCTAAACATAATATATAATCATTAAACTCTCTATCTAATTAATTGTGTTTCAATTAATTATTTTTGTACGATTAAATTAAAAGTTTAGTCTTAACAACGTATTTATTTTATCTATAAACTTTAAAAATATGTTTAAGCTAGTAGATATCGTCCGCTTTGACCTGTTACATATCGTTGTCGGTCTCACAGTTTTAAAATGCGTCCTATTAGAGAGAGATTTCCACACTATTATAAGGAATTATTCGTTCGTCTCCAACCAATATGAGATCTCACCATTAGAATTTAAATTTAGATTAAAACTTCAAAAATTTCAAACAATAGGTCAATCATTTCAAAGTTTTAGAGACGGGTTTTCAACTTAGTTTCCAATCGGCCAACCGGTTAAATGATTTTTAAGTTAAGTAAATTTTAATATGTAATTCTCTGGAACACGTACAACCAGTACAAAATTATCAGTCACATTATAACAGTAAAGGCATTGATTCCATTATAAATTTTTTGAACGGTTTATTAGGGAAAAAAAACACTAAAATTGGGCAAAAAATAATTATTAGTTACAAGAACATTCATGAACATGATTTGTTGTAGCCTGTGCTGCTTCATCCATCTTCCTCATCTTCACCTCATCCAGAACATTCTTAGCCCACTCCGAAAAGTACGTTCTATTATATCTGCTTACATTATCAAATAAAAAACGTATTAAAGGGAAACTCTAAACAGCACAATATATCTGTTAGCGGTGGGCTTAAGTCGTTACAAATGGTATCAGAGCCAGACATCAGGCGATGTGCCAGTGAGAAGGCTGAGCTTTGTAGGGGGTGGACACAAGGCGGTGTACCAGCAAGGGCGCTGGCCCCAAAGGAGGTTGATTGTGAGATCTCACATTGGTTAAGGAGGAAAAAAATAAATACCCTAAGGATGTGGAAACCTCGGGAAGCTTGTTAAACAAAAAAAGAACAAATATATGCTAGCCGTGGACTTGGGTCGTTACAAGATTATTATAAAGATTAAGAGGTGAATAGAGACTTGACATGAAAATTTAACAATGAAAGTAGAACGATGTTGAACACGAAAAGGGAAAGGAACGTACCCGATGGTGCCACCTTTGAAAATCGACATGCAGCGACGATCGTCTTCATTATAGGGACAGGTTAAGCCATGAGGGTCTCTCCAAGCACCTTGATGCCTCATTCCAGACCAGCTTGCCATCCATTGGTACACAAACTGGCCAATGCCTGCAAGTTTAAGCCAACCTTTTGGGAAGAACTCCATTACACTGCTGTTTCTATCCATTAGAAACATGTTTGTCAGCTGTGCTCCATGTGGGGACACCAATATGTCTGTCTTCCCCATTAAACTCACCTACAAACACACAAAATTTCACTTCCCGAGCTCGATGTATCGGTGTTCGTAAGTTGAATTGGATGAAGGAACAATACCTGCTCACAAAATGTGAGATTATTAGAATGAGCCACCCTAAGTCTACAACCGGCAACTTTAGCGCATTCCGCCCCAAAAATCTCCATCACCGCCGTCTCATTCTTAAACGACCTAGCCCCGGTTCTCATGAACAACGTCATCCCAACCGTCGTCACTGATGGCTCCGGTGAGGTGAAGTTGCAAAACAATCTAGCCTTGCATCTCATGAGATCATAAGTCTCCATCCGACGCTGCCTCGACATTCCGCCCTCATTGTGCCTCATCACCACCGCCTTCTCGAAGCAAACCGGCTGCCCCTCGCCGATACCCTCAAAAGCTTCGATCTTTGGCGGCCCGCCGAATGTCACCTCCATTATTGTCCTAACCCATGTCCCCATCTTCAACCTCAGCTCCCCCCAATGGTATAGTATCCATCTCTCTGGGATTTCACACTTTCCTATCGTAAATTCATATCATTTAGTAAAAATGACACATAATATTACGACATAATCTTCCACTCTTAATTTATGAGCGGGTCAAGAACCCTCATACAAAAAATCGAATTAAATAGATATCTCTAATTTTCCGTGAATTAAATTTTAATTCTTTGCAACAAAACTTAAAATTTAAGCAAAGAATCGACCAATATGAAGAAAAAAATAAAATAAAATAAATAAAAAATAAAAAAATTGATTTTGATGATCAGTTTGAAATGGGTACCTTGAATTTGGTGCCAAGCAACGAAGGGCATGAGAGCGGACAAGCCGTGCCAAATATTATCATAATTATAATGATTATAAGACACAAAGCTCAGGCCTTTCATCACCGTGGCATTTTCCGGCAGTGTTTCCGGCCAGGCGACGGCGTAATAGTTCCAAGAGCCGTCGTGGGTGTCGTTGCCTTTAAGGCATAACAGCCGGGCATCGCCGTCAGCAGCCGGAGAGGGGAATTGCTGGAATTGAACCTCGCCGTCCTCGTGAATGTCATACATGGAGCTCATGAACCACGTGTGGCCCTCGAGGGGTTTGTGGGAGTAACGCAAGTCTTTGAGGGGAAGGAAGGTGACGGAGCGGCGGAGCTTGGCGGCGGCGGAAGAGGAGGAGGAGGGGTTTTGTGGGGGCGGAAGGACATGGCGGTGGAGGGATTGGATGTGGAAGAAGATGAAGAGGACGGCGGAGATGGAGAGGAGATAGATGAAGAGCTTTGGAGAGAAGAGGATGGAGGTTGTTCTTTGATGTGGCTTAGAGGTGTGGGAAGGTTTAACCATGGCGGTGGCGGTGGTGGTGGTGGTGGTGGAGGCGGCGGCGGCGGCGGTGGTGGTGGTTTGATTTTCTCTCTCTCAAAATGATAATGGGAATTTTGAGTTTCTCTCTCTTCCCCCACTACTTTAAGTTGTAATGGAAATGTGAGGAGGAATTCAACTTTTAGACTCCAAAGTAAAGAGATTTGTCATTGAATTGAGTTCCCATTAGTCAATTATATAATATATAAACCTAATTTAACGTCGTAATGATATCCACCGAACTCGGTAGAGACCGAAAAGTCTATCTCATTTATGTTCTCGTCTCTTATTTTCATCTCCGTCCAATTCTCTATTTACTTTCACTAGAATTACGACGGAGAATTCGTAGGATTCAAATTAGTTGTATAGAATTTTTCTTCATAAATAGCCGGGCAAGTACTTAGGTTGGGTTGAGGGTCGGGATATGGAGAAAAATATGGTTCCACCCTCAACCCTGTTTATCGGTGAAGTTCTTATGATTAAGCTACAAAAAAGAAAGGTGCACCTTGTTGGCATACGTAGTAACTTTCATTTTCTTTTTCTTAGTCATCTTATTCTCGGGACTGCTTCATTCACTCGAGTGTCACATTTACTGTATATATGTATATATATATATAGATCGATTAGACATAAAATCGAAAATCGAAAAAATTAATGAAAACTTTTTCGTTGAGATCTTTCAAAATGTATATATTATTTAATTTTGTGGATTTCAAGTGGGATTCACATGTATTGTTCAATACAATTAATGACTATTTTATTTTAGTATAAAAATTGAAGCTTTACAAATAAATAAATAAATAAATGGGCTACCTTCAAAAATATATTATATAGAGAACTAAAAAAAAATATATATATATTTAAAATATACGCATTAATTTTAATTTTATATCTAATAACTCAGTTAATTAATTAAACAGTTTTAAAGGTAAGTAATTTATAAATATTTAAAATATAAAATTAAAAATTGGATAATATTTTAATTAAATCTGATGGATTAAAATATAGTTTTGATTGAGAAGTTGGTCACACTCAACGTAAGAGTAAATGGGTTGAGATCCCAAAGCAATTTGCAAAAAAAAGGTGAAGGTTTTGAGTAATTTTGGGGCATTCCCCATTTTTAAGCAACAATATATTAATTATTCATATAATTTATTGCATAAACTTATTATTTATTTTTTATAATTTGTTTGAAAAGTGTATTTTTTTTAACTTAGTCTTCATCATTTAGCTAAATTTTTAAAGTTAAATTAGTAAGCATATATATATATATTTTATATAAATTTCAATTATATTCTTTGATGTTCACACCTTTTTATTTAAAGTTTTGATATTAAAAAAAATAAAATTATAAAAGTATCTAAGAAACGAGAAAAAAAAAATATAAAAAATGAACGAATTGTTGAATCATAAGTTGAAATAGAAAAGAGAGGGAAAATCAAAGAGTTGATTTATAAGGTGTAAATATATCATTTTTGTCTATATATTAAGGTTAATTTTTTTTTTTATTAATACTATTTTTGAAAGTTTATAAGTATTTTAACATTTTTTTTTACTTTCAATACATTTTTTTCAACAAAATAATAAGAAAATGATAAATAAAAGATTATTTATTATTATTATTATTATTTGTTAAAAAACTATTTTTAATTTTAAGAATATTATTAAAAAAAATTGCGGAAGAGAACCTTTTAAAAAGTTAGTCTAAATTTATGTCTAATAAATCTTTAAACTTTTACATTTGTATTTAATCCGTTTATAAATTTTAATATATATATTATATATAAAAGTTTTTAAACGTCCAATAATAATTTTAAACTTGAAAATTGTCAAACCGGGCCATGAACAATGGTCCAAAGCATAATACAAAAAAATATAAATTATATTAACGAATATATTAGAAATATAATTAAAATTTGTGTTAGATAGATTATTAAACTTTCAATTTTGTATACAATATAATTATTCTCATAAATTTATTTGATAAAGATTTATGAGTCTATTCTTCTCACAATTTTTTTAACAACTAGATTCTAGAAACTCACTACACACAGAAATAAAGTAACACTATACATCTCGAATTTAAGTTAGGATTTGAATTCAAAACTTAATACTCAAATATGCTCGAACATGATTTGAATTCAAAGCTAAATATTTGAACGGTCCTATATATTTTGATATGCACGTACCTACGTGTATAGTTCAAGTGAATTCTTATGATTGAGCCTAGTACACATACAAGAATTAGCTAGAATGGAGCGGCAATGGAAATTGATGGGCTTTGACAACATTTCCCAAGAGAAGAAGCATCCAAACCCAACCCACATGCCCATTCTAAGCTTTGGTTCCTTCTATTTGGAACTTGTATGTCATTCAATGCCCCTTCAACAAACATAAAAGGTTTTAAACCTGAACTGTTAAAAGGAGTCTGTTAGACCAGATACGAATTCCACTCTGGCTCTTTGCATACTTATCTCAATGGTTCATTTGTATGGATCAAGATAATTCATGCTTCAAAATCATGAAATCCTCGTTTCTAATTTAATGAAGATTTTAAAAACCTGAACTGTTAAAAGAAGGAAAAAATGTGATACAATTTAATGAATTATGAGAATCAGACACAGAAGAGCTCCATCAACAAGAAGAAACACATAATCGCCATGAATAAGAACCAATGAAACAAATTATATCAGACGAAAGAATAAAAGAAGATAGTATAGAGTCCATCCCAAACTGTGAAAGATACACAAAAAAATAAAAAAGAACAAAAGAAAAAACGAAATATAATGTACTCAGTAAGCAACTACGAAGTAAATCACTCAGATACAGAGAGAACAGAGACTAATCCATATCAAATCAAACAGCTCTCAGATCATCAAAACGATGGCGTACAGCACAGCGGCCACAGATCCGAACATCGAGAGAGAGATCGAAGCGGCGGCGTTACCAGACGGAGCCGGAGCGTCTGCTGGAGGAGAGGATATCGACGATGGAGACGGAGAAGGAGAAGGAGACAGAGACGGAGAAGCAGCAGGAGGAGATGGCGGAGACTGCAAAGATGCCGGAGTAGGCGCAGCAGCAGGAGAGGATTTCGGCGACTCGACAGACGGAGAAATCGACGGAGCCTTAGACGGCGATTTAGTCGGAGACAATGACGGAGATGCCGACGGCGATTGCGCGATTGCGGAAACGATCAACATCGCCACCATAACCATCACCACAAAACCTCTAATCGCCATTTCTGTAAATTGAAATATTCACCGGAAGAATACAAAGAATCTAGAGAGAAAAATACAGGAAAATGAAGAAATCAAGAGAGAGAAAGTGAGTTCTGTGTTCAAACCAGTATAGCAGAGAGGAAGTATATATAGAACAAAAAAACACTGAGAGTCCGATGAGTCAAAGCTAGATTCACGCCAGCCGTTGGATTGGACTATGATGAACGGCGGATACAAATCCGAAATTCAAGGTTGGCGTAATGATGACTGTAGCCAATCATACCCAAAAGAGGCGGTTATTTATTTACTTTCCTTTTATTGCGTGAAGAATCCTAGCTGGACTGGCTTGGGCTTTCTGCGGCACGGGTCCACCATAACGATACAGTTGTGAATTGATCTAAAACGTCCACGTGGACGCTCTGATTACCTGGATTTTGAAGGGATTAATTTTAATATTAATTAAATACTCAGATACGACAATTTGTAACGGTCTTAAAAACTTTGGGCTGGGACATGACCGTTAAAAAGGGCGTTACAGCCTGGATCCGGACTGGCAGGGTGGGCCCCACTAGGTCTAAATATGTAAATAAAGTTATTTATTGAGAATATGAAAAGAGAAATTATTTAATAATTTATATATTTTTATTTGGTATTTAATAATTATAAATGTGAAACTGAAACAGATAGGATTTCCGTTTCAGCTACCGTTTTTGTATTTTTCTTAAAATTTACGTTATTTTCCAATAAAATAATAATAAATAAAATATATTTTAAATTTAGTAATAAATTCATATAAGTTTTAATTCAAGACAGTGTAAATTCAAGCAAATATTTTCTGTTTTGATTCATTATATATCTTTTTCAGCCTCACAATTTTAGTCAGGGAAAGATTTCCACACTATTAAAAGAATGTTTTGTTCCCCTCTCCAACGGATGAACGATCTCACAATCTACCCCTTAAGGCTCAACGTTCTTATTGGTACATCGCTCGGTGTCCGACTCTGATACCAATTGTAACAGCCCAAGCTCACCGCTAGCAGATATTGTCTGTTTTAGCTCGTTATGTATCGTTGTCAACCTTATGGGTTTAAAATATGTCTACTAAGAAGAGGTTTCCACGCCCCGAAAAATAATATTAATTTTGTTAAGTTTTTAGAAATTTTTAGGTTAAAAAAATTTGAAAAAGAATGTTGAACTAAAGTTGAAAGGAGAAGGCATTATGTTGTGACTTCCCCTTTTCTTTATACCTAAATTCTCTCTTTTTTGGTTCAAATTCACATGTTTTAACGCTCAACAAAACCATGCTTTCCATGCCGTGGGGCGTTATATACGACCACAATTTTGTTCGATGAAAATTTTTCGCTAAAATAATTCTTATAAGGGTATGGATATCTCTTCTTAGTAGACACGTTTTAAAATTGTGAGGCTGATAATTATACGTAATGAGCTAAAACGGATAGTATCTACTAGCGGTGGGCTTGAACGGTTACAAATGGTATCAAACCCAGACACTAGGCAGTGGGCTAGCGAGGACACTAGCCCCCAAGTGGGTGGATTGTGCGATCTCACCTTGGTTAGAGAGATGAAAGAAATATTTCTTACAGGGTGTCAAACCTCTCCCTAGTAGACACGTTTTAAAATCATGAAGCTAACAATGATATGTAACGGGCCAAAACAAACAATATCCGTCACCAATAGATTTGAATTATTGCAAAAATACTCATAAACTTTGCCTTTTGTCTCGAAAATACTAAATTTTCAAATGTTTCGTTAATACTAACCGTATGAAGACAAAAGTTGACAAATGCTGACAATTTAATCAAATAATTAAAACAAAACCAAATTCACGCAGCCACAATAATTAAACAAATTTTTGGATACAAATTTCAACAAATTAAAATAGCTTCACAAGCAATCAAAACAGCATCCAAGAAGCAGCCACCATGGCCATAACCATAGACCAAGAGTATGAAAAGCTGTTCATGGTGGCAGCATTCACCCCCGGCGGTGGAGAGGCAGTAGGCTCGGAGGACGGGGGATGCACGTGGCCATCATGCCCTTTTGCGACGTAAACGAGCAGCAGCACCGCCACCACGAAGCTGAGAACTGCCGAGGTACGAGCTGCCATTGTTAAGAAGACGAAGAAATTAGATGGCAGAGGAGAAGACTTTGAGGGCCTAATGAACCTTTGTGGATAGATGTATATATATAAGCTCTAATCCAATGGAGGATTATTTTTTAATGAGCCCGCTTATAATTTTTAATTTTTTTAATGACAATGAAGCGTTATAAAGACAAATTATTCAATAACACCAACACGAGTAATATTTTGTGAGATCCCACGTCGGTTGGCTTTATAAAGGTATAAAAGTCTCTCCCTACTAGACACGTTTTAAAACTGTGAGACTGACGGTGATACATAACGAGCTAAAGTAGACACTCTCTATTAGCGGTGGGCTTGAGCTGTTATAAATTTTATCAGACAGATAAAATCTCACATACACTTGTTTTCGAGCTGAATGTTAATTTGAGCATAACTCAACTCATTTGAATGATACAAACATTATAAATTAAAATAAAATTATTAAATGTGGAATCTAAAAATGAAATAAAATTTAATATAAATATAAAAATCTTAATCCCATTAATTAAAAAGAATATTTGGGTTATGATAAAGTCAAAATTGAGTAGTTTATGCTCCACCAGTAAGGCATAACAGTTGTCATATTCTTTATGTAAATAATTCTAATTATTTATTTCAACTAAAAAATTATCATAATTTATTATTATTATTATTTTAAAATAATTGTTGAAAATTATTTTCATAGAAATTGGTGAACTATATATAATATAATTTAACTCAATCTCTATATATATTTTTTTAATTAAATTGAAATTATTGATTTTTGATTAAGCTAATAATTGTTGAATTAATAAGTTTAGAATAATAATCCAATATATATATATTTTTAAAATGGCATGAAACTTGAGTTTAGAGTATGTTGTTTCCATGTCTTTCACAAATATCTATATTATTCTAAAATTTTAATTTTAATTTTAATTTTAATTTTAATTTTAAGTTGGTAAAGTGTATTGTTTTTTCTATCTCGATGATAACGGCATTAACACTCATGTCCAGGATTTAGAATCTGAATTTGGCACTTGATGACAACGGTATTTCACCGTAACGTGGTCACGTTACCTACTCTTCGCTTATAAGAGTGAAAACTACCACTATAGACTAACACGAGTCATTCTACATTGTTTTGTCTTCACTCACATGCATCTACAAGCCCACCATTGCAAATATTATTCTCTTTGGATTTTTTCTTTCGGGTTTCCCCTAAAAGCTTTAAAGCCCACCATTGCAAATATTATTCTCTTTGGATTTTTTCTTTCGGGTTTCCCCTAAAAAGTTTTAAAAACGCGCCTACTAGGGAGATATTTCCATGCTCATATAAACAATATTTCGTTCTATTCCCCAACCGATGTGGGATCTCACAATCCACTTTTTTTGAGGCCCAGCATCCTCGGTGGCACGCCGCCTAGCGTCCACCTCCCTTCAGGGCCTAGCATCCTTGTTGGCACACCGCTTGGTGTCCACCCTCCTTCTGGACTTAGTGTCCTCACTGACACAACGCTCAATGTATGACACTGATACCATTAGTAACTAATGCTAGCAGTGGGCTTGAATTGTTAAAATTCAAATGTAGTATTTATTAATTTGTGTACCCTTCTTTTACTCGGGTGTCACGGTCATTATTTAACCAAATAATTAAACCGTAAAATTCAAATTAAATAAAACTCAAAAAGTCCTAAAAATGTGTTTGAAAAGGATATATATATATATATATATATAAAAGGAAAAGTTAATAGGAATTGATACTATGGGTTTTGAGGGTTCAATCTTATCATAAATATCATAATCAAACAATTAAGTGAACATATTAAACTAGATCAATACTGATAGTATCCCCTGTAAGGCTTCATTTTGGTCATAGGGGTCAGCGAGCAGCTGCAGCATTCATTTCACTTCCAACACCCGGTTTTCGACATTGCTTAAGCTTTGCTTACGCCACAGCGTCACTCGATTCTGCACTACTGTTCGACGTTTGATGGTCGTCGATCAAATTTCTAAATCTGCTACCAAAATCGAGGTTGTAGATGTGCCCCATTTTGGCGCGCTTCGTCTCGAGGTATCTCTTGTTGTCCTTCGTAATTGGGGTTATCAGAGGAACTCTGCCTGAAACTTCTAACCCATACCCCTTCAGTCCTATGTACTTTGTTGGGTTGTTTGTTATTAGCTTCATTGTTCTTACTCCGAGATCTCTTAGAATCTGCAACCAACAAAGAGGAGGATCAGATATAGTACAATCATACCAAGTCGGTTTGTTGTTCGAAGGCGTAAATCTGTGTACCTGTGCACCAATGCCATATTCTCGAGAATCCACAGGCAGTCCTAATTCCTCGTTGGCTTCGACAGTGTCCCGCCCGGCATCTTGCAAGTTATACGCACGAAGTTTGTGGCCCAAACCTATGCCTCGTCCTTCATGACCACGGAGATAAACCAAGACACCCCTGCCTGCAGCTTCGATCAGCTGCATTGCTAGAGCAAGCTGGTTTCCACAGTCGCATCTCGCTGATCTGAAAATGTCTCCAGTGAGACATTCCGAGTGTACTCTCACCAGAATATCTTGTCCATCACCGATATCACCCTGCACAATGCAAGCCTTGATCTCATTACAAGGCTGAAAGTCCATTTAACCGAGCACACCGTGCAGATAATATCGGGTAGGATTATCATGTGCTACAAGTAATTGCAAATGGTTCACAAAGCTTAGCCTTACCTTAACCATAGCAATATGCTCAATGCCATCCAAAATAGATCTGTAGCAATATGCCTGAAACGGTCCCCATGTAGTCGGCATGCGAGCAGCAGCCCCGGCACATTCGACTAATCTATCTCTCTTCCTCCTATATCTGTCGATATCATAATATATTAGATCTGATTTGTAAGATTACTAAACTCGGGGACGAAAAAATGACAGAAGGAAACGTTGATACAACATTGATTGTTCCGTCGTAACTTGAAATGAAGATAATGATCATTATGCAAGCAAGAAACTAGTGTTCATATGAAGTGTAACAGCTCAAACCCACCGCTAGTATATATTGTCCGCTTTTGCCCGCCTCACGGTTTTAAAATGCATCTACTAGGGAGAGGTTTCCACACCTTTATAAGGAATGCTTCGTTTCTCTCTCCAACCAATGTGGGATCTCACAATCCATCCCCCTTGGGTACAGTGTCCTAGCCAGCACACCGTCCCGTGACTAGCTCTGACACCATTTGTAACAGTTCAAGCCTACCGCTAGCATATATTGTCTGTTTTGACTCATTATATATAGCCATCCGCCTCACAGTTTTAAAACGCATCTACTAGAGAGAGGTTTCCACACTACATGAGCTAACATAATTGATTTACCTGACTAAATCAGCAATGGAAATGATTTTCAGGTTTTCCCGTTTCGCAAATTCGCGAAGTTTCGGTAACCTAGCCATGGAACCATCTTCATCAACCACCTCACAAAGGATACCGACCGGTTCTAATCCAGCAAGCATGGCAAGGTCGACAGATGCTTCGGTATGTCCAGCTCTCTTCAAAACACCACCTTCCCTGTACTTGAGGGGAAATATATGGCCAGGTCTCTTAAAATCATAAGGTTTTGAATATCCTGAGGCAAGTTTCAACACTGTTGTTGCCCTATCACTAGCTGAAACTCCCGTGGTTGTACCTTCTCTTGCATCCTGAAGAAATTATTGTGGCATAGTGTTCATAATATTGCTCAGTTTACATGTAACAGCTCAAGCCCACCGCTAACAAGTATTGTCCGTTTTGGCCCGTTACGTATTGCCGTCAACTTCACAGTTTTAAAACACGTATGCTAGAGAGAGAGGTTTTCACACCCTTATACAGAATGCTTCGTTCCCCTCTCTACCCGAAATGGGATCTCACAATCCACCCCCTCGGGGTCCAGCGTCCTCGCTGGTAAGCCGCCCGGTGTCTAGATCTGATACCATTTGTAACAGCTCAAGCCCACCGCTGACAGATATTGTCCTCTTTGAGCTTTTCCTTTCGGGCTTTCCCTCAAGGTTTTTAAAACGGGTTTGCTAGTGAGAGATTTCCACACCCTCGTGGGATCTCACATTACATATATTGAGCTGAATGATAATCGAAAATGGCAAGTGAAGAATTCATACCACTGTCACGGTAAAAGCAGTACAAAGCTTCTCCTCGTTCTCCTTTTCGTTCACCATGAGCGGAATCTGTAACCTCTCCAGATCTTCACCTTTCATGGCTACACAAACAATTCCTGTTCCATGTTTTACAATGAAAGCCATAGCTTCAGGAGTAGCAGCTTGTGCTGCCATTATCAAATCTCCCTCGTTTTCTCTATCTTCATCATCAACAACAAGCACCATCTGCAACATCACTGTTCTTGTTACTAAGATGAAAAGGAAAAAAACAAGAAAAAGAAATGCTCCATGTCATATTGGACAACCTTTCCCTGTCGAATATCTTCGACTGCATCAGCAACAGCAGCGAAACCTGCGGTGGGACGATCAAAATCATATTCATCTTCACCAACGGGAAAACTATTTCGAGTAGAAGCTGAATCTGGCTGATTTCCAAGGACGACATCGTTCGCAACGACAGCATTGCCATTGGAAGAAGACAGAACTCCTCCTTCACCAGATATCAACGTAGCTCTTGGTTGGACTGAACCCCTGGTGCCTAAAAACAGTTTACTAGCTTTACAGCTCGAGGTTAACTCCGAAACGAGGCTAGTTGCAACGTACGGTTTAACATGATTGATTCCACCAAAAGACTGCAAGTCTTTGAATCTTCTACATCATACAAAAATCAGGCAATATGTTTAGAGAAAATTCATAGAAAACATCTAACATACTTCATTTACTTAAAGAATTCCTACTGGAAACAAATTGTAATCAATGTTCTTAAGCTTCAATAGTAAAACTTAATAGCTAGATTCAGTTTTTTGTGGAATGTAGAGCAAAAATTCGTGCCAAAAGGCTGTTAAACTCCAATAACAATAGCTAATCCAAATGGATTCAAGAATTTAATGCATAACATGATGTTATTTCTTCATTTCTCTTAAATCAATTGGTAGTAAAATGCGAGATGTTCTTATGACGATGCGAAAATTTCGACTGTTCTAACAGAGAAGAAGACAGAGGCCTCAGATGATCATACGAGACTTCGAAGTAAGGAAGATCCAAACAAATAAACAGAGAAATTTCATCATCAAACTTGATCTTAACCGATCTGGATATCAGAATCATGAAAATGAAGCAAAATCAAGGTATAAAACGCAGAAATCCATCAAAACGAGAAACCCAGAAACGAAAACCGCATATGATTCGAACAGATTACTCTCAAACAAGACGATAATTGAATGACGCATCAAAAATCAAATACGAAACGCAAAGAATTCAACGATTACAGAGAAAATCGCTCGAAAATCACTCGAAAATCAGAATACAAAGAATAGCTTACTGAAGATGAGAAATGGGAGGCGTAGATTGGAACGAGACGGTTCTAAAAGCCATTGGCGCAGAAATCTCTTAAGCAGGTGAAATGGTTTGAAGATTTCAGAATTTGGGTTTTTATTTATACGGCGGAAAAAGGAGGAAGCCAAATCAAACAGAAAAAGGAGGGTTGGTGGGGGCGGGCAAGGAATCAACCAAGAACTTGTATTCAAGTCGGTTACTCGTAAGCGATTAACTGCTATCGCCAATGGAATGATAGGGATTTAAAACCCCAATATTCAAATCACAAACAGAATTTTTTATTCCTTTTTCGAATTTTCGAACGATAAATTAGTACTTCAACCAAAACACATATAAACAAACAATTTTCCACTCAATTATTTGGTATGGAACTGAGATCCCAGATCTAAACAAAAAAACTTTTGAGGGCTCATCATCCACGATCTCAAGAACAACAACAAATCTTGTGTTGAGTCGATAAACATTGGTTGAATTAATGGCTGTTGATTCTAATTAGCTGTTTTCTTTTTTTTTTAGAACAAAATAGATTTGGGAATGAGATTGAAGTTGATATTAAAGAATAAGAATAAACTTTAGTAGATCATAACATACCATCCTTATCATATCCATGCTTCGAAATAACAGGATTAATAAACTTTATGCCTCAATTTTTTTAAATAATACAAAATAAACTGTCTAAATTCCAACACGAATATATTAAAATTTTGAATTTTGTAAATGATTATTATTAACTCGATAATAATTATTAATCTTGAAACTTGTTATAAAGATTTATTATTGCTTAAGATCTTAGATATTTATTTTTATTATTATGTAAATGTGAATAATTTGTATTATTTTTTGTAATAATAATAATTTATATATAAAATATTAGATATTGGAATAAAAATCCTGCCACGTGGTGATTTTTTAATTACAAAAGACCATGCTGGCACTGACATCCAATATTAATTTCATATTGATTAAATTCTAAATAATTAATAATTTTAAGTGATTTATTAAAAAAAATTCTGTTTAATAGGGCTAGACTTTTAATTTTGTAGTGATTTAAAAAAAAATTAAATAGGTTAATGCCTTTTTAGATATATGTTAAATATAAAATGTATTTTGTAAAAAAAAAAAAAGGAAGAAAATTAGTAAATGTCATATAATATTCCATATATATATATATATATATATATATATATATATATATATATATCTTTCTAAAATTGAGTTTTTTGGGGGGACCAAAGGGAATGAATTTGAACTTTTTCTCTTTTGCTTTTTTTTTTTTTTTTTTTTTTTTTTTTTATTTAAAGGAAATTGAGAGGTTATTTCGTGGCGCGACAGAGTTGACTAGGACCCATTTTTGGGGGTCTTATCCTTTTTCTAGTCCTCCTCTGGGGTTGGGCCCACTTTGCCACTTGCCATTACACGTGTCCATATTTCATCATTTCGGGTTATCGGGTTCAAGTTAGACCCGAATCGAATGAGTGGAGTGGAATCGTGGTAATTTTCAGTTTATTTATTTATTTAAATAAATTATAAAATGTAAAAAAAAAAGGGATAAATATTATAAGATTAAATAAATTAATAATTATAAATAATTTTAAAAATAATTTTAATTTTTTTTAAATAAAATGTTTAAAATTAAAACACTATATTCCCTCAAAAGTATTTTTATATATAAATTTATTTGATTTAGTCTACACATAAAATACTTTTATAAATTATTATAAATATTAAATATGAATTAATACGTTCAAATTTATATTAAAATTTAGTTTCATTCAAAATACCTTATTTCTCAAAATTATTACATTAATAGGACAAAACTGAGCTGTTGGTAAAATAAATAAATAAATAAATAAAATATTTTATATAAAAGTTAAATGCATTATTAATTCAAGAAATAATAAAATAAAGCCATCAAATTTGAAGGTTTGGATTGAATAATAAACTGCTCTCATAAAATAATTATTTAAAAATATATCGATACAACTACTAATCTCGTAAAAGTACCTTCAAACACGCCTTTAATTTAACAAATATCGAGCTTTCAAGGGTGCGAGGAAGAATTTAATTAGCCAAAGCATCGCTCGAAGCGTTAGTGTCGGTTTTTTTATTGGCATCCATTAGGGTTTCTAAATTCACCGTTGAATTCCAAGCCATAAACGTGACCCATTTTGGCTCTCTTAGTTTCTAGGTATCGTTTGTTGTCCTTAGTAATTGGCGTTACAAGTGGAACTCTGCCCGAAACTCCCAACCCGTATCCCTTTAGCCCTATGTACTTTGCTGGATTGTTCGTCATTAGTCTCATTGTTCTTACTCCAAGATCTCGTAGAATCTGTAAAGTTTCAAACTCAATAACATCAAAATACTCGTTTGTAAATTTTACAGGTCGATTATAAGAAACGTACCTGTGCACCGACGCTATAATCTCTAGAATCGATAGGTAATCCCAGATCTTCGTTGGCTTCGACGGTATCCCTCCCGGCATCTTGCAAATTGTATGCGAGAAGCTTGTTGCCCAAACCAATCCCTCTTCCTTCTTGCCCTCGTAGATATACGAGCACTCCTTTTCCAGCTGCCTTGATTTGTTGCATTGCTAAAGCTAGCTGCTTTCCGCAGTCGCATCTGGTTGATCCGAATATGTCTCCGGTGAAGCATTCGGAGTGCACTCTCACTAGAATATCTTCTCCGTTACTAACGTCGCCCTTCACGAAGAATGATAAAACGACTTGAAATTTATTTAGAAAGACTTCGGTCCTCGTGGGTTCGAAAGAAAAACGAGTATTATTACCATCACCATTGCAATATGTTCGATGCCATCTATGGTGGATTTGTAACAATAGGCATTGAATGTTCCCCATGTTGTGGGCATCCTTGTAGGAGCTCCGACGCGCTCAATTGATATCTCCTTCTTCCTTCTATACCTGTTGAAACCATCAAGATCAGCTCTCTCGTGCTAAACCCTACAATATTTTATCTCGAGAAACTTGACCTGATTAAGTCGACAATGGAGATGATTTTAAGGCTATGATGGTTCGCAAACTGGCCTAGTTTCGAGAGCCTAGCCGTGGGACCGAGTTCGTCGTCAATAGCGATCTCACTGAGAATTCCAACCGGGTTGAGTCCGGCGAGCCGAGCAAGATCGACCGAGGCTTCAGTGCATTCGGGCCTCTTCAGAACGCCACCTTCGGTGTATTGGAGGGGAAGGATATGGCCAGGTTGTTTAAAATCAGAAGGTTTTAAGTGTCTTGATGCTAAAGCCACCGCGGTCGCCGCCCTATCTTCCGATGAAACTCCGGCGGTTATGTCCACCATTAACGGAGTTTCCAACCTCTCAAGATCTTCCCTTTTCATCCCCACATAAACAATCCCGGTTCCATGCTTTTCCATGAAAGCCATCGCCTCCGTCGTCGCCGCCTCCGCTGCCATTATCAAACCTCCTTTGTTTAAATTTTCATCGTCAACCACCACAACCATCTGCAACTCAAAGAAAGACGATGATAACAACAACAACAATAACAATAACAATAACGATCGTTACTACCTTTCCTTGACGTATGTCTTCAACGGCTTCTTCAATGGACGAAAACTCTTCGACCAAACGATTGAGGTTTGACTCGTCGATCGAAATCAGCTTGTCATCAACATCAAAGATAGTATTGTTTGTGACGGTGGCATTGACATCAACCCCGTCTCTAGCTTGGACGCAACGGTTGGTGACTATCGAGAATTTAGCAAGTTTGATGACGGAGGGAAAAAATATTGGAGTGTAGGGTTTGATCACAAAATCTCGGAGGTCTTTCCATTTTCTAAATCACGAAATAAAAAGTATAAATATAATGAGTGATTTTGAAACGGTTAAAATCGCTTTTTTCACGTTCATAATAATTAAAAACCGACCCTTTTGAACCAAAAAAAGAAATCAACAAGATCAGTTTTCAATGTCGATTTGAGCTCAAAGCTAACGACACTCAACCTAACGCTCACTCATAATCAATACGAGCTACCCAAAAAAACAACCAAGACGATAAATTTAACCGAGAGTACGAGATGAGCTTACCGAAGATGAGAAGTGGACGATGACGAATGGCAAGAGAAGCTTGTAAAAGCCATTATTGAGGCTGAAAATGGCTCTTCCAAAGCTCAAGCACAAGTGATAAAGTTTTGGAATCCCTCTTATTTATAAACTTAAATTAATTTTATAAAATAAAATAAAAAAAATACTCGATAAAAATTAAATTGTTACAAATTTATTCATAGGTCGAAAAATATTATATTTATTATATTTTTTAATATTTCATTAATTTTATAATATATAATGAAAATGTCGTTTCATCGGACCGTAAAAATATTAACTTCCAATAAAAAGTTTTATTCTAAGAATATATTAAGTATTATCTTTTATTTAAATAATGTATCGAGTCTTCTAATTTTGACGTTGATTGGTCTAAGATTCTCAAAATACTTAAAATAAGAAAAAACACAGCTGGTTGGATAAGGAGAAGTCGTCTCGAATGCGTTAAATATGGAATTTTTTCGGGTTTTCACTTGAGATAGAATAGCGACAAAGAAGATAGGACTCGTTTGGAATAACTTTGTAACGATTATGAGTCGTTATTTTGACACGAAAAGTTATTCCAGATATACCCTTAATTAGCTAAAGCATCACTCGAGACACTAGCGTCGGATTTTTTATGGGCATCCATTAGGGTTCTTAATCCACCGTTGAATTCCAAGCCATAAACATGACCCATTTTGGCTCGTTTAGTTTCTAGGTATTTTTTGTTGTCCTTAGTAATTGGCGTTACGAGAGGAACTCTACCCGAAACTGTCAATCCATATCCCTTTAGCCCTACGTATTTTGCTGGGTTGTTCGTCATTAGCCTCATTGTTCTTACTCCAAGATCTCTTAGAATCTGCAAAGTTTCAAACTCAATAACGTCAAAATATGCCTTTTACCCCAACTTTATTAAAAAGCATTTTCAAAGAATAAAAAACGCATAAAACAGCTATCGTCGACTCTCGAGAATCAAATTCTTTTTATAGATTTACGAGTCGTTTATGAGAAACGTACTTGTGCACCGACGCTGTAATCTCTAGAATCGATTGGCAATCCTAGATCTTCGTTGGCTTCAACAGTGTCCCTCCCGGCATCTTGTAAATTATACGCAAGAAGCTTGTTGCCTAAACCAATGCCTCTTCCTTCTTGCCCTCGAAGATAAACCAACACTCCTTTTCCTGCTGCCTCGATGTGTTGCATTGCTAAAGCTAGCTGCTTCCCGCAGTCACATCTGGCTGATCCAAATATGTCACCAGTGAAACACTCTGAGTGCACCCGAACTAAAACGTCATCTCCGTCACTAAGATCGCCCTACAAAAAAAAAAAAAAAAAATCGTAAACCGACTTGAATTTTGTTTAGAACGGTATCGTCCCGGTTTTTTATTACCTTGGCCATTGCAATATGCTCAATGCCATCTATGGTGGATTTGTAACAATAGGCATTGAATGTTCCCCATGTTGTCGGCATTCTTGTCGGAGCTCCAACCCGCTCAATTGATGTCTCCCTCTTCCTCCTGTACCTGCGACAGCCTCAAAAAAAAATTTTAATTTTTTTTTTTTTTAGTAAATATGGAAGATTTAATTAAAATATTTCTTCTAAAAAACATTTTAAATGATTTTTATATTCGTTTAAACAAAATGTAAAAATTACAGTGAATTATGTTTGAAAATAATGTTAAATTTGTTAAATTTACTTTTATGGTAATTAAAATCAAATGTTTAAAGAAGGTAAAATAAAAATTAACCTGACTAAGTCTGCAATGGAGATGATTTTTAGATTATGGAGGCGAGCAAAGTCCTGAAGCTTTGGGAGCCTAGCCATGGAGCCATCGTCGTCAACGATCTCGCAAAGAATTCCGACAGGGTTAAACCCGGCGAGCTCGACAAGATCGACGGAGGCTTCCGTGTGACCTGGCCTCTTCAAAACCCCGCCTTCTCTGCACCGGAGGGGGAAGATATGGCCAGGCCGTTTAAAATCGGAAGGTTTGGAGTGTTTTGATGCCAATGCCATCACCGTCGCCGTCCTATCGCTCGCCGAAACTCCGGTCGTTGTGTCGTTTTTTCCATCCTTTACAAGTTCATAAGTGAGAAAAAACATGTAAAATTTTCACGGAAGATCATCTCGAGATAAATCTCCGTTCGAGAATAAGCTGCAAAACGCTCGAGACAAATAAAATGTATTTACCACTGTGATAGTAAAAGCAGTGGAGAGCATCTCTTCATTATGCTTGTCATCCACCATTAATGGTATCTTCAACCTCTCAAGATCTTCCCCTTTCATTCCGACACAGACAATCCCTGTTCCATGTTTTACGATGAACGCCATTGCCTCCGACGTCATCGCCTCCGCCGCCATTATCAAATCTCCTTCGTTTTCTCTATCTTCATCGTCAATAACCACCACCATCTACATAAACAAAAACACACAAATAAGCCCTCCATTCGACAACGACAACGACATTAACGACTTCTACCACCTTTCCCAATTTGATATCCTCGATAGCTTCCTCGATAGACGAAAACCCTTTGGTCGGACGGTCGAGATCAGACTCCTCAGCTGAAATTGGATGGCCATCTTCGTCAACGACCGTAGAATTAGCATTAACATTGAAAGACGACGTGATAACTCCGTCTCTAAGTTGAATTGAGTGATCGGTAGCGATAAATAGTTTAGAAGGTTTGAAAACGGAGGGAAATTGAGACGCATGGCTAAAACCCTTTTTCGTGTAGGGTTTGACATGGTTGATGGTTGCGTAAGCTTGAAGGTCTTTCGATCGTCTGCATGAAAACGTGTATCAAATAACTAACGTACGAACGATGAGTTACGAACGAACGAGTCAAAGAATTGGACTTACCGAACCGAAATGGGAGTCGTAAGTTGACAAGAGAAGCTTGTGAAAGCCATTGTTAATACTCAAAGTTCTTATTGGAATCTCACATATGAAGATTTAAAAGTTCTCTTATTTATATAGGCACCTAAGAATAATTTTTTAAATAAATAAATAAATAAAATAAATAATTTCTATTATATATATATATATTTTTTATAGTTTTAAGAAATGAATTAAATAATACAAAAATTAAAGTTTTAATTTTGGAATATTATTTTATTAAAAATAAAATTTTAAAAAATTGTGAAAATATTATTAGTTTTAATTATATATTTTATAAGGAAAAAAATAGAGTGATGGGTGACTAGGAGAGAGAAGGCATGACTCATACCCCCATGAGAGAGAAAGAAGGCATGAGATTAAGGAGATTGTCCTACATGGACAAGGCATGAAAAGGAAGCGTTTTTAAGATTATTTTTAAAAAAAATTATTTAATTATTTTGAGATTATTAAAACTAAAAATTAAAATAAAAATGATACCATCCCTAGTAGAATCATAGTTTAAACCTTAAAAATGTTCATTATTTTGATAATTTTATAATTTTACACGACTTTTGCGTTTAATTATACTCAAGGCCCAATATTTATTTCTGGCCCATGGTTTGGGGCCCAAATATTAGTAATAGAAGGCCCAATATTTATTTCTGGCCCATAGTTTGGGGCCCAAATATTAGTAATAGAAGGCCCAATATTTATTTCTGACCCATGGTTTGGGGCCCAAATAAGGCCCAATTTTATTTCTGACCCATGGTTTGAGGCCCAAATATAATTAATAGTAATAGAGGCCCAATATTTATTTCTGACCCATGGTTTGAGGCCCAAATATAATTAATAGTAATAGAAGGCCCAATATTTATTTCTGGCCCATGGTTTGGGGCCCAAATATAATTAATAGTACTAGAAGGCCCAATATTTTATTTCTGGCCCATGGTTTGGGGCCCAAATATAATTAATAGTAATAGAAGGCCCGTTTGTTTAGATGCCTTCAAATAATTTAATTTTCTTTAAAATATATTTTTTTAAAATGGTTTAAAATTAAAAATGATAATTTCACAATTTTATAAGATAATATGATTGCTAATGATGATTAGCAAAGTGATTATCGGTAACAAGGTGTCGATGGACGACAACTAAATCTCGTGCTCGATGGCAGTGGATAATGGAAGTAGTGGTGGGAGTTATGCCAATAGCAAGAGTGGATGGTGGTCGGTAGAGGATTTCGGTGATGGTCGATAATGATTACGGACAGTGGAGAAGTAAAAGTAGTATAAGGGTATTTTAGTAATTTTTCATACATTACGAGAATTTAGAAGAAAAATAGTTGAATTCGAAATGTTATTAGTGGATGTCTTTTTCATTAATCAATTATCGGAAACTATTTCACACTTTAGACCCTAAACCCTAAACTAAAAAGCTTCTTTTTATTTGTTTGCTTTTAAGTGGACTTTGTGATATAAAACTTTATCGGTTTGTGTTCATATTATAATTTTTCGTTCGTTCGTTCTTAAATTATATTGATCGCACGGGTGAAAATTATAATATTAATATTAAGTGGTTAATACATAATATTTTCGATCTACGTGTTATTGTACAGATTCGTTCAATTAATTAAACTTTTACTTTTGAATTATTTGATTTACTTTATATTTTTTTATTTTTTTTAATAAAAAAATTAAATTGAGTCAAACTTATCGGAATGTTAACTTATCGTGTATAGTTTTTACCATTAGATTCTTTGAAATTGAATTACGTGTGGGACCTTATTAGAAGTGTTGTCATTTCCTTCAAATCTCAGTTGTTCGGTTGAAATTTAGTACACCATTCTATATTATAAATGGGTCTTGATCGAGACCGGTCAAGCAATCGAGCGCTCTTGAAAACGAGGTTGTCCCTCTCCATATCCATTCCACTGCTTTGCCCCTATTTCTAAAGTTTATAGACAAGGCTTGTTCCGTCGTCTCCTGTTCTCTATTGCAGCGAATCGAGATAGTGAGATTCTTTTAAGTTAATCCCGAGCGCTCTTGAAGAACCCTTTTATTTATCATTCTTGAATTAGGGTTAAAGTAGAAAATTTGAGTAAACGATTGTCGAAAAACTATAATTTTATGAAACCCGACTGTAGAACAGAAATTGTGAAAATTGGTTCGAGAAAGAACTATGATTTCAATTTAGATGAAAAATGGTGGATTGTGATTGGAGCTTTGAAGGAATCTGGTTGGTTTGTAGGGTTGAAAATTTGAAAACGTTCTTCGGTTGAATTCATGTATAGTCAACGAAAGGAACTGAAGCCAATCGTGAAAGAAATCGAGCTCACTTGAGGTGAAAACTGAAACAATCAATAAATACCGAAGGAAATCGTGTGTCTTTGAAGCTAGGAATGACCTAGTTCAAGCAAACTAATTCAACTGGTTCAGTTTGAGCTAGACTAGTTTGACATCTTTTTTCACCATTTTTTTCGAAACTAGTTTCAACGGAGCTAAAACTTGAGTTATGAATTGCTGTTCTAGTTTGCTTAAGCGTATTGAATAAACGTTAAAAAAGTCGGATCGATACAGTAAAATACTTCATATCTCTACCGTGATACCGTTCATTTTAAAAATAATTAATGTCATGATTTCAATATAAAAGCATATATTATGGTTTTAGACTTTATTCTAAAATTTTATTTTACCCATAAAGATTATGTTACTATATTAAAGTGTTAGTTGCCTCAATTATAGTGCCAAACACTTAGACTCTTGTCTCTTCCATAATTTAAATCTAGCATAAGTGGACAAGATTAGTAATAATAATAAATTAATATTGTTTAAATTAAAAAAAGAAAAAAAAATAATGATTATTTGAATTGATCGGGTCATATAAGAATAAGGTTCAAGTCTATCAGTCTGTTAGGATGTTTCGGTTACATCCATCACCATACTTCCACTTGACACGTATCGTAACGACGAACGACTCATTTTGTTAGATCATTCTCTTGAATACTCAAAACTTCTGTCATTTCATCCTCTATGTTGTGTTACGGGAGGCTCTCGGGAGTTAAAAATATGTAAATATATATTTTTAATATTGTAATAATAATCAATAATTAAATTATAATTATTTTTATTACTATTTATTTTATTCAAGACAATTGGTTAATATTAATAAATAATAATATTTTACTAAAAAAACAAATAACGACTTGCTAAATAAGAGAGATAACAAAAGTTGTAAAATAATTAATAAAAACGTTGAATTTTCATTATTAAATAAGAAAGGAAAAAAGTTATAACATAATCACATAACAATTTTGGAATAAGTACCTTTCCAAAAAGAAAAGAGGGAGAATACGTGGACCAATGAGGTATAGCCACGTGGAAAAGTGCTCTGTATTTACACCGACTTCGTTCAGCTGCTCTGTCTCTGTTTCTCCTCTACGGTCCTTGTCTTTCCAACATCTCTCCACTTGTTTCTTATGGAAAATTTTGCACTCCGATCTGTCTCCACTATCTCTTCCTTTTCGATCCATTATTCCATTTAATGCATTTTCTTTCAAGTTTATTTCGATCGATTTCGCTTTTTCAATCAATTTTGAATCTGTTCTTTAATCCGAAGCTGTGTCGACCAAATCCAATGCCAACCAGTGCCTCTGAATCGCCGGATAATCAGCTGTCGCCGCCGAACCCACCTCCCAAACAAGGCGCTAAGCCAATCCCATTTCTGATTTCGGTTGCTATTGGCATCATTGTTCGTTTCGCCGTCCCAAAACCGGCGGGGGTTTCAACAAAAGCGTGGCAGTTGCTCGCCATTTTCTTGTCGACGATTACTGGCCTTGTTTTGAATCCTTTGCCGGTGGGTGCTTGGGCGATTCTTGGCTTAACTGTGACTGTTGTTACTAAAACTTTGACGTTTTCTGCTGCTTTTAATGCCTTTACTAGTGAGGTTATTTGGTTGATTGTGATTTCCTTCTTTTTCGCTCGTGGGTTTGTCAAAACTGGATTGGGGGATCGAATCGCGACATATTTTGTTAAATGGATGGGCAAGAGCACGCTTGGTTTGTCTTATGGGTTAACGATTAGTGAGGCTTTGATAGCTCCTGCTATGCCGAGCACCACCGCCAGGGCTGGCGGTGTGTTCTTGCCCATCATTAAATCCTTGTCGCTCGCTGCTGATAGCAAGCCGAACGACCCTTCTTCTAAAAAGATTGGCGCGTATCTTGTTCAGTCTCAGTTTCAGGTTTGTTGCTCTGTTCTTGACTCTGTTCTTGACTCTGTTCTTGAATCTGTAATTGAATCTGTTATTACTTGGTTGTGGCAGAGTGCTGGTAACTCTAGTGCCCTGTATCAAGTTTATGCAAAACTGTGCCTCACACTATTGANTAGGAATGACCTAGTTCAAGCAAACTAATTCAACTGGTTCAGTTTGAGCTAGACTAGTTTGACATCTTTTTTCACCATTTTTTTCGAAACTAGTTTCAACGGAGCTAAAACTTGAGTTATGAATTGCTGTTCTAGTTTGCTTAAGCGTATTGAATAAACGTTAAAAAAGTCGGATCGATACAGTAAAATACTTCATATCTCTACCGTGATACCGTTCATTTTAAAAATAATTAATGTCATGATTTCAATATAAAAGCATATATTATGGTTTTAGACTTTATTCTAAAATTTTATTTTACCCATAAAGATTATGTTACTATATTAAAGTGTTAGTTGCCTCAATTATAGTGCCAAACACTTAGACTCTTGTCTCTTCCATAATTTAAATCTAGCATAAGTGGACAAGATTAGTAATAATAATAAATTAATATTGTTTAAATTAAAAAAAGAAAAAAAAATAATGATTATTTGAATTGATCGGGTCATATAAGAATAAGGTTCAAGTCTATCAGTCTGTTAGGATGTTTCGGTTACATCCATCACCATACTTCCACTTGACACGTATCGTAACGACGAACGACTCATTTTGTTAGATCATTCTCTTGAATACTCAAAACTTCTGTCATTTCATCCTCTATGTTGTGTTACGGGAGGCTCTCGGGAGTTAAAAATATGTAAATATATATTTTTAATATTGTAATAATAATCAATAATTAAATTATAATTATTTTTATTACTATTTATTTTATTCAAGACAATTGGTTAATATTAATAAATAATAATATTTTACTAAAAAAACAAATAACGACTTGCTAAATAAGAGAGATAACAAAAGTTGTAAAATAATTAATAAAAACGTTGAATTTTCATTATTAAATAAGAAAGGAAAAAAGTTATAACATAATCACATAACAATTTTGGAATAAGTACCTTTCCAAAAAGAAAAGAGGGAGAATACGTGGACCAATGAGGTATAGCCACGTGGAAAAGTGCTCTGTATTTACACCGACTTCGTTCAGCTGCTCTGTCTCTGTTTCTCCTCTACGGTCCTTGTCTTTCCAACATCTCTCCACTTGTTTCTTATGGAAAATTTTGCACTCCGATCTGTCTCCACTATCTCTTCCTTTTCGATCCATTATTCCATTTAATGCATTTTCTTTCAAGTTTATTTCGATCGATTTCGCTTTTTCAATCAATTTTGAATCTGTTCTTTAATCCGAAGCTGTGTCGACCAAATCCAATGCCAACCAGTGCCTCTGAATCGCCGGATAATCAGCTGTCGCCGCCGAACCCACCTCCCAAACAAGGCGCTAAGCCAATCCCATTTCTGATTTCGGTTGCTATTGGCATCATTGTTCGTTTCGCCGTCCCAAAACCGGCGGGGGTTTCAACAAAAGCGTGGCAGTTGCTCGCCATTTTCTTGTCGACGATTACTGGCCTTGTTTTGAATCCTTTGCCGGTGGGTGCTTGGGCGATTCTTGGCTTAACTGTGACTGTTGTTACTAAAACTTTGACGTTTTCTGCTGCTTTTAATGCCTTTACTAGTGAGGTTATTTGGTTGATTGTGATTTCCTTCTTTTTCGCTCGTGGGTTTGTCAAAACTGGATTGGGGGATCGAATCGCGACATATTTTGTTAAATGGATGGGCAAGAGCACGCTTGGTTTGTCTTATGGGTTAACGATTAGTGAGGCTTTGATAGCTCCTGCTATGCCGAGCACCACCGCCAGGGCTGGCGGTGTGTTCTTGCCCATCATTAAATCCTTGTCGCTCGCTGCTGATAGCAAGCCGAACGACCCTTCTTCTAAAAAGATTGGCGCGTATCTTGTTCAGTCTCAGTTTCAGGTTTGTTGCTCTGTTCTTGACTCTGTTCTTGACTCTGTTCTTGAATCTGTAATTGAATCTGTTATTACTTGGTTGTGGCAGAGTGCTGGTAACTCTAGTGCCCTGTATCAAGTTTATGCAAAACTGTGCCTCACACTATTGAGGACATATTCTATTTATATTGGCAAAAGATTAACTAATAGATCCGATTTCATAGGAAACTAACGAAGTAAGCCTATCTTTATGGCATGACTAACTTCAAGCTATTCTAATGGATTGACCAATTCTAACAGCCCCCTTCAATCCCAACAAGTCTTGTACATGTTGAGATTGTTACAATGTGTAGTAAAAGGAGTTTTAGACAGTGGTTTTGTCAGGATATCAGCTACTTGATCACTTGATGAAATGAACCGAACTTCCATTGCTTTACGTGCTACTTGTTCTCGAACAAAATGAAAATCAACTTCAATATGTTTCGTTCTAGCATGAAATACTGGATTTGAAGTTAAATATGTAGCTCCGAGGTTGTCACACCAGAGGCGAGGAGCCTTTGATTGATACACGCCCAGTTCCTTCAGTAATGACTTGATCCAAATCATTTCTGCAGTAAGATTCGCAATGGCCTTGTATTCTGCTTCGGTGCTTGATCTTGACACTGTAGCCTGTTTTCTGGAACTCCATGAGATTAGATTTGCTCCAAGAAATACAGCAAAGCCGCTAGTTGAACGTCGATCATCGGGACAACCAGCCCAATCAGCATCAGAAAACCCCGACAACATCATGGTTGATTTCTGAATTTTCACTCCTAATGCTAGTGTGCCTTTAACATAACGAAGAATTCTCTTCACAGCACCCCAATGAGCATCAGTAGGTGTATGAAGATATTGACACACTTTATTGACAGCAAATGCCAAATCAGGCCTAGTCATTGTCAAATATTGTAGTGCTCCCACTGTACTTCTGTATTTGAATTGTTCTTCAGCTGATAAGGGTATTCCTTGTTCTCTGAATAATTTTTCAGCAGAACCCATTGGTGTAGACATAGGTTTGCATTTTTCCATGTTTACTCTTTTCAACAAATCTAAGGCATATCGTCTCTGTGACAGTATGATACCATCTCGTGTTTTCTTGACTTCAATACCCAGAAAATACTCAAGACCACCCAAATCTTTTACTGCAAAATCTATTTTCAATTTCTGAATCAACCTTTCGGTTGCTTGATCAGAGGAGCTCACAATAATTATATCATCAACATAGATGAGCATATAGATAGTTATCTCTCTGTTTTTGAGAATAAAAAGAGATGAATCAGCTACTGAAGCCTTGAAGCCTAACTCAATAAGTTTTCCAGTCAACCTTGAATGCCAAGCTTTTGGGGCTTGTTTCAGGCCATAAAGGGCTTTCTTGAGCTTGCATATGTAATTCTTTGGTTTGGCTGAGTCTTGAAATCCTGGTGGTTGTCGCATGTACACTTCCTCTTTCAGAATTCCATGCAAAAATGCATTTTGGATATCAACTTGTCTCATATTCCAGCCCTTGGTTACTGCTAGCGAAAGAATGACCCTGATTGTTGACGGTTTGATCACAGGGCTAAAAGTATCAGTGTAATCAACACCAAATCTTTGCTTGAATCCTTTGGCAACTAATCTTGCTTTTAATCTTTCAACTGACCCATCTGCTTTTCTTTTCACTTTATACACCCATTTACTATCAATNCTTAACGGCTGCTGCTCAAAATATGTTGTGTATTAAACTGGCTGAGCAGCTCGGTGTGCAAATATCTAGCCCTTGGCTTACATGGGCTAAGTTTGCTTGTGTCCCTGCCATCATTGGTCTGTTGGCAACGCCTGCAATCTTATATAAGCTGTTTCCTCCAGAGACCAAAAACACGCCAGAAGCTCCAGCCATGGCTGCTAGAAAATTGGAGGCTATGGGTCCTGTCACCAAGAATGAATGGTTCATGGTTGGTACTATGCTTGTTGCTGTGTCTTTATGGATTGCTGGGTATGCAGTTTTCTTGTTGCTGTCTTTTTATTGTCGTTTTTAGTTATGAACTGAGCTTGTTTTGATTTACTTTCAGTGAGAAACTTAAAATGGCTAGTGTTGTGGCTGCTATGATTGGTTTGTCTATGCTTCTTAGTCTTGGTGTTCTTGATTGGGATGATTGTTTGTCTGAGAAGTCGGCTTGGGATACTTTGGCTTGGTTTGGTGTTCTTGTGGGCTTGGCGGGACAGTTGACGACGCTCGGTCTTGTCGGTTGGATGTCGAATTCTGTGGCGGATTTGCTGAAGTCTATGTCGCTCAGCTGGCCTGCTGCGTTTGCTATTCTTCAGGTGTTGTATTTCTTTGTTCATTACTTGTTTGCTAGCCAGACTGGTCATGTTGCTGCTTTGTACTCGGCGTTCCTTGCTATGCACTTGGCTGCTAAGGTGCCTGGTGTGTTGGCTGCTTTGGCGTTGGCTTATAACACTAATCTCTTTGGTGCATTGACTCATTATAGCAGTGGCCAAGCTGCTGTTTACTATGGAGGTATGCCCTTTTATTTTCACCCACCGCTAACAAATACTGTTCTCTTTAGACTTCTTCTCAAGACTTTAAAACGCGTCTTCTAGGGAGAGGTTTCCACACTCTTATAAAGAATGCTGACACTGGTTCCCCTCTCCAACCGACGTGGGATCTTGCAATCCACCCTCTTCGGGTCTATTCTCGCACTCGTTCCCCCCTATAATCAACGTGAAATCTCACAATTCACTCCCTTTCAGGGCTCAGCGTCCTCAGTGGCACACCGCTTGGTGTCCACCCTCCTTCAGGGTATAGTGTCCTCGCTAGCACACTGTCCAGTGTCCACCTCCTTTCGGGACTCAACGTCCTCGCTAGCACACCGCCCAGTGTCCATTCCCCACATTATAAGCACGCTGAGCTCCGACATAGGATGAATTGTGAGACCCCACATCGATGGGAGAGGGAACGAGTGCCAGTGAGAACACTGGGCCTTGAAAATGGATGGATTGTGAGATCTCACGTTGGTTGGAGAGGAGAACTAGTGTCAGCATTCTTTATAAGGGTGTGGAAACCTCTCGCTAGGATATCTGCTAGTGGTGGAATTGGACCGTAACTGAAACATCTTTGAATTCAGACAATGATGTCTTCCATCCTGACATCAACTAATTTGTTTATGTGTCTGTCTGTTCGTTGGAACAGGGGGTTTCGTTGAGCTAAGAGATGTATTCAAAGTCGGTTTAGCAATGGCGCTCATAAACGGTACCATCTGGACTGTATTTGGATGCATTTGGTGGAAGATTCTGGGTCTGTACTGACCATGAAAGTCTTCTTTTTGCGGCACATGCCCTGGCTTGGGGGGCACACCACTGATACTCAAATTTTTATGTACCCAATTTGATTCCATCTCCTCTCGCCCTAAGGGTAGCACTGCCTAGGATTTAGATTAAATTTTGCTATGTCTAACCATTACCATGAATGATATCCATAATTTGGTGAAAACCAATCTAAAAAATTGAGTTTTTGAATCTCTTTCTGTATTGAGTTCTTGATTTCGTTGTTTCAATTTTCGTCCATAATTTGGTGAAAATCAATTGGAAAAACTTAAACTTTGAATCTAAACCTCTCCTATATTGAGTTCTTGATTTATTTTTTCAGTTCTTATTGTCTTTTGACGTCACGACCAAACTTTACCAGCAATTATAAGTGAGAGAGTTAGTTGGAAACCGATGAAGTGAATGTTACACTAAAGTTAACTCTTACTTGTTCAACTTTGGTTCCGAAAAATTAGTTTTTTGGTTCCTTAAAATCGATTGATATTATTTATTTTAGTTCATTAAGCATTGTTGTCCATCTCCATTTTAAAACGTATCTATTAAGAAGAGAGATTTTCACACTTTTATAAATTTTTTTGTGAAATAATTTTTTTTTTTTTTAAATAATTTTCAAATCATGGTATTGTAATAAATATAAAATTATTTAAACGGAATTTTATTAAATGTTGTACTCAAACTATTATTTTCTTTAAAATTATAAGAAAATAATTGAATTTAAAAAAAGAAAATTGTTAAATATGATTTTAGTTTTTTAAATTTGGAAAAATATTAAACTTTTTGACTAAAAAATATATTAAATGATATATATTTTTTTCTCTTTTAAAGTAAAAAATCTTAAAAAATAAAATGGTAATATCCCAACAAATGATTTTATGTTTTATTTAAATATTTAAACCATTATTTTCCGTGAGTTGGGCCGGAAAAGTTCGACCCGGCCCATTAATGTGATCAGTTGGGAGTCGTCCGCCACATCTAAAAAACTCCCAAGAGAAGAAGAGGGATTTTGGCGTTCATTTCTTCTCGTCGCGAAGCCCTAAAAATATATCCGATTTTTTTGAATTTCATTGCAGAGAGGAAGGTTTCGCAACTTTGATTCAGGTCAGGTCAGTTCATTGTCCTATCTTCGTGTTCAATCCTTTTCAATTTTTTTTTCATTTTCGGATCTCTACGTTTCCACAATTTTCTTACTGAAATCCTTTATAGTTTATCCACGAAAAACTTCGTCGAATTCCGATTACTGGGTTGAAAGGGGTTAAGTCATGGATTTAGAAATAGCTAAAACCCAGGAGGAGCGGAAGAAGATGGAGCAGCAGTTGGCTTCTCTCAATTCAGTGACCTTCGATACTGATCTTTATGGTGATAATGATAAAGCGGGTTATGTGACCTCCATCCCTGTTAATGAGGATGATGAGAACCTCGAGGCTTTGGACAATGAGGTTGCTCGGAAGTTGGCATCGTATACGGCCCCTAAGTCTCTGTTGAAGGAGATGCCTAGAGGTGGCGAAGAAGATGATGATATGGGGTTTAAGAAGCCGCAGAGGATTATTGATAGAGAGGATGATTATAGGAAACGTAGGTTGAATAGGGTTATATCGCCTGAGCGCCACGATGCGTTTGCTGCCGGTGAAAAGACGCCGGACCCGTCTGTTCGGACTTATGCGGAGGTGATGAGAGAAGAGGCGTTGAAGAGGGAGAGGGAGGAGACGTTAAGAGCTATAGCTAAGAAGAAGGAGGAAGAGGAGGCTGCTAAGGCTTCTGGAGAGAAGCCAAAGGAGTCGGCTGCAGCATCTGCAGCGCCTCAGAAGAGGAGGAATCGGTGGGACCAATCGCAGGATGATGGTGGAGCGAAAAAAGCCAAGACCTCGGATTGGGATTTGCCTGATACAACACCTGGAAGGTGGGATGCGACACCAGGCCGAGTGGGGGATGCTACTCCTGGTGTGGGGAGAAGGAATAGGTGGGATGAGACTCCAACTCCAGGGAGGTTGGCTGATTTGGATGCAACTCCAGCAGGTGGTGTTACGCCTGGTGCAACTCCCGCTGGAATGACTTGGGATGCAACTCCAAAACTTGCTGGAATGGCTACACCAACTCCAAAAAGGCAGAGATCACGTTGGGATGAGACCCCCGCAACAATGGGAAGTGCAACTCCAATGGCTGGAGCAACCCCTGCTGCTGCATTTACTCCTGGTGTGACTCCTGTTGGAGGGGTTGAGTTGGCTACCCCAACACCTGGGGCTGTCAATTTGCGTGGTCCAATGACCCCTGAGCAGTATAATTTGATGAGGTGGGAGAGAGATATTGAGGAGAGGAACCGCCCGTTGAGTGATGAAGAACTTGATGCCATGTTTCCACAAGAGGGATATAAGATTCTGGACCCTCCTGCTTCCTATGTGCCAATTCGAACACCTGCAAGGAAGTTGCTCGCCACACCAACACCAATGGGAACTCCCCTTTATGCCATCCCGGAGGAGAATCGTGGCCAGCAGTTTGATGTTCCAAAGGAAGCACCTGGTGGTTTGCCATTCATGAAGCCTGAGGATTACCAATACTTCGGGGCATTGTTGAATGAGGAAGATGAGGAGGGATTGTCTCCAGAAGAACAGAAAGAGCGGAAGATTATGAAGCTCTTGCTCAAGGTTAAGAATGGAACGCCTCCTCAAAGGAAAACGGCTTTAAGACAGCTTACTGATAAAGCTCGTGAGTTTGGTGCAGGCCCATTGTTCAACCGCATTCTGCCACTTCTTATGCAGCCTACTCTGGAGGACCAGGAAAGGCATCTTTTGGTTAAAGTTATTGACAGAGTGCTTTATAAATTGGATGAATTGGTTCGTCCATACGTGCACAAAATTCTTGTTGTGATTGAACCATTGTTGATTGATGAGGATTACTATGCACGTGTAGAAGGTAGAGAAATTATTTCCAATCTTAGTAAAGCTGCTGGTTTGGCTACTATGATTGCTGCAATGCGTCCAGATATTGACAACATTGATGAATATGTTAGGAATACCACTGCAAGGGCTTTTAGTGTTGTTGCTTCTGCCCTTGGAATTCCTGCCCTTCTTCCATTTTTGAAAGCTGTGTGTCAGAGTAAAAAATCATGGCAAGCACGTCATACTGGAATTAAGATTGTTCAGCAGATTGCTATTCTTATTGGTTGTGCTGTCCTACCTCATCTTAGGTCTCTTGTAGAAATTATAGAACATGGTCTCAATGACGAAAACCAGAAGGTGAGAACAATTACTGCTTTGTCTCTAGCTGCACTTGCTGAGGCTGCAGCCCCATATGGTATTGAAAGCTTTGACTCGGTATTGAAGCCGCTGTGGAAGGGTATTAGGTCGCACCGTGGTAAGGTGTTGGCTGCATTCTTGAAGGCAATTGGTTTTATTATTCCCTTGATGGATGCACTGTATGCTTGCTATTATACAAAGGAAGTGATGTACATTCTGATTCGTGAGTTCCAATCACCAGATGAAGAAATGAAGAAAATTGTTCTCAAAGTGGTCAAGCAGTGTGTGAGCACTGAGGGAGTAGAGGCCGATTATATCCGTAACGATATTCTCCCGGAGTTCTTTAGGAACTTCTGGGTTCGTAGAATGGCTTTAGATCGAAGGAATTACAAACAACTTGTGGACACAACTGTTGAGATAGCAAATAAAGTAGGTGTTGCTGATATCGTAGGTCGAGTTGTTGAAGATCTCAAGGATGAAAGTGAACCTTATAGAAGAATGGTTATGGAAACGATAGAAAAAGTTGTCGCAAACTTGGGTGCGTCCGATATTGATGCTCGATTAGAAGAGCTGTTGATTGATGGGATTCTTTATGCCTTCCAAGAGCAGACCAGCGATGATGCTAATGTGATGCTTAATGGGTTTGGCGCAGTTGTCAATTCTCTTGGGCAGAGAGTAAAGCCATATCTTCCCCAAATTTGTGGTACCATAAAGTGGCGATTGAATAACAAGAGTGCAAAGGTGAGGCAGCAGGCTGCTGATCTTATTTCAAGGATTGCAGTTGTCATGAAGCAGTGCCAAGAAGAACAACTCATGGGCCATCTTGGAGTCGTCTTGTACGAGTATTTGGGAGAAGAATATCCAGAAGTTCTGGGTTCGATTCTGGGAGCTCTCAAGGCTATTGTGAATGTTATTGGTATGACGAAGATGACACCTCCGATCAAAGATTTGCTTCCCAGATTAACACCAATTTTGAAGAACAGACATGAGAAAGTGCAAGAGAACTGCATTGATCTTGTTGGTCGTATTGCTGATCGTGGTGCCGAGTTTGTTCCAGCTAGAGAATGGATGAGGATCTGCTTTGAGTTGCTTGAGATGCTCAAAGCTCACAAGAAGGGTATCCGTCGAGCTACGGTTAACACTTTCGGGTATATTGCTAAAGCCATTGGACCACAAGATGTTTTAGCAACTTTGTTGAACAATCTAAAAGTGCAGGAGCGTCAGAATCGTGTTTGCACGACTGTCGCAATTGCTATAGTTGCAGAAACCTGTTCGCCTTTCACAGTTCTGCCTGCTCTAATGAACGAGTATCGTGTGCCTGAGCTTAATGTGCAAAATGGTGTGTTGAAGTCTCTCTCTTTCCTTTTCGAGTACATCGGCGAAATGGGAAAGGATTATATCTATGCAGTGACGCCATTGCTCGAGGACGCTCTAATGGATCGAGACTTGGTACACAGACAAACCGCAGCCTCTGCTGTGAAACACATGGCTCTAGGAGTTGCTGGTTTAGGTTGTGAGGATGCGTTAGTCCACTTGCTGAACTACGTATGGCCGAACATATTTGAAACATCGCCACACGTGATAAACGCCGTTATGGAAGCCATCGAAGGAATGCGGGTGGCATTGGGCGCAGCTGTTGTGCTGAACTACTGCCTGCAGGGGCTTTTCCACCCGGCTCGGAAAGTCCGAGAAGTATACTGGAAAATCTATAACTCACTGTACATTGGTGGTCAGGATACTCTTGTTGCAGCTTATCCAGCATTAGAGGATGGAGACAACAATGTGTACAGCCGACCGGAACTGGTGATGTTCATCTGATGTTCATGTTCATGTTCATGTTGTTGAGCGTTTTGGGTTCTTAGCTGTTCTTCCCAGAAGGTTTTGTTTCCATTGCCATGTGATATTAATACAGTTATGAACATCATATCCTTTGCTTGTTCCAACGCTGCTTAACTAAAATGTTTTTTTTTTAATCTTGTATTGTATTTAGATTTAAGTACGAAAATTTAAGTTAATCACTCGATATGTCCATTTAACCTGTGAGGTGATAAATTGAGTCATGAGCCTAAACGGGATAGAGACGAAATTATATTCTTTGTCTCTATCTGACCCTGTTGAGTTAACATTTAAACACATATTTCTGTATCTCTTTATCTAGTTAGTAAATAAATATATTATTATTTTTAAATGTCAAATATGAAATTTGAGTTTTTAAAAATTTAACGCTTATAAGATATTATTTGATTCATTATGATATTTTATATTTTTATAAAATTATATATTAAAAGAACTTTGAAATGAATATTTTTTTAAAAAATATATATTATATTGAAATTTTTGTAAAAATAAATATAGAATTTCACCCAAAAAAAACCCGCCTTAAACACTTCCATTTATGAAGTAAAAAAAAAAAGAGTAAAGGAAAATGTTAAAATAATGATTTTAAGTTGGAAAATAAATATAATGAAATTAACTCGGATTTTTATTTTGTACTTATTAATTTAAAAAATAAAAAGGAAAATGGAAAATAGGAGCCGGTTTTAACCCGAAGTTACTGCAACTCACTTAGCGTGAAAGAGGAGAGGGAGGGATAAACTCAGAAAGACGAAGGGGCGGAGGGACGGAGGAGAATCCATGGAGCACGAGGACTTCGACATGATTGGCTCGGACCTCAACGATACGGTGGTTCGTTTTTCCTTTTCAATCCTTTTTCTCTTTTATTTCGATTCTTATTCATCAATTCTTGACTACTTTCACCCTACTATAAACCCTAATTCCTTTCTTTTCTCTTGCTTTGTGCCTTGTAATCGGCTTTCAGGAGTTGGACGACATGACGAAACGGTTGAAAGAGATGGAAAGTGAAGCTGCTGCCCTACGTGAGATGCAGGCCAAGGTCGAGAAGGAGATGAGTTCTCTACAAGGTTGGTTTCTGCTCTTCTTCGCTTTTGTGAGGTTCTTTTTGTGTTTTTGTGAAGCCTGTCCGGTGTGTGCTTATTTAAGATTGTCTTTCTTTTATCCTTTTTAGTGAATACTGAATTAGTAAGTCGAGTTTTGTGCTGGAATTGGTATTTCTTTGATCCTGAAGGTCGTCTTTTGATCGGATGCGAACTGAAAATGTTTAGGAAATGCCTAATCTCGGAAGAACTAGGTGCATTTGGATTTTGTATTGGAGCGATGCAGTAACTGAGCAACCGGATTTTGGACTATCCACTATTTAGAGATGATTAGTTTTCATCTTGGTCACAGTGGTAGTTTCTAATTAAGAGAAGTTGGCTAGTGTACTGATTTTTGTTCTTTGAGAAAAATACCAACTTTGGAATTGAGATCAGAATCTTAGTCATGTCAATAATGGAGATTTTATTCTGTGTTGATTATCCAGTACATGTTTTTTTACCTAAATACATACGCTTACTTGAAAAGTTCAAATTTGTCTGTTATCGTCAAATATTTCACCACTTTTTGTTTCACTAGATCCAGCAAGTTCTGCTGCAAGTCAAGCAAACAGGGAGGAAGTGGATGCACGGTCAGTGTTTGTTGGCAATGTACGTTCTCTTTATCCCTGACTAACATTATTATTTTTTTCATATTAATGCTGTTGTGTCGCTTGCTTTGTCACTCATACTACATAATTAGTTGAATTTTGATTTATGGGTGAAGGGATTCTTTTTGTCCATGTTAAATTCTTGAACAATATCAGCTTTGTTTCTGTTAGAGACTTAGCTCACCTAAAGAGGAAGGCTATACATTTCCATTTAATGACAAACTAACTGATTCTTATGTCTTCACAATGTATGACATTGGGGGGCCTCTTTTGGTTTTTTGTATGGGGTGTAGCTAGTTCGTATAGAGGGCTGGATTCCAGTTATTCTTTCTTTCATGAAGTCAAGTCATGTGCGGTTAATTTCAATTTGTGATTGGAATGCAGCCATCAATTTATAAACTCTAGTAGCTTATGGAGGGAAACACATGAATGCCATTAATTTAACCCTTCCCTCCATTTTCTTAGTTGTTTCATTGTTTGAAATACTTTAACATTATTTTTTACACTACCTCATATTGTTACACAATTTGTTAGTTCTAACATTTTAAGTCGTTATGATGGGGAAGCTTAGACTTGTTCTTCTTTTAGAGAAGGTACCTACAGAAAACTATGTTCTTTGTTTAACAATTAAAAGAGTTTTTTGAGCTTGGTTTTCTTTGAGTCCGTTTATTTAATTCTTGCACTTCAACTAACTGACCTTCATTCCTTGGGGGTCTGTTCATTCCCAGTAGGGTCATTAAGGTTTATTGAATTTCAGTTAGCCATGAGTTTTTGTTTATTTTGGTACATATCATTCATGTCTCTGGAAGAGGTAGGATGATGCCTTCCATTTTGAGGATGTTGATCCGTTGGTTGCAAGCAGTACTATTTTAGTGATGTTAGGAGGGATCATTGTATTATTATCTATCGCTCTTCCTTTTAAGAGCTTTGAGACCCATAACTACTTATGTTCCATGGGACATTTTCTTTAGAGATTATTGCTATAAACTCAATTCAGAGAGTTTCTATTTAAGTTCTATAGACGACCCATTCCTGCACTGTGCTTGAAATTTTTAGCATGCTGGTGTTTCTAGCCTCATTTGACTCCTGTGTTTGACTGCAATTACAGGCTAGGCTTACTTCATCAGGTTTTCTGATTACCAATTGCTGAAGTTGGAAATTCTCTGATATGTTATAAAATACCTATCTATATTTTAAAAAAAGTGTCTTGTCCTAAAAAAAAGAGTAGATAAAAAAAAAAAGTGATAAATTCCAGGTGTAAAATTTTCAAGAGGGTAGAAGTTCGGTTGAATCCTTTGAAAAGAGAGTGTGGGAAAATGTTGAGATGAGTTAACCAGAAGAAAAGATATACCTAAATGTCTTGTAGTTCGTCGCGCCTTGTTGGCTGATTGGGTGGGCTGGGATTCTGTCAATATAACATGTCTCAAGTTCGAGGCCATGTGGGTAATGTGGAAAGGGGATTGGTAAAAAAAGAAGAGAGCAAACTCACTAGAATAAGGGTATGCTCGACTATGGATAAAGTCAGCAGAAGTTTTACTGGTTTGCTTGATTGAACTGGAATGAGGAGAGGACTCGACAAGTGTTGAAGGGAAGTTATGTGCATTCATAACTAAGGAGGACTAGCTATGGCGCTAAGGTATGTTATTGTCTTGTGTTGAAGCCAGCATTGGTGACTACTGTTCCAGTTTTGTTTAAGTGATTTACAATCTATGGTGAGGGCCTCCAAATATCTCTCATTATGCTGTCTCCCCCCCTTAATCCATCAAGGAAAGGAAAAATGCAAAAGTAGGGAAGCTTTTATGTTTCTATGTCTACTTTTGGGAATTACTCACTTTTTCCTTGTAATTAGCCCACGCAGTCAATTTTAACTTTAAAGCTTTCGAATAGGTTATGAAATTAATACCTTAGTATGAAATCAGAAAAATGGTAAGTAATTAACCAATACATTGTCATTGTCGTGTGATGAACACACATTCTATTATAATCACGTGTCAAAAAAATTATTAGTCATCCAGGATTTACAAGAACGAATATGAAGGAATTAGAGTTACATGGTGGTTGCTTGTCCTCTTGTGAATGGGCGAATTGGAATTATTAGGGGACCTATTGTTATGAATGATTGGAACCCAACTTGGTTCTTTACAGGGTTGACGTGTATGATATGTACTGACTATCATTCATTTCAGTGAATATTTGATATTTTTATGTGAAGAAGATAGCTGAGAGATTGTGTAGAACTTGTGACAACAGACTTGCTGCTTATATTTCAATTAATAACTTGATTTCCTGAAGAAAATTTCTCCATACAGTAATTATGAATATGTGTGCTGTATTTTATTGATTAAAAAATATTAGTGAGATTTACTTTATATTAATATTTATATAAAATAAGTAAACTAATAGAAATTGACTATGCAAGCCCTTTTTTGTTGCTTTTTTCGTGATATGATAAATGTTTTGAGCTTCAATTGGAACAGGTTGACTACTCATGTACCCCAGAAGAAGTACAGCAACATTTCCAGACATGTGGAACTGTAAACAGAATTACTATTCGCACAGATAAGTTTGGGCAGCCGAAGGGTTACGCGTATGTTGAATTCCTTGAGCCCGAAGCTGTTCAAGAGGCTCTTCTTCTGAATGAATCAGAACTACATGGTCGACAGCTGAAGGTTAACTTAATAAATTACTTGATAGTGTTAGTTTAAGATTCTCCTACTGATTTTTTAGGCACATTGTTGGACAAAACTGAATTTATATGTTGTAGGTAACTGCCAAGAGGACAAACATACCTGGGATGAAGCAGTATCGTCCACGCCGACCCAACTCATTTATGGGTGCTCAATCCAGGAGCCCATATGTTGCTGCTCCTTATTTCTTCGCACCATACGGATATGGGTATGATTATTCAATACAAATTTCCCAAGCTCACCGTGTGAATCTTTAACTCTCTTCCTTGTCATTTAGCATAGTTCTCTACCTGTTGCAGGAAAGTTCCGAGGTTCAGAATGCCAACGCGTTACGGCCCCTACTATTGAATGCTAATTTTGTTTAAGACATTGTTGAATTAGAGATATCACACTTAAATGTCTGCATGCCCTTTTCTTTATTTATTATGATGGAAATTGATGTTTGGATAAAATCGAAATGGAGTGTGAGCTAGCACGATGCAGGTTCAATCACTAGAACAAAGCTCTACCATGCGCAGCCATTACTATGTAAAGAAAAAGGCTTCTCTGGACTTGCTGCAGGTAAGCTTTTAAGATTTAAATATTCACCTTGGAATTGTGCATCGAGTTTGAAGATAACGATGCAACACAATGCATACTAAACAGTTTATATATTTGGTGCTTGCTACTATTTTTATTTAATTCTGTGTCGAGATTTATTGACTTTTGTTTGCCCTATCTGCTCCGTCAGTTATGAAGTTCGTTCTTGTTTGAAGAACAATAATCGAGGGATCGAACCGGTGAGTAATCCACCCAAGTGTCATTTTTCGATTGGTTGTTTTCTCTGAATTAGTTTACTTAAAGTTTTTATTTGGCTCCCTTATGATCCTATTTCATTTCCTTCCGGCTTATGTAATGTAATAGTAATTTTTTTATTAAATTATTTATTTTATAAAAAGAAGAAAAAAGAAAAAAAATAAATAAAGCTTGAAGGGTCCCCTTTTCCCATCCCTGGGCTTTCCCTGGCCTTCATTTAATTTTTGGTTAATCGTAAAAAGCCATTCTTGTGTATTTTAGGGGATATCTTAAGATAAACATAATATTCCTAAAATATTATATTTCTACTATAAAGGTTATCTAAATTTTTAATCACTATAGTAATTTATGTTATATATAATAACAAATATATTTATAATAATTTATGTAATCTCAATATGTATAGATAATTGTATATTTGAATTAATGTTACCTGGTTGTTCTTGTTTTTGATAAATAGTTGCTTGTTTACTTACAATTTCTATGTTTTTTTTTATTTTTTTTGTGTATAAATTAATTAAACATTCGTCAAATTCTAAAAATAAATGTAAATTTATAGAAACAATTTTTTTTTATTTTTAGTTTTTAAAACATTGTTTGGATTTTGGTTAATTTATATGGCAGAGTTTTATTTAATTAAGAAACGTAATTAAAAGGTCTTTTAAATTAGAGACATAATTTAAACACAATTATTCCATAACCTGTTTTATCACATATTTAATGTTAGCCTTAAAATTAGATATATATATTCCCTTCTTTTTTCTCCTCTATTCCCATCATTACTTTATTCCCATTACCAAACACCCCCAAATCCTCCACATTTGGGAAAATAACAAATGCAAAAATGTAACCTAATGATTATAGCTTTTTTCCCTTTATTTAATTTTTTTCTCCTTTTCATTTAAATAAAGTCTACATTATTTATTTATTTATTTCCTTCCTCCTCCCATTTTTATCCCCTCCGTTTTCCAAACAGAAAATTACACGTCAGCACCCGAAACGACAGCGTTTTATCCGTCTCCCCAACCATACGGCAAGCAAACCCATTTTCCTGGATTACATTTTTGTACTCTCTGGCCACGTATCCTCCATCAGCCACGTCACACCAGAGTCTTGCACGTAGACGTCTGAGGGTCCCACATCGCCGGAAGAAGAAACTTCCGTCCATTAGCACCGTAGGCATTGAAACTAGCTCCTGTGACCTTGTCGACCAGAACCTGACCCGGATAACCCGGGTACGCTCCGGACCCGAACAGCCCAGTGCAGGCTGATACTGCCTCCAGCGGCGCCGTCGGCGGGCCCTGGAAGTAACCGTCGTTGAAAGGATTTGTCACAGTACCGGCTAGGACGGTGGCCAAATTGATGATTATCCCGTCGATACCAACGTCACCGTTTGGGGCGATCAACGGCGGCGTCTGAGGGCCATAAATGGGCTGATGAAACGGCCAAGCACAGTACCCAGGGCACTGAGTTTCTGAGTTTCCGACCCACACATAAGCGGTTCGAGCCCTGCTCCGACCCACATGAACCCATCCATGCGTGCCACACCGACTCCGGCAGAACCCATCAACGGCAACATCCTTGGCCGTTAGCACCACGTTCACCGAATTCAACTGATTCACCTTCCCCACCAATGCCCGAAGATGCAGGTCCTTCAAATACTTCCCCAAAGTGTAATCCTCATCAAGAATCTGCTTCCCGACGACGAGATTCGACGACCCACCCTTGTATTTCTCCGTCGTCTTCCACCAGAGATCCGCCGATGGCGCCGGCGCTTGAGAATAGCGCAAAGATTGAATGAAATCGACAATTACAGAGCGCTGCGAGGGTGTAAATTGGCCGTACCAGATCAAATTGACGGTGATATCCCCTTTCAAAAGAGCCCCCTTGTGGTATTCAAGTACCAGCGGCTGTTCCTCTACCAGCGCCGCGAGTTTCCGACCAAGACCACGGTCGGCGGCGACAGAGAGGGAAAACAGAGTGAAACAGAGAAGGGCAAGATGGAAAATAGAAGCCATGAGTGAGGGTAAAGTTGGAACAAGGAAATAGACTTTTGGAATTTGGAGCTTTGTGAGTGTTTGGTTTCGAGTTTAGGGGGGAATGTAATGGTGTGAGTTATTTATAGGACAAGAATTTTGGATATGAACAAAGGAGACAGCTGTCTGAGTACGACACGTGGAGGTGTTGAATTGGTCTGTGAGGTTAGTCCAAAACTTGATTACAGGCTGTGACGGGAGATTTTCCGGTGCGTGAGCCTCACGTGCCTTCCAAATCCCGTTACCGAATCTGACGTGGCGTCGGACGTGGTGGTGATACGACCCCTCCACTTCCCTCTTGTGCCTCAGCAATTCGCCCACGTGCCTTCTTCACTTATTCTTTATTTGCCTTACAATTCTTTTTTTTGTTTTTTGTTTTTTTTTTCTATATTTCTTGGCTTTTTATTTTTCAAAATGTTTTTGGTATGTTATAAAATAAACTCGTCTCATAAATTTATAATTTTCATATTTTTTTTAATCTAATTTCAAATTTGATGATAAAATTGAGACTCTGGCATCCGAATTGCAGCTTGGAGAAGCGTCCTCAGTAACAGATTGGACACAAGTCTCCTAGAAGAGGGTGCAGAGAGAATGAGAGCTCCCTCGTATCCGAACCCTCTCGCATCACGAAGTGCTATTAGTGAGTTGGGTTGTTTGGGATTGTAACCTAAATGGGGACAGAAAATTTTATCCAATGCTAAATATGAGCGAGAGACCAATAGTATTGCAAGTAAAAAGATGAAATGACTTTGAAAATAGAGTCAAATAGTGCTTGAAATTATTAGGAGAATGGGATCGTAAAGTTTACATATATATATATATATATATATATTTTTTTTTTTTTTTTGAAATTATAAACTATTTATTTAGGTTTAATACAACTTTATTTTCTTAAAATTCAATAAAAAAAAGTAATATTTTTAAATTTAGGAGAATGGGGAGAAGTGGGAATGGGTAGGTGGGGGAAGGTCCAGAGGCAATAAAAATGGAGGCGCGATGTTTGACCGTTGATTCCACTACACGCCAAAGTGGATGGGCGGCTCCGCTCCCATTCTCCGATAAACAGTAGCTTTCGGCCGACACCACTGTGGGTGGCGGTGCCGACCCACTCATTATTCCCTTCATACCCTCATTTCCTAGGTGGGATCCCTTTTTATTTATTAATTATTATTATTATTATTCTAATAATTTTTATACTATATTATAAATTTAATTATTCGACTTCCAAATTTGTAATCTAACGAGTTTTTGAAATTATGTTAATATATATTTTTCTTTACATTATTTATTAAAAAAAAAACTATAAAATTGTTTGAAATAAATGTCTAATATTCAAATGTTAAAATAAAATATTTAAATATATATAAATATATATATATTCCAAAAAATTGAATTTTCAAAAAGTTGAAATTTGTCATTTTCGAAAGTTGAATGAAGACATGAAGGAGTGAATGCATGAGTATTTAATACCTTTTTTTCTTTATTCAAATATTTATTTATGAAAAAACCCCACCAAATGAAATTTTAAATTTCCAAGAATCTTCTTTGCAATATTTAATTTTATAATACTTTTTTTCTTTTCTTAGTAGTATCGTGTGCGACATCGAGCAATCAAGAGCAGGCATGCAATTTGATGGTTGTGAGTGATAACAAGAGTCGCATGGTGAGCGAGGGGCGGTGCGACATGAGCATAGGCGTGCGATGCGGCGGCTGGGACGGTAGCAAGAGCAGTGTGGCAAGCAAGCGACATGGTGGCGTATAGCTTCGAAGGGTGATGCAACATGTGTGGGCATGCGATGTAGTATTTGTGACCGAGAGAGCAAGAGTAGTGTGCGGCTACAAGGAGTGGTGCGTCGTGGGTGTAGGATGTGGAGGCACCATAACGTGCAATCTAAACAAAGTGGGTTGGGCAAACGTGCGACATCAATAGTAAGAAAACCCTAATGTGAAACTTGAAATAGTAGATCAGACGTGCGTTTTAGCTTGATTTTACCTAAATTTTTTTCCTTAAGCCTGAAAATGGAACCAATTCGGTCCCAAAAGAATAATCGATCAAACCCAACCCAACCCAAAATGTTAATTTACTTCCGATTTTAATTTTATATATATATATATATTAATAATTATATTTATGATAATATATTAAATGAATGAAGAAAATAAAATTCAAACTATCTCACAAAATGAAACAATAATATCCTTTTATTGTGTTGGATAAATAATTGACCCTAAAAAAAAACATTAATATTCAAATAAGAGAGGCAAGTGGACACATATTTATGATTGGAAAATGTAAATATAAATAAACTGTAATTATTTATTAATAAATTCATTATACCAAACTCGTTTTTATAATGAAAAAGACGTTATACATATCTCGAACGAAAATCCATTTAATCCCATTATTTTCACGGGAATATCGTGCTGGTCGAGTTGATTAAACTTCTGTTTTGTCTAATTTAATATGCACAAATCTAACGACAATAAATCTCGTTAAACAACATTTAAAGATTAGGTTAAGATCTAAACCCTAATTAAATGATTCTAAATATATTACGTTTATTATAAAATAAAATAAAAAAGACGAGAACTATTGACAGGTTGTCACGTTCTAATTTAATTTAAGTTATGGTTTTAAAAAGATTGAATAAATTTAAATTTTGTGGCCATTAATAATTGAATTTAAGAATTAATTTGAGACACTAATGATGTTGAAACGACAAGAATATGGCTGTCGTCCCACTTGCTTTAGACCAAAGCTAAGCTATCTTAGCAGCTGTTCATGAATCATACATAGCTTTGGCCATATCCAACAATATTATTAATTTTCAAGAGAAATTTATTGAAAAATTAATTTGTTAAAAAAAAAAAACATTTTTTTCATTGCCCTGGAAGCTTTGCCCTCACCGTTCACGTGGTTGATGATCCCATTTTTTGACTATGTGAAGAGAGAGGTTCGATGGAGCAATGGTGCATGTTTGAGGGTCGTCTTGAGTTTTCATCGACGTTTTTCTAATCTAATATTTGTGGGGTCATAGCTAGAATGTTAAGTACGGAAAGCAAGTAGGCAAGTCGACCCTGTTTAATGAACTTTACTTGTTATAGAGACAAAAGAAATAGTCAATTGTCGGCATATACGCTAACCATTGTTTTGAAATTTTCAATTCAACGATAAAACAAGAGCACTCTAGATTGTTACAGGGGAATGTCGGGGCATTTGTCATTACAGTTCTTTTTACTCTAATTTACAATATATTGAGTGAAAACTCAAACCTTTAACCTATTAACTAATGATAACGTTCGATCCGTCAACAAGTGGACAACTTGTAACTTAATTACAACGGACATGATAGAATAATTAGTTTGATGGGATAAATACATTTTAATTTTCTCAACTTGGTTGACTTATTTAGTCAACACTAATGATGTATCCAATTTCAACTATAATTTAATGATACACTTGGTAGAGTACAATCTTCCATTGACTTCTATTATTTTATTATTATTATTTGCATTCAGCCTTTAGAATCTATCTTTAAACTTAGATTTCTATTTTTTAAAAATATATATATATATATATTTTTAATGTAATTATATAACTAATAAATTAAAATTATTTTGACTATTGACTAGTCAAAACTTAGGCAAGAGTGGTTGAGGGGAGTTATATAGCAAGCAGTTGTTGTTACCATCTTGCTAAAATTTCCATATAACACTTTTTCTTCTCAAATCTTGTTTTCAAAACTCTCTTTCAGCCCCGTCTTCTAAAACTTTCTTTTTAAAGCATACATCACTTGACCATAGGCGACAAGTTGCTAAGAAGTGAGTGCCACACAATCGCAAGTCCGCTGCTATCAAAGTGCAATTATAACAAATGGTCAAGTTTAAAACATAGTATTTTCAATCATTGAACATGGGCATCTCATCAGCCTGAACCTTGTCATAAAATTCAAAATCAAGTTCAAAGCCTTGAACATAAGCAGATGAACGAAAAAAATAAAGATGTAATCACTTTAATATCTATAGTTTAAAAGAACTTTCAATACAAGGGAATTATTAAAAATCAGACATTCTTAATAATTCTATATTTTAAAAAGATTCTAATAGAATCCAAAACATATACATTCGTATCTAACAACTCGGTCATACGGCTACAGAGAATCTCAAAAACTAGCCATGTATTTTTGAACCAAAACTTGGCTACCTTTTTATCAAACAAACACTAATAATAGGAGCGGAGAGTTGATTCATCTGGCAGACGGCTCCCCATTCTTTTTTCCTTTTTGTTTGTTTTTTTTTTGTTTCCAGAAGTTCGAACTCTACTATCAGGCACACATAAGGGGGGCCAAGGAATTGAATTTTTTTCGAAAAAAAATTGGACGACTTAGAACAAATCTGCAGGAAGAATATCTAGCAACGTCACGAGGGGGCGTTTGTGTCAGCGGTGGACACTAAGGAATTCCATTAGCTCCACTGGTTGAACTTGAAACCAAATGAATGTGATGGCTTAATGTTTCATTTTTGACTGGCTATGCACATCGAGTTACTACAGATCAATTTTGGGATAGAGGCTCGGCATGAATGCTCGACCGTTCCCATTAGAATCTGGATTGCCATATAATGGAACTTGAAGCTCCCCCGAGTACGATGACTTTCGAGGCTTCAGATTCTTAGGAGAAGGAGAGTATGAATCGTTTGAACTGCTGGTAGAATACGTAGATGATGTTGGCATTCCTTGCATCCTTGGTAATCCAGTTGGATCAGCACCCACGTTGTATCCTCTTTCAACTGAGTCTGCTTCCAAAGGTAGTTCATCCAATGTCTACAAAAAGAAGGCAAGAACGTCGTATTTATTTCAGCTTTGGAGAATGCGTTGAGAGGTATGCACAAAAGTATATGCTTTCACCAATTCACCATCATTTGTAAATTGTTGCAGTGTGACTGGAAAATCATACATACCCGAAAAGCCTGTTGTAGAACTCGGAGGGTATCTCGTGTGCGCTTCCTCTTCATTGCCACCTCATCAGGTTCCTGCAACATCTCTTCAAACAGGTTTTCTCTATTTTTTTTTTTTTTTTCAACATCAAAATCAAAGCATTAGTGTAGATCAAAACAATGATAACTTACAAAAGAATAATTTCAAATCTTACTTACCTATAAACTTTTTTGATGAAGACATTGTGCAGCTCCCGTTTGGTATGATGAACCTGGATTGAAGTCAATCAGAAACAAGCTACAAGAATTTACAAAATTATAGGAGCTTCTTATTTTCATAGAAAAGCTTTGAAACTTCAGGAAAATATGCAGACAAGCATTGTTGAATGCTGACAGATACATAAAATTATTTCTTAAACTTAAAAGATGGTGAAGTCTAGTTTTCTTCAAACAATCGACAAACAATGACTGAAGGCGATGGAGTAAAAGGTTTAATCAGGAATAAGTCAAGACGCAGAGCAGATTTTTATTAGAACTGAGTGTTGACCGCACATACAAACCATCCACCATCACGTGACACAAAATTTCATGAATTATATTTGGTGGATTGTGGAGAATTATAGGATACTGAAGAAAAAAAAAAAATCTGCTGAAAAGATCATTTCACAAAATTAAGTTTAAGCGAACAGCAATCAAGATCAAATACATGCAACAGTAAACACTCCACTTATTCAAATTCCTTCAGTAGTAATGAATCATAATTGTTGCATAAAACGATACATTACCAGGAAATGCATGATTGCTTTAGGAACATAATCCTCTATATTCTTCCTGACAATGTCATAATATGATCTCAAGAGCATTTTTATGACTGCAATTTCAATAATCTCCTGGTCTGAATGCCCTTCTGAAGGTCTCAGTACAGTTGGTGGCTTTAACAAAATAAAACACATTATTTAGATTAAAATATTGGAACACATTGACAAACTTCAACTATGAAGCCAAAACATTACCTCTCTCAAATGGATCATGGAGAATGCCTGCTCTGTGTTAAGAACAGGTTCATTATATGGCTTGCTTGCTGAATTTTCTTTGACAGATGTCCGGTTATCATTCACACCAAAAATAGATGATATCCCCCAACTTGAACTTTCTTTCACAGATGTCCGGTTATCATTCGCACCTGATTGTAAGCTAGAATTATAAATAGTTTCATATGAAGGCAAACACATAGTTTGACAAACTCAAGCTTGAGCAGGATTAGAACTTCAAAACTAAATTCAGACGGAAAATTTGCTTGGCGGACCAGAATTTCATGATGTATTAGATAAGTCCAGGTTGTCCGTATTAGCTCAATTGAAGAAAACGTAACTTGTATGAATTTTATTTTACTCAATTAATTTCATTTCAGATAAAAAATAATAAGCCAATCCTTAAGCATAAAAGTGAAGTTAGTCCAACTTTATATTTGTTCTATGCATGACTGCAAATTTGTTATGAATAATTCAGATTGATTTTTCATTGTAATGCTACAACTTCACTTGAACAGGATCTGTTCAACAGATTGTACAACTGTCTTTGAGTTCTATCCTCGAGTTCTAAAGATTTTTCATGGTAATGCTTTCCACATCCATAGATTTCCATTAATACCATTCATATCTACAAAATTTCATGAAGATTACTACTTCTGTTCCAAATTCCTTAAACACTTCAGCTGACAAACATTATCAGATTACAGGCTGGAAAACCTAGCCCTAAGTTGGTCTGGGGTCCTAGAGAGATTTACATCTCAATTTCCTCCCAAAATGCGTGTCTAACTGTACACATTCATATACTCAAAGAGCATTATATAACACGAGGCTTTCTACTCAATCATTAGCACTACAATTTGACAGCCAAGCAAGATATAAGGGAAAACAGGTCTCACACATAATGTAGTGATTCTTTCCCTAGGATTTCTCAAAACAATTACATACCAGAAGGTGCAACTTTTTCACCATCACCTGAAGGCCGAGCACCCTGTTAATGATCTGGTCAGTATAAACTCAATCACAAGAACTTCAATCAGACAAGGGCCTTAATTTAAAATGTAAACTTCATTCTAACATGGTTATATTGTACAACCATGAAAAAATAAATTAGAACTAAACATCTGTCAATGTTGTCTCGGGAAATCATTCTCTGATCAAGTGCTCATACCTTCTCAGTCAAGAAACCATTTGAATGTCGGGCAAGTAGAGCTCGGGACTTTGAAGTTTTCTCAGATGGCGGTGCTTTATCAGGTTCAACCACGCCATCCTAATAGACAATGGTTATGAATAAAGATAAAGACAGACCAGTTATTTAAATGATTAAAAACATGTTATTCTAATAGGAATGGGATATAACAAGAGGCTTTCTACTAAACCTTCTGCCTTGAAACAGTCAAAGGAACCCTAGAAGACTTGACCTGCTGCAGGGCATTCTCCACGGCCTTACTTCCTCCAATAAAATTTGGGTGTGAGGTGTTTATGTAGTCCATCTGCACATTATTGATAGTTATATACTTTATAAAACAGCTACGTTGAATTGAAAGTTCATTCCTGACCAAACTTGACTAAAATCACAAATTATGTGCGCATTCCAAAACTAAATCTAGATATTCTCTCTGATATTGCATGTGGCATAGTCACTTGATAGAATATAGATTTGCCATCAACTACAAGGAAGATTCTCCATTAAAGCTGATTGACATCTACTGTTAGTATTTCTTTTACCAATATTTATAAAGCATCAATTTCAAAACATTTAAAGAGTTCGGTAATCCACTATGGAACACTAATACAAATTTTAAAGGGACAAAACAAAAGGAACAATAGCAAAAGTGTACACAAGTTTATAACCTACCTCCATTTCAATAATATGTCCTATCATTGTTTCAGAGGGTTCAAGACCTTCTCGCAAAAAGTTCCCAATAACTTCATCCATACGCTTTCTCAGAACAGGGAACCTTTGCAATTCATTTGTCATACACCGATGACTGATCTGAAAATATAAATTACATTAAAATTTTATTTACAGATAACGGGCAGCAAAAATACAGGGAAAATACAATTATCCCTACCTTTACCAACTCGTCATATATAAACCTGGCACACTGAAGACTGGGGTCTAGTAAGCGAACAATTTGCCTACGAACAAGAACTTCAAATGGCACCTGCATAAGTGAAATACCATATCAGTTGATCCCAACCTCCATCATGTGACAGATTAGTAGTACAGGACTTTACAATAGAGACAGCACAAGAGAAAGCAAACAGAGTAAGACTTACTTCCGGTACAAATAATGCAGATCTGGGGCCAGTTGCATTTTGGATGGCAGTACGAATATCATCATCAGTCAAGTCCTCGCATGGATCCACTTCCTGCACCAAAACATATTGTTATGTCAAATCTTTTTTTTTTAAATGGAAACTCAAACTGTCATGGAGAAGGATGAAAGAATATACATAGACATACAAAAAATAATAGCTATGAGCAGTGCATATAAAAAATAGCCCAACAAAAAGAGTCCAAAAACTGCGGGGAGGGACTCTAATCCAAGAATAGTACCTAAATAGTAATTACAAAAACAAAAACAAAAACAAAACCTTTGAATCAGAAGCCCACAAAGATGTATTAAACCTAATGTTCTTTTACATGCAAGTAGTTCAGAATTATCACTTAAATGCTATTGTTCCATAACTTGCAAACTTAAATCAAGTTTCAAATTGCAAATCACCTTATGCACCACTCCCGTCAATAAAAATCTAATCAAAATTACAACTCGACATGATATATAAGCCTATAATGGCAAATTGTTTAGCCTTTCTGGTTAACTATAGTTCAGTTGTCAAGTGCATGCCATTTTCAATCTAATCCGTTGTCTACTAATTAGAATCTTCAAGTGCCAAAAGTTTGTATCCAACTTTACTTTTCCAGACTGAAGAGACAGATCAATGCTGGTCCCCAGGGTATGATTCAAATCTCACACAACTTTATTAACAATAATATCAAGCAAAAGCAAAAAATGCACATGCAAAATGCCCCCATGGAGAACTTTAAGGAAAAAAAAATTACTGTATGCAAACAAATTAAAAGTGAATTGTATATAATAACAAAGATACATACCTCTAAACTCTTCACAAAGATTGATTGGAAAATATAGTGAATGCGAGCTCCACCTGAGAGCTCATGCGTTGACATTTCTTCATTCTTTCCCTCAACCATAGAACAAAATGCTGTTTTGAACAACGAACAAAAGAAAAGAGAGAGAGAAACAGAAGTAGGATCACTCTGAGACTGTGTAAACATAAACCAGACATATGTAATGAATAGCTTATAAGTTACGCTTATTAAAATGCATGCACAAAAGAGCTTTAACAAAGATTCCTCCTTATTTTATCAATGAAAGACCGATTCTTGTTCAAAACAAATGCATGCACAAAAGAAGAGTAATTATTACCTTCACAATATTTTGAGAGAATATTGAGAAGAAGAGCACCCTGACCAGCCTATCCACGACCAAAGGTTGAATATAATAAGTCAACATAATCAAGAAAAGTTCATAATTAAACAAAGAAAAGCCATACGTAAACTATACTACAATACACAACTTGATAACATGAACATACAAATGGAATGCAATTAGCTTTCTACATCATTTTGCATAAGTAACAACAAAGTGTCCTTATTGATGTCCATTCCATATAACAAATTATGACAGGAGAATGTATGATCGATGAATGAGCAAGCTACCATACCACATAACTATGCAATATATTTGACTTGAATCAATAGGAATATGTAGGGGTACAAGAAATTTTGAAAACCTTCGATTCTGTTATTTCTCCATAACTGGCATGCTCCTTCGCTACGGAAATCAAAGAAGAACTTATTCTCGACTTCAGCCCAGGAAGTACAGTTCTAATATGTTGTACTAGCACCTATAAATAAAATTAGTGTCAAACAATATTATTATAGCTTAAAATCATCACTTCCAGTTGTGAGCTAAAAGTGTAATACAATCAGACTCGAACATACACACACATACCTGGTTCAACTTTTTTGCCAACTGAGCAACGCCACATCGATCAGCTAGACCATTATACACCTGTACAATTCAATGCCAAGTAAAGAACAAATGGATATGTCTCTACTAGAAACTTATGTTGAGCTTTGTTATAAATAGATCATACTGGATGGGTGCGGAAAAATTTCTCCTCATCCATAAGAGCGTCTTTAATGCTCCGATTCAGTAAAATATCCTGTTTAGTGGCCAATTAGAAAGCTCCAATCAGTATAAAACATTGCAACCATGTTGAAATTAAGAATTCAAGCAAGACTGTACAACTTGAAGAAGAATTAACCACCATATACCACAACCCTCATAAACTTTATGCTCACCTCCTGACTGCGATTGACAACCCCTACATAACCAAGTCGTAGAGGGATCACTTTTCCTTGTAATAGATTTCGTGCATCTGTACCTCTATCCATTATATCCAGCTGCAGTTTCAATTTGTAAAATAGAGCTAACAAAATCAGAATGTGGAATGTGCCTTGAAAGTATTAAAAAAAAAAAAAAAAAAAAAAAAAAAAAAAAAAAAAAAAAAAAAAAAAANAAAATATTAAAAAAGGATCCAATACATGTTGATGAGATAAGTCAACTCATTAAAGATGTTATAAAGCAGAACTTACCATCAGGATCAGCATTTCCTGCAATCTGAAGAGCATCAGAATTAGCTAAATCAGAATTTGCTGCTGTCACAGCGAGAATCAAGCAGCTTGGAACTTTGATGTAAGACATGATCATTGTCCTGATTCGTGCTTCAATGTCAGAAGGCTGGTCTCCAACTGGAACTTTTGTAATGCCAGGCAAATCCACAAGTGTAATGTCAAGAACATTTGGGGAGAAAATCTTTAACCGAATCTGCTTGTCCGAGACACCTTTGTTTCCGCCCGCTTCCCTATCAGTCTCAGACTATACAATATTGCCAAAAACGTATTAGGCACAACAAAAACCACTTATTTCATCCCTCTCGAAAAGGAAAATTGAACAAAAAAAAAAATATCCCTACTTAATTAATAAAATTGAAATAGAATCAAACGATACACAAAATCCAAACCCATTCTCTTCTAATGCACGTCCAAATAAATATGACCTTGGAAACGATAAACAATCAGCCATAGTCGCTGACGTTCATTGAACGACTTGACAATGATAAGAAACCTGATGACTAAAAAGTCAATGGTAGCGAATTCTATTCGAGAGGAATCTCATCTAATTTATAGCCGAGATTGATGAGAAAATGAGCAGAAGCAAATTGAAATCTACACCAATCACCACACTTCAACAAACATGAAATGCTCTACCATCGGACAGTTACTTCCAGATCGAAACGCAGGTTAAACTAAGCAGCAAAAATGGCAGAAATCTCACCTGAATTTCCCTTCGAATCTCAGAAAAATCGTAGAACCTCTTCCCCGGCAAGTGGAGGAACTCGCCGTATTCCTCTTCAGTCTTCGTCTGCAATAGCTGAAGCACCAGCGGCCTCCTGGTACATATTTCAGAACCTCTAGGCAAGAAATCCCGACCAACAAGAGCCTCAAGTACGCTGGATTTGCCGCTACTCTGACTTCCGACAACAGCGACTTGCGGGAGCTCGATGGTGGATTGGCTTCCAAGTTGAGCGAATATGTCCTGAAGCTTGTTAACTATTGGTATGACGGAGCTGCCAAGGGGAGCAGCGGAGGACGAAACTGAGGGCGTAGATGGAGGAACAGCCTCGTCCGCCATGAAAGCAGAAGAAGAAGAAACCGACGGGAAGCGGATCGGAGAGAAGAGCGAGGGTTTTGAATTTCGCTGAGAGAGGGAGAGAGGTGGAAGAAGGGTTTCTAGGTTTGAAAGCTTTGGATTCACGACTGTAACTGATGTGAGATGCTCACAAATTTGAGTTTCATTTTTACTTTATATATTTTCAATAATTAAATGTGGTCTCTATTATTATTTCAAAATTATATAAAACTAAATTTTAAAATTTTAAAATTTTAAAAAATATTGAGAATAAATAAAATAAAATAAAATAAAATAGGTAAAATTACAATTTTGGGATCGGATTAAGGAATTTTCACTTAAATTAATGTTTAAAAATAAATATATTTTTTAAAAAATTTAGGTAACTTCACACTTTTTAAATTTTCAACCAAATAATATATTTATATTATTTGTTTTATCGTATATTTATTTTTTTTATTTTTTTTTTATCAGATTGGGTTGAGTCGACAGAGGTTTTTTTTAGACCAATTCAAAATCTCCCAACACCATTCGACTCGATTAATGATGACAACCGAACTCAACTTATAATTCTTGGGTTGGGTCGGTTCGGTCATCGGGTTGTACAAAAGATGAACCCTAGCCCTATAATTTTATAAACACAAAAATATATCGTTATCCTATTACGGATACTGAAAATTAGATGGTAGAAAATTAATAAAAATACGTATTTATTGCGTTGAAATCTTAAATGATATTGATCATTGTTTGATGACCGTGTTAATTATATTAATTTTTGTTCGAGATGAATCAATACTACTTGAATCTAAACACAGGGTTGGTTTCAAAAACTTCAAGTTATTTAAACACGAACCCATAAACGAAATGCAACCTTGTTTTTTAAAGTCGATAATAGGTCTAGATAAGTCTCGAATAGACGGTTTTAAGGCCATATTTACATTATTAAAAAAAAAAAAATCCAATTTTGACCCCAAAATCAAAACCCACCCTTGAGAAAGTTGATGCAAAGCCTCTTCCATGCTTCCCTATCTGCTTCACCTTCTTCCACGTTACTCCTCAGCTCCTCACCATAGGAATCCTATGCCCAAAAGATAACATTTATCAAATTTCGAAACTATACGACGTCTCCAACGATTAACGGACTTACCGTAATGAGCTTTTTAAGGACGAGACGGTCAATTAAGTGTAGAAGAATGTCTTTAGTGTACTCGGGATGACCCTGAATCCCTAGAATATGATCTCCATATTTGAACATCTCTATACCGTACTTATCTGACCATCCAATCACTTCAGCCTTCCCGGGAAGTTCGTAAATCTACCACAACCATATATCAAGCCTCGTCACAACGTTTCAAATATATTTTTTTAAATGAATTTCATTTTCATATATTAAAAAATTATTATTAAGTCAAACACTTTTTAAAATATAACGAATTAAAAACAATTATTTATTTTAAGTAAATATCATAAACTATGTTTTAACCATACGAACCTCATCCCGATGGCATTCGATCACAGAGAGAGCGGTTGGTATTTTGAGAGATGAGAACAGCTTGTGAGATGATGACACGTGGACGGTTGTGAATCCAATGTCCCATCCAGATCTACCCCTGCCCGTTTTTCCGCCCAAAGCACGTCCCAATATCTATATAAATTACCAACCCATTAATTAAATTTTTATCTTAATTAATAAATAGATTAATTTTTAAAAAGATAACAATAATAATTCAATATGTATAATTTATTAACTAAAATATAATATTTGAATATTAACGATGTGCGTGAAAAATGATACAAATAATTAAACTCAAACTAATGACACTTAAATTAATTAATTAACTTTTTGTGCTAATCTCTGTAACAGTAATTATGGCCGATGAGGAAAGCTAACCTGACCGTGACCGACAAGAGGCTGTGTAACATGAAATAATTATAAGCAGACACATGTGACAAGCACCAATTAAATGCGACCACGTGCCACCACACCAAAACAATTCCACGTCATTATGTTTTTTCTTTTCTTTTTTCAGCCAATTCTCACCTCAAAAATTCAATTATATGTCTCATAAATTAGTTTATTTTAAATATATATTAATATATCAAATGAAAATTTTTAGAATTTATTTTGACATATTCAAATCCACTCGCTTATTAGATACTATAAAAGTCTAGAGGCTAAAATGGTAATTTTACCTATTTTAGTTTAATTTAATTTTTTATTGTATCCACCCAATCACCACTAACGAATATTTTAATGTCTTCAATAATTAAATTTTAAAACTAATAGGAATATTTTAAAAAGTAAATAAAGTTAATCAACAAACAAACAATTCATTAAATTGACATTATTGTATTTACGTGTACATTAGTGACTCCAAATAAACTAAAAATTAAATAATCATGCCACGTCATCACACCATGCTTAACATAAGCTAATGAAAAAAAAGCCCAAAATTATAATATAAATATTAAGAAAATTTTAACTTTTTTTTTAATTATTGGTTGAAATTTTATATTATTTTCAACTGAATTAAATTAAAAAAATTATCAATTATAGCCGAATTTCTGCGTCTACATTCTTTTAGTGGGCCCGAAAAAAATTATAGAAAGAAATTAAGGACCATTTTAATTGCAATTTATTTAGAATTAAAATTTGTTTTAAATAAATAATTAAACTGCTGGATTATTATGATAAAATTAATGAAATTGTAAAAATTGTAAAAATAAATAAATAAATAGAAGGTGAAATGACAAAAATACCTGATGGCCGAAGCAAATACCGAGGATTCGTTTATTCAAGGACGTCAATCTCTGCAACAGAACGGTTAATTGGCAGATCCAAGGATCGTCGCCGTGAGCGTCGTTGCAGCTGCCGGTGATAACAAATCCGTCGTAGTCGGCGATCTGATCGTTGGCCGGGAAGTCGCCGGCGGCGACTCGGAAAAGGTCCCAAGTCTCTCCTTCTTCGCCCAACATTCTGACGAAAACTCCGAAATATCCGCCGTACTTCTTCTTGACGTATTCGGAATCGTCGGCGCAGAGAAGGACTGCAAATTTCTTCATCCCCATCCTCGGAAAATGGATCTGATTTCGCGCCTCCGTCGCAGATTCTCTCTCTCCGGCTTAGCGACTGTGCGGCGGACCAAAGGCCGTTTAGAGAGAGAGAGAGAGGAGGGGGAAGGACGGATGGGGTGTTGTTGGGTTTTTGTTATATATATCGCATTTTAGTTATTGGATCGACACATCATATGTATGTGTTTATTGGCTTTCGTCGTTTCTATTATAAATTATGTGTCGAGTTTGCCCTTTAATATATTTGTAAAAACAAATAATAATAAATTCAATATTTTAAATTTTATAACAGCTTCCGAATCAAACTAAAATTTAGAATTTGAATTCGACAGAAGAATTTAGAAGTTGTTATTTTATTTTATTTTATTATCTTTTATGATATAACCAGGTTAGCTACTTATCTTGAATTGGTTTTAAACCAACATATAACATTTTAGTTGTATTCAATGGTAGTCGATAGTGATGAGGTGGCGTTGGACAACCACGGTCACCGGTGATTGTTGGTTGTTATTGGTGGCATTCAATAATGGGCAACAGTAGTTGTATAGTGGTGTAGGTATTTTGGTCATTTTAATAGCTCGTAAAAATCTAGATGGAATTCCCAATCTCTCAACGATGTCTCCTTTCATGTTGCTGACATCCCTCTCCTATCTCAAAAGTGGAGAAAAGCCATATTAATTTATTCAAGTCAATAAAATAATTTTAATATAAAACTCATAGAACGGGGTGGAAACGAGTTGACAATGGGACGTTGCTATACATTTGTTAATTTTTTTTTTCTTAATGAAAAATTTGGTCAATTCCTTGCTACCCAAGGATTTTACCAGTTGTTCATCAAAAATGTCTAGAACCATCGATTCTAAAATATAGCTAAAAACTCGATGAGCACATTTAAGAATTTAAAATATAATACTTTTTAATTATTTGGAAGATAATTTTTTAAAATATATATTAAAAATAAATAAATAAATGTTTTACGAACTGTTTGAATTTTTCCCATGCTTTTTATTTTTTATATATGTTACTATGAATATAGTTAATTAATTAAATGGATGTAATTATAATGAACTTTAATTAACTAGTTAATTGCCTCTACAATATATTTAATTAATGAGTTAGAATTATTTAAATCGGCATATTTCTACATTGTAATAATTATAATTACTTACTAATGATCATTTAGTAAGTAATTATAAATCAAAATACAAATATATCATAGCCATTGCCCCTTCAAACAATATTAAACCAGAAGGATGATGACGTGTCATCATATAAGATAATGAGAGGATAGCAAGGAAAGATATTGGAAGGCTTTTTCAGGGCATTTTCCATCAATCTTGGAATGATGTGGGAAATCAAGAGGCAGTTTTGCAGCAGAAACTGATGTTTCATTAAGCACTTTCTGTAGCTCTTGGTGCACAATTGCATTGCCTTCTGGTGTAAGATGCACTCCATCGCTGTATTGCAAACAAAAAAGTTATCTCAATATCCAATCTCTAATACTCATTTTGATCTACAAAGGCAGGTCTGTTCGATCGGGTTCACAAGGTTGTTGCTCACATTCGCTCGTCCTATTTGTTTGTAGTCTCATCGTAAATCATCGAGGGCTTCATTGTAACCCTAATTTTCGTATGTTGCCACAGGAAACTCTAGTTGTCGCAAGTGCTCGACGTCATGATCTTAGGTGCTTGTTTAACACCTGTGGAAGTTTGAGTGTCTAAGACAAAGTTTATCTGTGAGATCTCACGTTGGTTGGAGAGGAGAACGAAGCATTTCTTATAGGAGTGTGGAAACCTCTCCCTAACAGACGCGTTTTAAAACTGTGAGGCTGATAGCGATAAGTAATGGGTTAAAGCGGACAATATCTGCTAGCGGTGGACTTGGATTGTTACAAATGGTATCAGTGCCCGACACTGGGCCCCCAAGGGGATGGATTGTGAGATCCCACATTGGTTAGAGAGGGGAAAAATGCATTTCTTATAGGGGCGTAGAAACTTCTTCCTAACATACACGTTTTAAAATCGTGAGGCCGACAACAATACTTAATAGGCCAAAGCGGACAATATCCACTACAGTCAGACACCGGGCGGTGTGCTAGCGAGGACGTTGGACACCCAAGAGAGGTGGATTGTAAGATCCCACATTGGTGGAAGAGAGGAACGAAGCATTCCTTATAAGAGTGTGGAAACCTCTCCCTAACAGATGAGTTTTACTGTGAGGCTGATAGCGATACATAACGGACCAAAGTGGACAGTATTTTCTAGCGGTGGGCTTGGGCTGTTATAAGTGGTATCAGAGCCAGACACCGGGCAATGTGCCAACGAGGACGCTGGGCCCCCAAGGGGGGTGGATTGTGAAATCACACGTTGGTGGAGAGGGGAACGAAGCACTTCTTATAGGGGCGTGGAAACCTCTCCCTAACAGACGCGTTTAAAACCATGAGGCTAACCGTAATACACAACGGGCCAAAGTAGACAATATCTGCTAGCGGTGAGCTTGAGCTGTTATATTATCGTTCTCACTTAGTAGACATATGAAAATTGATTATGGTTTGGTTTGGTTTGGTTTGGTTCAAGCCAAGTGGTTGTATCCATCAACCTCGTTTGGTTTATATTCGTCTATATCTTTGGTGGTGTTACCCTACTTATATTCAAGTCCTCCTAAGGCTAGAGTATTAACATAATATGAGGGCATATAACACTAAAGAATAAAGGTATCAGAATTCAGAACCAGACCAAATATTTCAAACAATGAGTAAAACTTGGTTGAATCACAGACCTGAGAAATTTGTTCTGCCAGCCCTCCGTTTCCTGCAACTTGGACCATAAATCAATGGCGTGAAGGCCCATTTCGTTAGCTAGTTCGAGGCATTTGGTGGCATAAAGTCCAGTTACTTCATTTCTTCTTTCTGGAAATTCCAATGCTTCTTCATCAGCAAGAGATCTGCTTCACATTAATTGGTTTATGAACAAAGGGCTTACAATCTCTCTTCAGCATATTGATGAAACTTTGAACTTAAACAAAGGGAAGTTCTTGAATAAGCCACACTTTTAAAAGGCTAATCATGCTGAAGGTAGTGATCTTAGATAACCTTTACTGTTGTGGCAAACAGTTTTTAAAGTTGAACTAAGGCGCAATACCCGTCTAGAATAGAAGCGGTCTTTCAAAAATACCCTTGAACTTTCGAATTTTCATGAGTACCTTGGAACTTTTTTAGAAATTTAAAAGGTATCCTTAATTTTTTTTTTTTTAAAGTTCAAAAATATTTTTACGATTAGCTTTTTTTAAAAAAAAAAGTTGAAAGAGTATTAATATTGTTTTTGAAAGTTTATAAATATTTTAGAAACGTGATACTAGCTATAAGAGTAATTTCGAACTTTAAAAACGTTAAAGGATATTTTTGAAGTTTTAAAAAAAATTTAAGGGTATTAATGAAATTTTTGAAAGTTCAACGATATTTTTCGAAACAACGATCATAAACTAGTTTTAGGAAAAGTAGGAAGATGGAAAAGTGATACCGTGCATATTCCTTGCGCCCTTCCTCATCAACAGGAGGAGGAGTAATAAGTACTACCAGTGAGGTTGGGTAGCACTCCTGCAACCAAAATAAGAGTGCTCCAATTACAAAAGGAATTGGGAAGGATGAACCAGCGGAACCCAAAACAAATGGAAGCATAATGTTTCTCAAATTGATTGCAGTTTTCTTTCTAATACTTTAGGTGTTTTGGGTCAGCAAGTGAATATATCTCTCTCATAAGTCATCCATCTCGTCCTATCCTACGACATTTGGTTTTGAAAAACTCGTATGATGGCTTAATATCTTAGATTAGAGGCCAAAATGGTTATTGTTTATTACCTAAACATAGTAGATATTGTCTTCTTTGGGTTGTCTCTTTCGGGCTTCCCCTCAAGGTTTTTAAAACATGTTTGCTTGGGAGAGGTTTCCACATCCTTATAAAGAATGTTTCGTTCCCCTCTCTAATCGATGTGGGATCTCACAATCCACCCCCTTCGAGGCCCAGCATCCTCGCTGGTACTCGTTCCTGTCTCCAATCGATGTAGGATCTCACAATCCACCCCCCTTTGGGGCTCAACGTCCTCGCTGGCACACCACCCGGTATCCACCCCCTTCAGGGCCCAACGTCCTCGCTGGCACATCGGGTGTCAACTCTGATACCATTTGTAACGAACCAAGTCCACCTCTAGCACATATGGTCCTCTTTGGACTTTCTCTTTCAGAATTTCTCTCAAGGGTTTCCAAACGCGTATGCTAGGTAAAAGTTTTCACATCTTTATAAAGAATGCTTTGTTTTTATTTCTAACCGAGGTGGGATCTCACACTCATTGTCAAAGACAACAGGCCAACAAGGATAGAATATAAAAGACACAGACTACCATATTATACTCGGTTTTAAATCTTCAAAACAAAGGTCAAAACATTCTGCTGCAAAAGATTTCAAGCAATGAATGAATCAGTACCTTCAAATGATTTACTATTGCTTTAAGATTATCTTTATACTCTTCAACGGGTACGTGTAGTCTCCCAAGTCTTCCCCCAAAAATAGTGGCATCATTGGCCCCAAAGAAAACTGTCACCACAACAGGGGCTCGTTTCTGCCCATGAGTTAAGTAAGCTAAGCTAGTATAAAGAACATATGAAGGATACTTCAAAATTTAGATCATAATGGTTCATTTTTGAAGTCTCGAACAAGCATGGAAACACACAAAAACTAAGAGCGACGCCTCGTGAACTTGAATTCAAGAGACTAAGCTTCAATTTCAGGCTACCAAAAGCTATAACCAATGTGTATGAAGTCAAATAATGAAATCATCAAAATCATCAAATAAAACGAGCTCCTAAGGAATGTACCACAATAATTTAGGGCAATATCGCACCAAGAAATCATCAAAATCAAAGCAGAGAAGGAACAGAAAGAGCACTAAAACACATACCGAGGAGAAAACATGAGGAAGTAAGATCAAAGCCCAGCGAGTATTGTAACCATCATAGCCACGAACAAGAACATCCGCCTGCGATTACGAAGACAAGAACCCAATTACGAACCCTAAAACTTCAAAAAAATCGAGTGAACTACAATATGAAAAGGAAGAAATAGAAAACTCACCTTGCGAGAGTAAGTATCAGCAAGCGCAGCTCCCCATCCACCTGCACTGAAGGATTGCTCGGTTAAAGAATCGCCAAATAGAACGATCTCGGGCCTCATTGTCTGTTCTTCTCCATTTCTTTGCAGATTGATCTTCACTTTTAAGCAGTATGGTCGTGAAATTGACGCTTCTTTCTGGATAAGATTGAATCCTTCTGAGCATACATTGTGCAAATCTGGGATTCGCCTTCGAAAATTATCAAACTGAAGTGACAAATATTTCTAGCATTGGAATTGGATTCTGAATTCTCTTATAGAACTTTAGGCTTTTTTTTTTTTTTTTTTTTTTTTTTTTTTTTTTTTTTTTTTTTTTTTTTTTTTTTTTTTTTTTTTTTTTTTNCATTTGTTAACTATTTATTTATTTTTATTTATTTATTTAATTTAGAAACTAAAAATCATTTTGTTTTGTTTGTTCTAAGTTTTGTTCATAAACATAAATAAAAGTATTTTGTCATCATTTTCTTTATTTCTAAAATGCATAATAAATACAACATTATTCATTTAAAACATTTTGTTTGACTTTTTGAGAAAGTTGACTATTTTTTATTCCGATAACAAAGTTGACTATTTTTTATTTGCATAAAAAAATTATTCAAAGATGCTGTTACAATATAGTCACCTCTAAACAGATTCGAAATACTTTTACATGTTCTTAGACTATAATTACTGTTCCCACCGACATTGCTAGTGTTGGTGATACAACAGTCCAAGTCCACCATTAATAGATATTATTCATTAGCTTCAAAGTTATAAAACATGTCTATTAGGGAGAGGTCTCCACACACTTATAAGGAATGTTTCGTTCTCCTCTCCAACCAATGTGTGGATCTCACAATCCACCCATTATGGGGCTCAGCATCTTCAATGGCACACTCTCTAGTATCTGGTTATGATACTATTTGTAACTGTCCAAGCCCATCGCTAAAAAAATATTATTCGATTTGGGTCGTTACATATCGTCTTTAGCCTCACGGTTTCCAGGAATATTCCGCTCACTTGATCCCACAGTAAGTGCCTAGAGCAGATCCCCCGTCCATCTGAATTGAAGGATAGTGCAGTCAAAGAATCCCAAAAATTCCCTAAGCTCGTTTAACTATTATTATTATTATTATTTGGGAATATATTATTTAATTTATTTTTGCTCACATTAATCTTTTATTCCCTTCCTTTAAATATATTATTTAAAATTTTTATTTCTATTTAGGGATTTACTTATTTTGTTATTTTGTTATTAAGAACAAAACCCTAAACCAGAGCATTTGCCATTATATGGTAAGTAAAGTTACATATTAATTATTATAACCCTATGTTTACTCTTATAAATATAATATAGACACACATCTGATTAATTAAATGATCACTATAGCTTACATTGAATTATATAATAAAGTTTCATTATTGGTAGGACCCATCTTTTCATATATTTTAAATTATTGTCTCATTATTTGGTTGGACAGCAATTACCTACATTAGCACCAATAAGTTAATTAATTAATTAATTAATTAGAGTATTTTTAAAAAATTAATGATAAAAAAAAAACTTTTATTATGGTGACTTAAATATTATTGGTTGGTTCAGTATAAAATTTTGTTTATTATTTAAAATACGATTGAAATAATGTAAATTCTATTGAATTTTAGTTTACTTTAAATATGATAATTATAATTACGATATTAAATTGAAAATTGATGCATTTTCTTTATTTAATTTAAAGCGTAAATACACTAATTTTTTTTATGGGTACAATTTTAGTTAAATGGAGCTCGTTTATATTTTATTTATTTAAATTGATAATTTTTTTTGATGGATGAAAAGTTTTCAAAATAAAAAATAGGACCAAATAATTAAAAATTCTATTTCTTAACCATATTTGCCAACATTCTTATATATTAAGGTTGTTAGATGAGCTAATTGAGGGAATAAATGTATTTATAAGTAATAAATACTATCTCCAAATCCTTTTGGGAGCTCAAAGCAAACCCATGAGAGCTTACAGTCAACAGTATCGAGAGTTGATCGTCAATTCTAGATAATATGTTAAAGATAAAACTAAAAGAATTATTGTTTTAAAAAGATAATGTATATCTATAAGATTAAATTTATCTAAATTTAAATTAATTTACAACTTAATCACAGTCAATCATTCGATCAATTTAAATGGGATCAACGGACATACATGTAATTAAAAAATTAAATGAGTATAGAGTAGTTAAAAAAAATTAATGTGAAATCGATGAATTTTACCGTCAAGGTCGGGTTAACAAGAAAATTTAGTATAGAGATTATAATAAAAATGGCTTCTATCGTATTCAAATAAATTTAGAGATTAGAATTCCTTTTTCATATTTTTGTATTTATTTTGTAGACTGTGTAACAGTTTAGATATTATAATAAAACAACGTCTTAGCTGTCACTAATAAATAACTCTGCACAAATAATTAAGAGGAGAACAGTCCCGACGCAGAAAGATAATATTTTTAAATTTCCACTTATATTTAAATATATCTTATACTTTAAGTGATTTTAAAGTCACGGCTTTCGACTTACAAGCTGTGAATAACTCGAGTCGACTTAGTCCACTTAAACTCAGATATATAAATATTATAAAATGGTATAAAGAAGCATTTATCTCGTAGATATAGTACATCAAAAAATTAGTTAATTATTAATATAATAATGAGAGAGAAAAAAAAAAGAATTAATTAAATATAAAAGAAAGGAATTTTAAATTTTAGGACATTTCTAATTAGGGCATGGAACTCATAATTAGGCTGAAAATGGCGTTAGCCCGGCGTGTTTGAGTGGCGTATGAAAATGGAAAGGAAGATTAAAAAGAGGGACACGTGTAAGGCGGATAGAGGAAGTACATACGTGGACATTCTAGAAATGGAAACAGCGAATAAATTCCCTGTCCTAGGGCGCCGCGAGCTACGTGTCGGCGATCTATTCGACAAGACAACTTCCATGCGCCTTTCTACTAGTTCCACTCCTCCTGGATTTGGCGAGTACGAGGAAAGCTCTGCTCCACTCGAGAAGTAGCGCGTGTAAAACACGCGCGATGTCGTATTAAAACGCACAACAAATCACAGACTTGGGATTCCCTGTCGGAGACCAACGGATTCGGATTTGATTTTAATGTAACGACATGTCGGCTGGAAAGAGCGAGTATATAACATTTCCATACTCGCAACGATCGGCTCGAATTCATAGAGAAAAAAAAAAAAATATAAAACCACTAAGCGGTTTTGAAGTGCACACCGGTTTTGGCACAGACTGTTTAGCTGTCAATGGAAAACCACTTAAATTTTTTTTTTATGGAAGCATATAATACAAGAAAACAAATAGCCAGAAAAAGGGGCTCTAGAGAGAGAAAAGAGGGGTTTCTAGAGAGAGAAAAGAGGGATTTCTAGAGAGAGAAAAGAGGGGTTTCTAGAGAGAGAAAAGAGGGTTTTCTTGAGAGAGAAGTAGAAGAACACTTCTATTCTCCAGGAAAAAACCCCAACAAGAAAGAAGCAAATCAGCAGACCATGGAGCGGTAAAAAAATCCCATCTTTTTTTGCCTCGTTTTTTAAGCAAATTTTCAAGTGTTCATCATTTTTTCCAACATTTTTGGATTTTGAAGAGGGTTGTTGGGTTTTTTTTTGAGATTTGAGTGAAATTATTGAATAAAAAGTTGAGAAAAATTAGAAGAAAAAAAGGAATGGGAAGAGGGAAGATTGTGATAAGACGAATAGACAATTCAACGAGCAGACAAGTGACGTTCTCAAAGAGAAGAAATGGATTGCTGAAGAAAGCTCGAGAGCTTTCAATCCTTTGCGACGCCGAAGTTGGATTGATCGTTTTCTCAAGCACAGGAAAGCTCTATGATTATTCCACCACCAGGTCAGATCCCTTTCTCTCTCTCTCTCTTAATTTTTTTTTCAATTTTTTTTAATTTTATGAAGTTTTATGAAGTGGGTTTGCTTTGTTTTTTTTTTTTTTTAATACGATTTTCCATAATTTAATTGCAATATTAGATCCAATACCTCACCGCTTCAGATGCACCAAAATATAATTTTGTTATGAAAATATTTGTTTTAATTTTTAATTTTTAATTTTTAATTTTTTTTTTTACCCTTGGAGTTTGAATAATAAATGCAACGGATCGAAACAAATGGTAAAAAATGGAAATTAAATTCGAAGAAAATTATAATTATTTCTGCATGTTTTTTTTTTTGGGGGTTTTTTTGCATGGCTATGTGTGTGTGTATATTAATCTTGTGAATTAATTGATTTTTTCTTCTTATTTTTTAAAATGTTTTTATTTTCCATTTTTTGAAATTTGCTCTCTCTCTCTCTCTCTCTTCGCCAACTTCGTTCTGGTTCTTAATTCTCTCTCTCTTCAGATCTCTTTGGTGTACCTTTCTGAAATTCCGAGGAAGTGAGTGGTGGGTGATAGAGATTCTCTCTGAAAACCAATAAAGTTAATTATATTTATAATTATAATTATGAACATGCATTCGGCTTTTTGTTTATATTATATATATTTTTTCAGTCTTCAAATTTGATTTCCAGGAATCATCGTGTGGATTTAACGTAATTGTCATTTTCTGAATCTTTTGTTGATATATTTATATGTATTTTTTTTTAGTTTATGAAAACATATTCATGTTTGATGTTGTAATGTTGTGTATCGTGTCAACTTATGTGATTCGATATTATTATTTTCTTTGTTTAAATTCATTTATTTTCTTACATATATTTTCTTTTTTATTTTTCACTCAAAACTTTCTTCTTTTATACTTGGTTTAATTTCGGGTTGGAATTAAAAATATAAGAATTGAATTTATTAGGAGCACGTCAAATCAAAGATTAGTTGACATGTATGTGTACATGCATATATTTGTAGCTCAGTAAGATGGAAAATAATTTTAACGGTCAATTGAATATATTATAAAACTTTAATAATTTTTATATTTTAAAGAATTATATCTGCTAAAACATATGAATATTTATTTATTTATGTGTTTCTTTTGAAGGGAAACTGAGCTTTATTTATATTTAGAATTATGAAAACTATTTGATAGTTTTCATTTACAGGCAGTGTTCTGTTCTAATTAGATTTATCATTAACAAAAGTGTTTTTCTATATTTTTAGAAAATATTTTATAATGTTATATCAATATCTGGTATGAAATATTGTGAAGATGAATTGTCTTGACAATAGGGGCCAAAATGTTACACTATAAAATTGAACTAATTACTATTTTAAATTTGTTTTTCTTCTCATATTTAGGCAACACTATTATTGTCATAGTTTCAAATATTTACTTTTTTTTTCTCCTTTAATTATACACATACAATTTCAAATATATATGAAATTACAAAAACAAAAGAAAAAAACTTACCATATTACTTTATAATTAANTAAGAAATAGAGGAAGGATGAAGAATCAAAATCATCTTGATTTTAAGAATAGGAATAGGGAAGAAAGTTGAGCTCTAAAATCTCATGATTAGCTTCATGTGAAAAATGCTAACACGTAAAAAACAATGCGACAAGAGTGTCTGAACTGGTTTATACACGTACCTCAACTAATCTTACACGACCACCTGAACTGGTTTATACACGTACCTCAACTATTCTTACACGACCACCTGTCTTAACCACTATGATTTAAACTCATTTCCTTTTCAAGTATTTTTGCCTATTAAGCCAGAAAAGAAAAGGAAACAAGAAAATAGAACAAAAATTTCCATCTATTGTTGCAGATGTTTATTTATTTATCAAGTAGGAATAAGAGATAAGAGTACTATGCTTTCTGTACACTAAGTTACAAAAATCATTTATTAGGCATTGTTGCTATGTCATATTAAAAGAACACGATAATCAGAATCAAGCTATCATAGCCTTCTAGCAACACAGATCACAACCCTTACCAGAAAAAATACGGCATAAATTGCAGCTAAGTTGGGAAAATTGTACCGATCCATCTTCGTAACGTCTTTGTACAAAGTTCCATGGCTTCTGAAAGAAAGGCATTGAGATTCTCTTTCTAATTTGAAATATTATGTGAAATAGGAGTTTGGGTGAGTTTCAATAACTGACAAGCACCCAAATTCGACGTGCTTATATGAGATAGCGAACAAACCGATCACTCTACAGCATGCTATGAGCAGATTATATTCACAACTCACGTAATAAATCCTTATGATGGTGACATGGAAATTAAAAATTCAAGATTTGATTTCAGGTGTGGTTATGAACTGAATTAACAGTTTCTATCTTATCAGCATAAGATCAATTACCGATCGTTACTACAAGGTGAAAGAGGAGCAAAATCAGCTGATGAACTCTGTTTCAGAACTCCAGGTAAAATCTTCATTCATCTGCAATTCCAGTTTATTCGTTAATTTAAACTCATTAAACTAAACATCCGCATTTTTTCTGTACTGTGAATATAACATTCCCACAAGAGTGTTTCTCAAAGATGATTCCTTCAAAGGTGAAACTCAATTAACAAGGATAGGGATGAAGCAAGACAAAAGGTCAAAGACATTAAGAAAATAACTTTTGTGATAGATTCTTGATCCCTGATACAGAAGAAGAGGAATTTCTAGTGTTTTGTGTTGAGGATGGTTGGGAGTGAGTCCACATCAGCTAATTTAGGGAATGATCATGGGTTTATAAGTGAGGAATAATATCTCTATTAGTATGAGGCCTTATGGGGAAGCCCAAAGCAAAGCCATGAGAGCTTATGCTCAAAGTAGACAATATCATACCATTGTGGAGAGCCGTGATTCCTAAAATTGTGATCTTCAAAAAGTTTATAAAACTTACATCCATATGAATTCACAATAGGCTTCCTTGACACTTTACAAAGTTTATAAAACTTGCATCCATATGAATTCACAATAGGCTTCCTTGACACTTTACATAAGAAGATAATAGAAAGGGGAAGTAAGAAAGCATGGAGAGGTCTTTACGTGAGAAGTGTTTTAAGTAGTTGTGGGCAGTAGAGAAAAGGGGAAGAGCCTAGAAGGTTTTATGGGAGTAAGTGGATCCCTAGAATTCTCCTAAATTGTACTTCACTTTTGCTTACAAATGAAACTACTATTGATCCCATCAAAACGTTATCAAAGCTGTGACAGAGGAGTGAGTTCGCTGAGGAATGAAAGCAAATAAGATAGAGAATCAAAATAAAGCTATGTAAAAGTTTTCCAAAGTTCAGAGGAATTCCTTCTAAGTACAATGGGTGTTGAAAATGAGATGCACACTTGAGCGGAGGAGATATGGGAAATGAGATGAAACCAATGAAGAAATGTGGCGCAGATTAAAATCGATTGGAGACAGCACCAAGAAGAGAAGATTAAGGGAAGAATCTTATGTAAGCCACAACAATAGCTAAAAACCGAGTTAAATATGGAGAAGAAATAATGAAGGCTTGAGGTACTGATTATTAAAGAATAGGAGTTAGACGGCATGTTCTTTAGTGAAGGTCAATAACAGCCCTCAGTTTCAGAATACTATCCCCTCAAGTCAAGGTTCCCTCATCTATATTCATGTAATAGAGATCGACTAAATGGTTTCCTTGATTTTCATTATTCAAAGGGTCAATTTTAGTTTTGGACCTCCTGTGGCCACCAAAACGTCCTTACCGACAATCCTTTGTACAATCATCTAACTTATTCTCCTTCTCTATAGTCCCCTTCGTTCTACCCTAAACTGTGGAAGAACTTGAGTTAGCTGAAGTTACCGCTTCTTTTTTATTGTTCGCGAGTGTTTGCAAGTGTTTGATGTTGGGAGTGAGTCCCACATTGGCTAATTTAGGGAATGATCATGAGTTTATAAGTAAAGGAATACATCTCCATTTGTACAAGGCCTTTTGGGGAAGCCCGAAGCAAAGCCATGAGAGCTTATGCTCAAAGTAACAATTAAGTCAACTTTGGACAACTCAACTATTCTCAACCCTAAACAATATTTGGTTATCAATGTAATTCATAGGATATTAAATCTTAAATAGATGACCACCCTGACTTGAACCAATTCTCTTAAAGTCTATTGCTATTAACATGGCCCAATATTCATCAATTTAACGGATTAAGAAGTCCAATACTCGAACTCTTGCAACATTGTTTTCTCCCTATTAATTGGTCATAGCTCACGCGAGAGAGGGCTAACATATAGGTTTTGTTTTCCCTGACCGTTTTTTCTAGATCGTCAGCCATTTGGACTCCTAATACATTCCAAGTCTGTCAATCTGTTTTGCCATCCTCGTGTTTTGGGTGGGCTGGTTTTGCCTCTTTTTTTTTTTTTTTTTTTTTTTTTTTTTTTTTTTNACAAGGCCTATCTCCAGAAACATTAGAGGTTTTACCTTGCCTCATACTTTCACTCATAAAAAAGGAATAATGTATAGACATTGTAGAACTCCTATGTTGTAACTTTTTCAAGCTTGGAGGCACCAAGAAATCTAAAATAAACTTCAGACAATGTATTATCTGCATAAAGGTTTTAGGTACCACCAAGAAAATTATTTAAAATCAAGGATATAGACTATAGTCTAGAAGAGGAATGACAAAGAAAATAAATGCATTTACCCCAAAATTGGTAATTGCAGCAGTATCTTATCCTTAACAGCTTTTTTATACCTTAGTGGCAATATATCTCTTTTCACTCAAAAGTGAAGTAAAATTCATGCCTTTCAAATAGATTAGTTAAAATCATCCAAACTTTTAACTTACCATGCTACAAGTAAAACTGCAATGCTGATCATCTGTTCTATAATTGCTAGTTTTGGAAAAGAGAGGCAGCTGCTTTGAAGCAACAACTGCATTACTTGCAAGAATGTCACAGGTACTCCAACCCTGCTGTACTATATATGTAATACAAGAGAAAAAAGATCAGCCAAAAAATGTTTAGGGAGCATAAGCGTTCAAATGTATGTTCAACAATAGCTACATTTTAGTTTTCAGTGCTATATCTCATCAGAAAATTACTGAAGAACCCCAATCCCTAATTGTAGACTTGAACGAAAAATCTAAACAGTGCCCATGTAGAAAGTAGTAAAATTCCTTAAAAAATACTTTGTCTCCAAATTTGGAGTTCAAATAACTTGCAAATGAAATTAATTGAACTTGAAATAGAGATCCTAAATTAATCCGTTCCGGAAAGAATTCACAATATTGACATGCTTTTTAGAAAACTTCTCAAATGTACCTATTAAGATTTCAGCCTGTCACTATTATTATATCAAGTAGTGAGCAAAACCCATATGTTCCTCTATTTCACAGGTCATTCACAAGAAACCAAACTTTTCTTGTGAATCCAGTGCAGAAATATTAGATATGAGGAACAAGAAAAATGTACAAGTTAATTTAGGGGCTAAAAGGATAAACATTTCTTTCTACTACGCATGTTCAAATGATTCCAATTTAAAGAATCAAGTAAAGGACAACTCAACATAGATAATATCAATAGTTATTCCAACTAGGAATAGAGCACACGTGAACAAAAGAACAATAAAATTTCTACAGAGACTAAGAGATCTTAGGAAGAAGTTTTGTCCCTTGCTAGGTTTCATACCTCTTTCTAGGCTTGGTGTATAAATATTTGTATAGTTATCTTCTAGGTTTTATTTTGGTTGAGTGAAGCCCCTTGTTATTTAAGTTCGGCTTTTATTTTGGTTGAGTGAAGCCCCTTGTTATTTAAGTTCGGCTCATTTAAGTTTGGCTCCTTTTAGAGGGTTGGGTTTTTTTTGTGTTCCCCTCTTATCATTTTTCCTCAATGAAAGAATAGTTTCTCATTAAAAAAAACTATCATATATATATATATATACATATATATTGCATGTAGGAAACTTTCGTTATAAGCTTGAATCACAATCACATGCCAAAAAGACGTGTGAATAGTAAATGATCAAACATGTAGACTACAACATTCATAATATATATATTTTATGTTTGCATACACAGAAGATATGTAAGAGACCATTTAACCTAAGAGTTGCATGATCGGTACAAGAATGGCTCAGAGCATAGTGATGATGAATCAATCCTTGAGGGAAAAGAAAAATAATCAATTACATACTAGTGTACGAAGAAATTAGTTGACAGGTGTAGGAGGGTCTTTTATCTAGGTGGTTAATTTTCTGTTGGGAGCAACACATCAATAAGATGCGTGGAGAAAATTCTACAGTAAGGGAAGAGTTGAGTAGAGCTCAGGACTATCAAACTTCCTGGGCAGTTCATAGCTAGGAGCTTGTATTTTGTACTGCAATTTGCAAATCAAGAATGTTCTTGGATTACTGTAATCCTATTGATTCCTGGACTTCTATATGAGAACCAATCAGGTATGATGGATTCCTGGACTTCTATATGAGAGCCAATTAGGTATGCTTCAACAGAATACTGATACAACTATGACGAGGCATACCAAAGAAAACCCCCACGATGGTTTATGCAAAGGCTTAGCTCATCCTCAGTGCTTGACCTCGTGCATTTTCTCTACAGAAAACCATTTGTTGATTTCAAATTCGGGTCAAACTCTATTATTTCATCCTTTTTTTGTACCTTCCTTCATGAGAAAATATCCAACTGAAAGCACTGGCCTATCAAATATTATATGGCTCTAAATCCCTTTACAATCTTCTGTTCTACAATAACTTTGTAAGGTAAGCGGGAACTTAAAAATATATTCCAAGTATGAGTGACAAGCATCACATGATTCTTGGTCTGGTAAAACTAGGCTGATCATTTGATTATCATAAAAGGTGTACTCAACATTTTACTAACACCATAAGTTTCCATCCATGATCTATATCATAATTAAGACGTGCTAATTACCGAGATAAAATTATAGAATGCAAACCTGATCCATTGGAAATGGTAATATAATCCAACACTTCAAACAAATACGCAAAAGAATTCATAATATATCTTGTGCTTCTATATTTGCAGACAATTGATGGGCGAAGAACTATCTGGCCTGAGTGTCAAAGATCTACAAAATCTAGAAAGCAAGTTGGAAATGAGCTTGAAAGGTGTCCGTGTAGAAAAGGTATAAATTATGAAGAGATCTCAATAGAAACATGCACCTGATAAAGCCTCTTGAATACAGATGTTTACTTCTTGTATTTACCTTGCAGGAAAAGATTTTAAGGGATGAAATTACGGAACTAAGACAGAAGGTTTCTCCCCATTGTAAACATCCATGTTATCTCATTATGTCAAGTACAGTAACATCAGCTGACTTGCTATAATTATGTTACAGGGGAATCATATGCATCAAGAAAATGTGGAACTATACAAGAAATTAGATATGATTCACAAGGAAAATGCAGAACTGCAAATGAAGGTAGAGTTCCAAACTTCTTTTCAATTGCTTCAATGTGAACAACTTGTTCAAAAGCTACTCTTGTTTAGTCATAAGATTTTTTTAGTTCGACAGCGGGAGTTCAATTGTCCTGAAAGCGGACTTTTATTTCCTTTTAAATAAGCTTAATGGTGGGTTTTTTAAGTATATCAGGTTTATGGACCAATGGAAGTGGATAAAACGAGCAGTAGCTCAACTCAACAATTCACTATCACCAATAGATACAGTATGCCTGCTCTACAGCTAAGACAGCCACAACCACAAAACAGTGAAACATCAGTACCAGGGATAAAGCTGGGGTATGTTCTAGCAATCTATGTTCATGACATATGAATTAAATTGCAATCACATTCATCTGAGTATCAATATGTACTAGACAATTTTTTCTCCCAAGCTGAATAGATATAATTGAAACTTGCAACAGATTGCAACTGCAATAACAGCAGTTAGATCATGGATATTTTATCCATGGTCATTTCTTCAACAACTCATCATACAGTATGAGTCATGTTCAACATGAAGGTGTCTCCTGCTTCCGTTATCACCAGATCCCTCACATTTGGTATGCAATGTTCTTCAAACTCTATATATGCGATAAATTTAGCAGCCAGACCAGCTACCTATGTAAGTTTACAAATAATGACAATGCACCATATGTGCCATGTGTTGTTCTAGCTGTTATTAAAAGTTTGTTGTGTTAATTAATTAGACCAGACTCCTGATGCCTATTAGCTGAATGAAAATTAATGTTCATACAATCTTATATAAGGTGGTACTAAGTTGGTAGATACTGAATTGCATATGAGATGTCTAAAATCTGGGCATCCTGTTGTTGAGTTGCCAAAACCAACCACTGGTCCTTTATCCTAAAAAAGTTGGCTGTTTTGAGGGTCCATTCACATCCTTTGCTAATATTACACTTGCGTGTGTTTCCAAACTTTACTATAATGATTAATGAATGAGATTCAGCAATGTAAAGAAGCTATAAGACTACGGAATTTTAAACCAGTAAAAGAATCTGAAACAAAAGTTCTCAGTTCACTTTTATCATCACCAATCCTCAAAAATTGAGCTGTTAGCTTATGATTAATTTAATCTAATGTTTTAATCATTCTGTAATCTCTTCCTGGCATACCCAACTTCCAGTAATATTATAGAAAAATGTCAATCCATGATGCCTTTGTATTTTGTAATTAGGATATATTACATGTTTTTCCCAGAATTATGTTACGCCTCTAAGGGTATGTTTGCTTCTTTAGGGTGGTGTTCGCTGCTCAGTTTGGATTCTCCTTTTATTAGCATACAAGTTGTTTTTGTAGAAAAAGAAATCTAATTCCTTCAGCTTCATGGTAATGTGGAACCCTCTTACAGGACCTCTGGATTTCCACAGAGAGGATATGGCATCACGTCATCACATTTGTTGTTATTATGTGGTTTTATAATAATGGTTTGAAGTTTCATTAACATTTGAAACTAATAATCAATTTATGAAGTATGCATATCTCCTGCAATCACTAGTAGTTATATAATCCATAATTTTTCCTTCAGCTTTTCAAGCATAAGAACACATACTAGCTTTCTTTCTCAAACATTTGATTCTCATAATCGCATACCTACATTCTCAGTTCTAGAGTGGTCCATTTTTCCATGAACCAAATGACACCTAATGGAAAGGAATGTTCATTCTATCTAACCTCTTCCCTTGCATACTTGCGACACCATATCATAACAAAAGGAATATAGTAAAACATATTTTTTTAATAATTATTATTAGATATAATAAATTTAACCTTCTGGATAAACAAGATAATAACAAATGTCCAGATATATCATTCACGATCCTAAACATCCTATGGCATGATCGTCAAATACTAACATAAAACATAAGATAACTATTTTCAATTATTTAAGAACTTTGTCACTTTAAATACAAGAATAAATGTAATGTGGATCAGCAAAAAAAGATGATATCTCTGATGATATAGAATTTTATGTATTATGGATTGATGCTGTAACAAATGTAACTTGTATTCTCTCTAGTTGGAAGTTAAAAAAAATTTACACACATATATGATCATCCCTCTATGGATGTAATATTTGTATTCTATCCAATCATGCCTACAATTAGTCGTAATTTTTACTTGAAACATGATGTTTCTTATCTAAAAAGTAAAAGCTGAGAAAACAAAAACATTTGTGCACAAGATTATACATGCACCTATTACACAATTTCATTCTAACCAGAAATAAACTTCAAACTAATTAGTAAAGTAGAAGTCAAAAGTATACAGCATATAAACGAAGAACTTGGGCTTCTTACAGATAATAAAGTATGTAGGATATGCAATATAGTGGAAATCATAAATCCAGCCATGTCCCATAGCCCAATGTAAGGGTTAACACAGAAAAGAAATCACCAGCAATAACATGAGTGATAAGCAATTATGACCCACAGGTAAATAAGAAAAAGGTGGAAGGAAAACATAGACAAAACCACCCAAGAAAATGCAGAGTGAATAAATAAATATTGCTCCTTGAATCACAAACAGGTCCAGATTATAACCATGTACAGCTCTACTGCTAATGTACCTAACTGGTAACATGCGTAAAAACCATGAATTCAATATTAAAAGAAAAGGCTCACTTACACCTCATTTAGCCAGATATTTCAACTAGAATCATGCTTTACTTAAACCAATTAAAGAGTGAATATTACAAAAGCAAGAAAATAGCTATTACATATCAAAGACAACAAGAATCTAATTTTGAATTTAGCATCAACCACATTTAATAGCTTGCAACAACATTTAAGCCTTTTCCACATCTAAAATTAATACAATCTTTATAAATTGGTTCAATATAAACTTAAGCCCTTGTTCATAAACATACTCAACCCCTTACCTTTTGAAGAGAGGTACGCAACCTAAAATTTATGTGTTACTGGGTGAAATTTTGTATACCAGCAAGCTAATGCATCTTTTAGGCACTAAACTTTCCTGTACATACACAAGAATAAACAGAGCATCAACAGCCATTTCTATTTGCCATTTATAGTATGTGGTATGACCTTGCTAGAGAGATATCAGTAACTCATAAATTTTAAAAATAAATCAAGCTGGGTAGATTCGATCTATGAAACTGAAGGATAAAATCATTAGATGATTAATGTAAAAAAATCAGGGAATTACCAAGAGATAAAGGAAAAGAACTCTCAGACCTAATCACATTTGAATTTGCAAATCAAGAGATAAAAGAAATAAGACTCCTTGGGACCTTACTATAAGCACTAAAGTCCTTGATTTCAAAAGCTCAAAAGAAGGCGGCCCAAACACTACCTAGACAAAAAAGCACATCAACAGTAGTGGATTCAAGCCAGAAAACACTAAATGGATCCGTAGAACTGTGAAGGGTTCTACAATATTATGCCTTCTCAAGGTTCTTTTCTATTCTTTGACTTCTAATATCGTCTTTTGATAAGATACCTCCATTACAACGTCAATTCAGATGGTCACAGCCACCAACTTCTTCAATTAGCCAAAAATATTTTAAATATATACCTGTATAATGTATAGAAATACTATATACATTTCCCACATTACAACTGGTCCTGAAAGATAATGATTATATCTGATGAAAACAGTGCTATTAACAATTTAAGAAATATAAGAAGAGACATTGAACACACTAAAAAATGATATGCATGTTAACCATCCATCGTATAAGCACAAGTAATAATATTAACAAAAAAATAACAAGAGTCCTAAAATTGGTAATTAAGGTCCATATTTAACATTTAGAAAAAATATAAAAAATCCTTACATAAAACTTGGAACGAAGTGTCTAAGGTACAAGCAGGCAATAACTTACTTATGAGGTTACTGCTATGATCAGTTAACAAAACAAAAGATAGCTAATGGTACGCATTGAGTGCAAAACTAAACAGGAATATTAAATCATACAAGATAATGATAAAAATCCTACAGATATAAAATGCAGACTTACTTTCAGAACATGTCTGCAAACTCATATAATTTCATCCGCTGGCTTTCAAATATGATGAATCTTCTATAATCTTATCACAAGTTCTGCATAGACAATTGTCTTCTAAACATCAAAGGTAAAAGACAATAGCACAAACAGGCTACTTGAAATTCACTCCTATATGACAATTCCTTCCATTGTGCACTTTGTGTCTTAACATCCAGTTCCAAATTCACGAAAACGCATAGACGTCAAATGAGTGTAAAATTTCAAACAAATAAATATTGTAAGGGCACCTTTGGTTTCACATTCATTTACGTGGTGGCCAGCCATCAGCAGCCCGAGATTCCACCTATCTTACGTCAAAATTTTATAAGATAATGAGAAAATATTGAGTATGTAGGTTGCTAAATTATTTTTTTAGAAATGAATGAGCCGTAAAAAAATAGCGTGGATGCAATATCCCTGAGGCTGCATTCTGTGAGAAAATCAGATAGCTCGTCATGCAAGTGAAGTATAAAACATTTAAGCAAGAACATTATACACATCGCGTCAAAATCCTGAAATAAACAATGATATAAGTCTTAAATAGTTCACCTAAGAATCATCCGATGCCAGTATCCCAGCCATGCATTCATTACATACAAAGAAACTCAACTTCCGTTAAAAAAAACAACACACAACGATCAAAAATCAAGATCATCTACTACGAAAGGAAGAAAACATTCATTACCACCATGGAAGAAAAAAAACAGAAACACCGCAGTAATCTGTACTGATTGGAAATGAGAAGGTAACTGAGGAAAAACGACATTACCTGGAAGCGCAAAGCTCTCGTAAAGAAAGTAAGTGATCGAGCCCCGAGCCAGAAAACCGCCACATGGATGATTCTGAACAGGAACACAGCACAAAACCTGTAAAGCAATGAAGAACTCCAACGAGAGAGAACAAAGAAGAGAATCGACTACAGAGAACCTGGACGCGATCGATTTTCCATAGGACTTTGATCTCTCTTTTTCCCGCGGATTCAGATGGAAATCAGGAGTCTCACCGCGACGAGGAGAGAGAAGAAAATATCTCGTCCAATTCCGGAAAAATTAAATAAATAATGTACGAGTTTAAATTCTCTGCAGCCAAAACTACGAAAAGACAATTAGATTGATACAGCTGGCGCATTTTGAAAGGTTGAGTTAAAAATTAAATGACAGATTTTACCCTAAGTGCGGGAGTGGAAGTGGTTCTGAGCGTACGATAGTGGAAGGAATTGATATTACAGGGCCCACATTCGGACACGTAGGACACCATGAACCGGAGAAATCGGACAAAAGTTAACCAAATTGACAAGTTGTTGTTTTCGGGATTAGTGGAGGTGCCGTAATGCTTTGGCAAATGTTAATAAGAAGAAAATGTGTTGAATTTAAATTTTATATTTGTTTTATTTTATTTCTTAGGTCTATTAAATTAAATTACACTCTCACAATATCACAAAAATATTTTATTTATTATTATTTTTAATTCCATTAATTATTATTAATTATGTTTGTTTTAATTACCAATCCATTATTAATTAATTATATATTCACTTTTATTTATTGATATTGATAATATAGACTAGAGTGAGCTGAACTATATGTTTTGGTACATTGTTACATCATTTTTCAAAGTTATAACTAATACAATATTTGGGCCCGTTTTTATGTCTTTTATGAGTTAAGTGGACGGGGACGCAATAATTATCTTTAGTAATCGGGTTCTTACAAATTAAAATCAATATTAATTTTTTTTTTCTTTTAATTTTATAAAGTGTTGATTCTATACATTTGATTCCAGCTTAATTTCAATTTTCAGTTGACTACTCATCAAATTTCACCGATATCCATTACATATTGAATAAACATTTTTTTTTTCAATTGCAACAAAATGACATATTTTTTTATATCGATTTACTCTGTTAGCGGGTTGTTTGGGTACAATTTCTTTCCTTCTACGAAAATGGCGCCATGATTGAATAACACTTGTTGAATCGACAATAATGCCCTTCTAGTCTTTACATGTAAAAATAATAAAATAAAATAAAAACATTTCCAAGTACTCAACTGATGTGAAAAGATTTAGTGTATAATTTGATAATGTGACCGTGAGTTACCTAGTCTAAACCATAAAATTTGGGTTGGATTATCTTTTTTGAGTTCGGGTTAAGTTAAAATTTTGAAATAAACAATTCGAGCGGGTTTGAGAGTTATCTCACTAACAAAAAAAAACATGGTCATAACCTAACCAACCCTATTGTACTTTTAACATCATCCTTTGTAAGTGATACTAGCAAAATATTATGACTCGTAAATAATTGATATTTGAGTTTTATGAGATTTTATTTTTATTTTAATAATAAAAAAAACAACTCGACAATCTAACTGAATTTGAAAATCTAGGATTAAAATAGAAAGTTGTTATAAAAGATTTTTCAAACATAATCCAACGCATAATCGAATTAAAAGACAACCCGACCAGACAATTTAAAAAGGAAAATGAAGTATTTTAATTTGAAAATATCAGAAATTACTTCGTTAGGTTGTTTATAGATGGACATTTCATAGCTACCCCGCTTGGCTTTCGCTACCGTTGTAAACTATTTTTGACTCTTTTCTGGCACCAATGGACAGCGACCTGGCCGCGACCTGGCCGCCAAAACCTTCAATTGCAAGTCCCATTGGAGAAAAGATTTTAAAATGGATCCAAGTCCAAGCGCAATAGACTGGAATCTCGTCTGCTTATCAACAAATTTTTAAAAATTGTTCGTTCCTGGAGGTGATCTAAACGTTCTTATACAGCACTGCAATTCGATTCCAATTAGTTTCAAACTTCCCAACTTGGCTACGAGAAGGAAGCTTCCTCGAAAGACGACAACCAGAAGAACAGGTCTTGTTTAATCACCTGTCAATCACGGAGCATTTCATATCGGTGAAAGTCCACGTGTGTGTTGAATTTTCGCATCGATTTCATGTTTCGTAACCTACGTGGTGGTTGAATGGCCTTTGACAAGGCTGTGAAGGTAGTTTTCGAAATCTAGTAATTCGCCTTTTCGATTTTCTTTTTTTCTTTCAGATTTTCTTCTCGATGTTTTCGGGATAGGGTTTTCGAGTCATATCAGGAGGTAATTCTGTTTGATTTCTGATTCCATTGCATAATATATTTAATTTGTTATTCTGGTTGCTCTAGTGATTTCAAACTGCGATTCTTCTTAACTCGTTATTCCATTGATTCCCTGTTGGTACCTTTGAAAATGGTTCATATGAGTTGTGGAATCTTGCTTTATTCAAGATAGGGGCAAGTGTTTTTTTGTTGCCTTTTTCATTGGGTTATGTTTCTCTCGGCCTTTATGTTTAGATCTAAGTGGAGTGATGGTTTTATGTCAAAATTAATGGGGGGAAACTAGAACAGCTTGCTTGAATTTGGTTTGATGGGGATTTTGATTTGTGGTATTTGAAATTCCAGAACAAATACATGGAGCTTGCTAATGCGGAGACTGTTGCCAATGGGGAATTGGATGGAATGGAAAGAGAGCCTTCAGCGCGCCTTCTTTTGCGGGAGGCTGGTCTGTCCCGTACGCATTTTCCGGGAATGGTGAGGAAGAGAGCGTATATATTTGATGGAAATGGCAACTATTATAACAAGGAATGGGATCTTACTGAGGGTAGAGGAAAGGAGTTTTGTTGGTATCATGTAGAACTTCCGAAAGGCAATCAAAAACTGGCCCAATCTGCTCAGTATCTCATTGATGTTCTTTGCCCGCCTTTGAAGCTTCAAGATATTCTCTCCCTTGTAAGCAATGGTCCCTTTTGTGGACATGTTGATGGGGCTCTTGTCTTCAGAGTAAATTCACCTGGCCCTGCATCTTGTGATTTTACATTCAGAATTGCTGCTAGAATTACCGAGCATTCTGTCATCACCGTGTCATTGGGACGTGTTCCGAGATTAGGATTCTCACCGGTTGGTCAGTCTCTTCTCTCGGAGGTTCCTAGTGTGGAGAGCCCCTCTCACTTAAGAGGTGAGCAGAGAGAAAGTGGGAGCATTGTGATTAGGGAGCATGTTCTTGATTTCCTTTTGACAATGAATCACTCAGAGGAGGCTGATAATCCCGTGCCAGCGTCCCTCTCAAATCTGGTTGTTCATATTATCGATACACACATGGATCATCTTCAAGATGTTGTGACGAAGCTCGAGATTGAGTTAGATTCTGTGGAGCTTGAAATGGATAGAGGTACTTATAGTTCTTTCTTTTTCTTTCTAAGTGTATAATATAGATGCTCTTGTAGATACAGAATCATTGGCCAGATGAAATATTTTTGTCAAGAACTTAATGTGTAAATGTATCGTTCTCTAAAAGTCGAGTACCATAAGTCTATCATAATAGAAGTCTTCCATTGTTGTTAGGTGGATTCGCTTTAAAAAAACAAATGCTCGATGACCGAAGATTCCCCAAAATGAACCTCAATTTGCAGCGGCTCCTGCAGGTAGCATCTCAGTTCATTTTCTCAGTACTCTCTCCTGTTTTCCTAGACTATGGCAAACCGGAGCTTTCAGAGTTGTGTTTGTTTGATTTTTTTAATATGTTGCTGAACTCTGGAAAGTCTTATCTATTTATGCCTTTGAAGTTTACATTTTGTGTCAAATTGGTCCATCTCGTTAACTCGTAAGTTTAGCACGTGTGTCGCAGCATCAGCCTACTATATTAATCTTCGAAGGCCTATAGAAGCTTTTTAAAATATAGGAACGACATAGACCACAACCTTGAAAATTAAGAAGTTTTTTGAAACACAAATACTAATTAGATACAATCCTAAAGGTTGATGGACTAAACTTGTAATTTAACCAATTTCACGAGAGTTTTGAAAAGAAAAATGATTACACGAGGTAACATTGTACCTGATTTTAGACTGACTGTTGACCTCTTGCTTTGCTCGTCAAGGAATAAGTGACTTGAAAACCGAGTCTCTGTTGCCAAAACATAGAGAATGAATTTTTGTATAAATAGAAAATGGATCGAACTATATGCTTGAAGCATAATGTAGGAAATACAGAATGCAACCACTGTATATTGGAAGAAGATGTTTGGGTATTCGTGGAATCGTCTTCACACGTTTTAATCTACTCTTACGTACTCATCTTTTCGTATGCGTTTTTGATTGAGCGCAGGTGATTGCACATGGGGAACAAGTCTTTCCACGAGTGAAAGAAAAGTGTTCTTCTAAACATTGGTTTGCCAGTGAAGACATCAGCTCGCTCGAGGAATTAATTGGACGTTTACGACGATTGAAAGAGAATGTTGGATTCATTGCAAATCGTGTCACCGCTATTCAGGCTGGTCTCGATAGTTGGCAAGCTGAGCAAATTAACAAGAAACTCTATTATCTATCGTTTCTTTCAATCATATTCTTACCTCTATCTGTCATAACTGGAGGTAGTGACCTCTTTTTAAAAGTAGTTTTTAATTTCAGTTTTCACCATGATCTGTTTGACGAAACTCATCCTAGTGTCTTGGAACCGCCCTTGCAGTATTCGGCATGAATGTTGGTGGAGTACCATGGACCGATCAGAGAAATCCAGAGTTGAAAGACGGGTTTCGTAACGTCATGTTTCTTTGTGTCGCAATGCTACTACTCGTGTTGCTCTGCTTCAGTTTCCCAGCTCTTTATACCTACATAGCAGCGTGGCATCGGCGGAGGAAGATGAGAAGGAGCTGGTCTCTCAACAGAAAGTCCTTTCTGAAGAGAACTATGAGAAATGGGGATGATAACAGGGGAGGAGGTTATCTTCGGATTTGATGATAAGCGCCATCCTCACTGAACGACATGACTTTTGCGAACCCAGCAAGTCGGTCTCGATCTCGATCCCAGATGATCTAAGTCAAACCATTGATCTACAAAATCGTACATCGCTACTGTATCGTCCTCCCGTTCCCTGGGAGACTTGCTTAAAAGAATTTGGTTGCAGTTTGTTTCAGGTCAATGAGGTTAGCCAGTCTTATCCTAACATGTTTTATTTCACATCTGTAAGCTTTTGACATGTACAGTTTCTTTTATTCTTATCTTCCTTTTTCACTCTCAGAGATTTGTATGGAAACACTGTTAGGCATTGTTTATTTCTGGCAAGCACCAATACTCTTATCAGTTCCTTCCCAGGTACTCACGCTGCTATACTTGACATTCATGGAGGATATATTCTGGTGTTACTGAGCTAGTTGAAAAATGTAAACATGTTGTCTTCAAGTGTTAGCATACAAATGTTGTAAAACAATGTACCAAATGGAGATTCAAAGCTCTAATCCTTTTTTTATTACTAAGTTTTAATGACAATTTAAACATAATATTTGATAGGAAGTCGAGGGGTCGAATCAATACCTTACGTTTAACATTCAGCTTTTATACGTATAATGCTCATTCGGCTATCTTTTTAGTCTTGCTTTTACATCGCATTTAATGGAGGACTTATCAATTCTTGAGATTCCGATCGTTGTAAAATATATATATATATATATATATATATATATATAAGAAACGAGAGTTTGCGCCTACCATGCAAAGCTTTCGGGAATAGGCTGGTTCCTTTTCTAGCTCGCCAATTGTTTGATTTAGAGATTGGGACAAGCCTCAAGAAAGTATAGGTTGGCTTCGAACTCCTCCTCAGTCGGCATCTTGTTTTCAAGGGGTGAAGTCCTATATATATGTGCTTGTGTGTGTCATATGTGCTTGTGGGTGTGTCTAGTTAGGGTGAAGCCCTATATATATATATATATATGTGCTTGTGTGTGTGTCTAGTTAGGGTGAAGTCCTATATATATGTGTTTGTGTGTGTGTCTGGTCAGGGTGAAGTCCTATATAAGTGTGCTTGCGTGTGTGGTCGGGGTGAAGTCCTATATATATGTGCTTGTGTGTGTGTAGTCGGGGTGAAGTCCTATATATATGTGTTTGTGTGTGTGTGGTCAGGTGAAGTCCTATATATATGTGCTTGTGTGTGGTCGACATCCTATCCTCAAAGGGGTGGAGTCCTCTATATGTGCTCGTGTGTGTGTTCAACAACGCGCCAAGTGGAGATTCAAAAGTCTAAGTTTTTACTAATCTTCCGACAATCTAAACCTAACATTCAATAAGAGGTTGAGAATCAATTACTTACATTTGTAGATCTAACAAAATACATTTTACGAGCAAATTGCATTATAATAATTAAAATTAAAAATCAAAATCACATCCAATAATCACGATCAATTCAAGCATAAGTTGATTAGATAAAACACTAATTTATCATTTAAGATGCCGATAATTTGATATTCTTCTTATCATTATTGAACTAAAAAATATTAAAAATGTATAATAAAATTTAAAAAATAAATATATTTAAAATTTATTAGATAATGGATTAAATATAAACATTTTATGTATATATATTTAAATTGGGTAATTTTGGACCTCATTTTTTCCGGTGTAAATGTAGTTTTATTTAAGAGAAACAGGTGGGCTTTTTTAGGTTTAAGTTGGGATGAATAGAGATCTAGAATCTTCCACGACGACTGACGTGCTAGAACCATCCTCCGCTTCCCCTCACCGCCTCACATAAAAACCTTCTCCTCTCATTTCTCCTTTCCCCCAAAACCCTAAACCCTACCTTTCTCCCCCTTTTTCTTCTACCAGTTTCGCCCATGGCCACCGGTGTGCTGCTCCGTTCTCTTCGACGTCGCGATTTAGCCTCATCCTCCATTTCAGCTTACCGATCCGTATGTCTGCTTCTCCTTTCTGTAGTTACTCATTTGTTTGTTCTCTGTTGTTGATTCTTGGTTTGTACTTTTTGAGTTGTCGAGTTTTGTTGCTTTTGGACATCTGGGAGCTGATTGTGCTTGTTAATATTTCTGTCGGAACTTTTTATTGTTTGTAATAAATGAAGCTGGAGTGATCGAATTTTGGTTTTGGTTATGGTTTGAAATACGTGATCTGATTAGAACTATGGATTGGGGCTTCTGTTGTGCACGCTCTTTCGGATCTGTGTATAACGAATTCGTTGTGATTATTTACTAGTGTGTGGGAATGGCTCGTATTTCGGTCTATTCATGAAGAGAGTTGGGTGGACAGTAGTGTACGGGAATGTTAAAAGGTTGTTTGGTTGGATTGTGACTTTCATGTAGTCAGTAGCTTGGAGATGTTTTTGATTTAGTTGTTGGTGGGAAATATGTCATCAAATCTTTTGATGATTTGAGGTGCCCCCCCTCCTTTCTAGTCGAGTCTAGGTACGAAGCAGTCTGAATGCGATTCTTTGATTTTCTTAGTTGCGCTCATTTTCATGTCGTACTAACACGACTTTGTTTTTTTCCCCCTTAAAACATAGTCCTTCTTGGCTTTAATCACTAGTCAGTAATTTGAAACTTTGTTGTTCTACCTTTACTGCATGGTATTTTTACTTCTTGGCATATCCACTATCACAATTTTCAGACTTACACGCGTATGTTTATGATGTTGCAGTTAACAAGCAATGCCAAGTCGTCATTGGCCAGGTCTCACCTCAGCCAATCATGGGCAAGTTTGTCCAGGCCATTCAGGTTCTGATGACTTAAAGTGATTAATTACTTGATTAATGTTAGCTGTTGGTTTCCATCATTGCCTGATATTTGTCTTGTCTTCTCCATGCAGTTCAAAGCCAGCTGGGAATGAAGTTATCGGTATCGACTTGGGTACCACCAATTCTTGTGTTTCTGTAATGGAAGGGAAGGTAAGTCTCAATGTACACACGTGGTTGATTGATGGCTTGAGTGTGCCCTTTTTATGCTTCCCTGATTCTGGTTATATGTTTGTAGAATCCAAAAGTTATTGAAAACTCTGAAGGTGCTAGGACCACACCATCAGTGGTTGCTTTCAATCAGAAAGGTGAACTACTTGTAGGAACACCAGCAAAGAGACAGGCAGTTACTAATCCAACTAATACTGTGTTTGGAACCAAACGTCTCATTGGTAGACGCTTTGATGACCCCCAGACACAGAAGGAAATGAAAATGGTACCATACAAAATAGTCAGAGCTCCTAATGGAGATGCTTGGGTTGAAGCAAATGGACAGCAGTACTCACCGAGTCAGATTGGTGCTTTTGTTCTAACAAAGATGAAGGAAACTGCTGAAGCTTATCTGGGAAAGAGCGTGTCCAAGGCTGTAATTACTGTTCCAGCTTATTTCAACGATGCACAGAGACAGGCAACAAAGGATGCTGGCAGGATTGCTGGTTTGGATGTTCAAAGAATTATCAATGAGCCCACTGCGGCTGCACTTTCCTATGGAATGAATAATAAGGAAGGTCTTATTGCTGTCTTTGATCTTGGTGGTGGCACATTCGATGTTTCCATCTTGGAGATATCCAATGGTGTTTTTGAGGTAGAATTTTTCCCTATGTTGTACTTTTTTATAATATGAGTTTTACATTCTTAAATCTTTTTTGCTTCCATAATATCTTGAGTTTTACAAGCCTACATTATGTTATTAGGTGAAATCGACAAATGGTGACACATTCTTGGGAGGAGAGGATTTTGACAATGCTCTACTGGACTTCCTGGTTAGTGAGTTCAAGCGAACTGATGGAATTGACCTTACCAAGGACAAGCTTGCCTTGCAGAGGCTTAGGGAGGCTGCAGAGAAGGCAAAGATTGAACTATCATCTACATCACAGACTGAAATTAACCTGCCATTTATCACTGCTGATGCATCTGGTGCAAAGCATTTGAACATCACTTTGACCAGGTCGAAATTTGAAAGTCTAGTTAGTAACCTGATTGAAAGAACCAAGGCACCATGCAAAAATTGTTTGAAGGATGCCAATGTTTCCATCAAAGAAGTGGATGAAGTGCTTTTAGTGGGTGGAATGACTCGTGTACCTAAGGTGCAAGATGTTGTCACAGAAATTTTTGGTAAGAGCCCCAGTAAAGGGGTGAATCCTGATGAAGCAGTTGCTATGGGAGCTGCAATTCAGGGTGGCATTCTTCGTGGTGATGTCAAAGAATTGCTTCTTTTGGATGTTACCCCACTATCGCTTGGTATTGAGACGCTTGGCGGTATATTTACAAGGTTGATCAGTCGGAACACTACCATTCCAACTAAGAAGAGCCAGGTAATTTCATCGTCAAGCTTGTTTATAACAGTAATGTATGAGTAAATTCTACTACTCTGGTTAACCCCTGTCAAGTTATTCTGTTCCTCGTTCCCATATTTTCGGAAGTCAAGTACCTTCCACATGGAGCATTCACCATAATAGATAGGGGTCAATTGGCGATGATATAATACAATTTAGTTATAGATGGTAGTTTGAATCAAGTATTTATTGCTGTTGCTTATAAGAAACCAGTAGTACGTTGAGGCTCTGATCAATTTTGTCCATTGTGGATGATGCCTTTGTAATTATTCGAATTTCCATCATTTCAGGTGTTCTCAACTGCAGCTGACAACCAGACCCAGGTGGGTATCAAGGTATTACAAGGTGAGAGAGAAATGGCTTCTGACAACAAGCTTCTAGGGGAGTTTGAGTTGGTTGGAATTCCTCCTGCTCCAAGAGGAATGCCTCAAGTTGAGGTGACATTCGATATTGATGCCAATGGTATTGTTACTGTCTCGGCCAAGGACAAGTCCACCGGTAAAGAGCAACAAATCACCATTCGATCTTCTGGAGGACTCTCAGATGACGAAATTGAGAAAATGGTGAAGGAAGCGGAGTTGCACGCCCAGAAGGATCAAGAGAGGAAATCTCTTATTGACATCAGAAACAGTGCAGATACGACCATCTACAGCATTGAGAAGAGCTTGGGTGAATACAGGGAGAAAATACCTAGTGAGGTTGCCAAGGAAATTGAGGACGCAGTAGCAGATTTGAGGAAGGCAATGTCTGGCGATGACATTGAAGAGATCAAGGCAAAACTCGACATCGCCAACAAAGCTGTTTCCAAGATTGGGCAACATATGGCTGGTGGTTCAGGTGGTGATGCTGCTTCTGGAGGGTCTCAGGGTGGCGAACAAGCTTCTGAAGCTGAGTACGAAGAGGTGAAGAAATAAGGCAAGGCGCTGTAATGTCGTCCTGATTGTTCGGTTGCATGGATTTTCTTTCCCTTATTTTTTACAACCAAAGGGTGCTCTCATCTTATTTTTGCGGTAGAACTAAGAAACCTAGCGGATTTTTGTATCTAATCGTTGGGAGGTTGGTAGAACGTTCCTGATAATACCAGCAGCAGTGTATTGCTGTTGTTTTGCTTTGTTGAATTCATTGTTAAAGAAATTTGCCAGTGATTTGTGTCACTGCCTGCCTGTTTTCGATGACAAAAAACTCATCTGAATCATGTGACCATGCTTTTGGTTTACGCTAATTTGATGAATAAACTCACTCGAATGCAAGTTCTCTCTTTTATTTAATACCTTGTCAAAAAATAGCACTAGGGTGGCTGCTGATGCTGATGCTGCTGCTGCTTATTATTATTACAGACAACAGGAATCAAGTCGAGTTGCTTCTTGTACAAACTTCACTGTTGTCATCACGTGATATCATGGGGGTTCTTTCCAATGTGGAAAAGAAATTAAAAGCTGAAATGGATTTTTGTCATCTTTTTCTCCTACTTTTTTATAGGTCATTTTCATCCATGCTTCTTGCACGTGCATGGCGTGAGCAATGGAGATGCCGATTCCTTCCATCGGCACAAAGAAAGATTAAAGAGCGGGGCGGCGCTGTTTATATCCACAAAACGAAATGGGGCTGCTGTTCCTGCTCTTGAGATTCCTTCATTTCACAGCTTATCATCATCGAGTATTCAACCGAAGGGAATGAACACTTGAAGCTCATCTTCGGACCCATATTTATTTACAGAACAGCCCCAAAAGGCGACCCATATTTAATAGAATGAACAAACAATTGTCCTAGATTCATGGGCAAGACGAACAGGTCGGAAAAACACAGCATATAGTAAAAAGTAAACGATGGGTTGGTACGAATATATAGGAAAGGAAGGAAGAAAGAAGTTGTCATGTCATATTAGAATCGAAAAATTGGACATTGATTCACATTGAAACATATGTGTATATATATATATAAGTGTAATAGTGATGTGTACACAAAAGAGTATATAATAGAACTTCCCAATTCTAACATCCTCATCTTCTTCTACATTCCTTCCTAACTTCCATCCCTTCCCTTCCCTTACCATACCAACAACTTCCCTTCCATTCCATTGTTGAGGTTCCCAAGTGTGTTGTTTCAGCCATGGCGTGGCACAAACTCCCCACTTCTCTAACCCCATAATAAATGCTCGCTGTGTTTCACACTTCGGAGATTTAAACAGCCCTGTTCGTCAAAAATGGCTTTGGTCAGAGATGCAGAACTCAGGAGCTTAATAAGAAATCAGGGTTGATGATGGGACAAATTTAATACCTGTATCCAATGGTTCCACTCCGTGTGCAGCGCTTTGAGAGATTGTAGCTCTCCATTTTGGATCTCTTTCCATTTAATCCTCACCGATTCATTGGGCATTGTCGTCGGAATCGCTCCCAGAAGAACTGCCGTCGGAATCCGAATCTGCAAGGATTGTACCCCGTTAGCCTCTACTACTTGTGGAAACAATTCCCAAATCTCAAAACATCCACACCACCACTTAGAGATGGGTTATACCACTGGAAGAGGACGAATCATCACTGCTGGAACTACTCGAGCCGCTCGAACTACTGCTCGCACCACGCCCTCCTCCGGCGTCTTTCTCGATCTCCACCGGTGGGAAATTGCTTGCAGGCATTTCATCGCCAATGTCCACATCTTCCTCCCCAGCCTCCCCTTTCCGTTGCTTCTTCATCTCCGAACCGACCTCCATTTTCTCAGGGGTTGGCTTAACCTGTCAAAATTTACAATAAATAAGCACAAGAAATGTAAACAATGGCTGCAGAATGTGAAATGTTCATAAGAGAAACCCAGATCTGTATCAGCTCATTTACCCCATTGGTCTTGTTAGACGTAGCAGTGATAAAAGCCTGTCGTTTGATCTTGCTCATCATCTTCTTCCAGTTCGTCACAAGTCGATCGAGCTCCCAGAGTGTTTCGGTATCAACGGCCTCAATGTCGAGCTCAATCTCATCCCCATCCTGCTTCAAATGCCCATTTCTCTTCTTTATGATTTGCACCACTTGCTCCATTTTCTCCGGCGGCAAACTCTGCAACCCAATTCCCAATTTGTGCTTCTCCTCTAGTGTCATTTCCCTCTTATTTGGATCTTTAGCTCTCGGCTTCGGCTGCTTCACCGGCTTTACAGGCGGCGCACGTAAAGGCGAGGGTGTTTTCACTGGCGATTGCATCATCGGCGGGGGGTTCGAGGAGCTCGATGGAGCTTTCATCGGCTCTGTCTTCTTCACAATTTGCTTCTGAGGATCCTTCTTCACCGTTCTTTCAGCCTCTGAAAGATTCCAGGAATTCGCTGGTAGCTCTTCCTGGTAGCTACGATACCGGCGATCTTCTTCTTCAAGGACTTCACTCAGAGGTCGAAACAATTCCTCAAACCTCGACAGTAATTGCTCCGCCATAGCGTGTACATCGTGGCCCTTGGGATTATAGGTCATCGCGTTCTTGAAGGTCAACCTCACATCGGAGGCGAAATCGAACGGCGATTCGTACGCATCTTTACTCAAGATGGTTTTGACGGATCCCAAATCCATCGGACGCTTGACGACGTCGTAGTAATCGTGAAGGCCCATCCCTACCACATCGACCGGCTTGTTGAAGATCCAGCCATGTTTGTGCTTCATCAGTTTCGTCAAAATCTGCGAGCAAGTCTTCATTAGATTACCATTTTCTGAATTTGATCGCTTCAAATCCTTGCCGTTGCTCGACGTTGGTAAAGGCCGCTTGGTTCCCGAGGTTTTTGACGATTTTTTCTGGTGTTTTGGTCTGGAATGTTGTCCGCCTGAATTGATGCGATTTTTCAATTTCCGAATCTGTTCTAGCTCGGAAATTAACTTGCTCTTCAGCTCGATCAGCTCCTTCCTCGAGCACGAGGAAACGTTGAAGCTCACGTATTGACAAAAATCGACGCCGTTGGACAATCTAAGATGATGATTGATTGACGATGCATCATCTGATGCTGATTGAGTCACAGCCGGCGATTCGTCCTTCTGAAAACCGTTCATCTCGCCATGAAACAGTTTCTTATTAAATTTAGGGTTAGGGTTAGAAAAAGGTACTTTACCCATGAATTCACCTTCCGTACCACGGCCGTTGCCTCTCGGCTGCGGCCAATTGGATTCGTTTCGGTTAGCTAAGACGGCGGAAGCCATTCCTGTACGGAATCCGGAATTCCCAGTAGGATTCCGACAGGGATCCGTCGAGAATTTCCCAATGTGGTAGAAGGATTAAACATTAATATCCAAGAAAGTCCTTCCTACGCGCCCAAAAATTCCTCACGCGCCGCCGCAGACAAACAAACAGAACCTCCCTCAAGATGTACACAACAAAAACGAAAAACAAAAATGAAAAAAAAAGAAGGAATCTTGCAGCGCTAGGGTTCGAGGATTTGTGTTGATCCTGACTTCTGAGCGAGGAAGAAGAAGGGCTAGGGTCTGATCTTAAAGGCGTGGAGATCTGCCCCGAAAAACTTCGGGCAGAATCATGACCATCGATGCACTTTCCCTCGTCAATCGAACGGTCTACGCTCTCTCTCTCGTGCCGGTAAAATGACCAAATGACCTGGCATCAACGGTCCATATCTCGAGCTATCTACACGTGGACGAATTGAAACCGTAGGATGGAGCTGTGATTTGGGGAGATGCGTTTGGGACGAATTTGGGCCGAATTTGTCGTGCATTTAGGGTTTCGTATAATTCACTCACTTTTTTATTGAGTTTTGTGGGCCCTACAGCTGCTGATGTCGACCGAAAGGCGATTGGCTGATTTTCTGCGCTGGGTGTGAAGAGGTGGGCCCCACCGGTGGGGTCGTCCAAAACGTGTGAACGAACCCCTCCTTTTTGCCCTTTGCACTATGTGCTATCTTAGTCAATTAAGGGGTTTTTTGGTAAATTCATACAATAATAATAATAATATTATTATTATTATTATTATTTTAATTTCTGAAAAAAAAAGGCCTGAGTCTGACCTGGCGGTTGTACTTCTACACCCATATTTCTTTCCTTTTCCTCCGGATAATGACAAAATATAATTAAACATAAATTTAAAAACGTATTAGTTGTGTAATAAATCAATTTCCACGTGTCCACAAATCAACTTTTAAACTTTCTTTCCTCTAATTATTTATTTTTAGGAAAATTTGATCTCACTCACTTTAATTAATATCTATCTATAAATATTCCAAACAATACTTCCACCTTTTTATTTTTTTTCCTTTTATAATTAATATGTAATTTTGCTTAAAATCTTAATATTTCCATTTTTATTACATATTTATTTATTTTCTTTACACTAAACCTTGTATTTTGGTTAAGAATATTTATTTTAATGAATTATGTCATGTCTAAATTTATTTATTTAATTAAGAAGTTAAGTTTCACGGGACTCAACGTATGGAAATGAGATTGAATATTTAATTTTTAGAAATAATTTTATTTGAATTGAAGATTGTATTGTAATATTAAAATTTAGGTTTGGCAAAATATTATTGTTTTTATTATGATATTTTATAATATTTTCTTTAAATAATTATATCTATAATTCCCTTCGTATTTTTTTAAAAATAATTTTTATTAGGTTGAGAGTAAATCAAAAATATAAAAACTAAAATAAAAAAAATCTTAAAAATCTCAATAAATAGTTGTAAATTTAAGTATTTAACAAGATACATAGATTTAAATTTAAAATTTAAATTATTACTATAAAAGGTAATATATTTTAGGAACCAAAATATAATAATTAAAGTCATGGAGTAATGATGGAGAGAATGAAAATTTAGTGTGGTTATAACTTTAATTAATATCTCTTCTAACCTTAAACTTGATTAAANGAACCCCTCCTTTTTGCCCTTTGCACTATGTGCTATCTTAGTCAATTAAGGGGTTTTTTGGTAAATTCATACAATAATAATAATAATATTATTATTATTATTATTATTTTAATTTCTGAAAAAAAAAGGCCTGAGTCTGACCTGGCGGTTGTACTTCTACACCCATATTTCTTTCCTTTTCCTCCGGATAATGACAAAATATAATTAAACATAAATTTAAAAACGTATTAGTTGTGTAATAAATCAATTTCCACGTGTCCACAAATCAACTTTTAAACTTTCTTTCCTCTAATTATTTATTTTTAGGAAAATTTGATCTCACTCACTTTAATTAATATCTATCTATAAATATTCCAAACAATACTTCCACCTTTTTATTTTTTTTCCTTTTATAATTAATATGTAATTTTGCTTAAAATCTTAATATTTCCATTTTTATTACATATTTATTTATTTTCTTTACACTAAACCTTGTATTTTGGTTAAGAATATTTATTTTAATGAATTATGTCATGTCTAAATTTATTTATTTAATTAAGAAGTTAAGTTTCACGGGACTCAACGTATGGAAATGAGATTGAATATTTAATTTTTAGAAATAATTTTATTTGAATTGAAGATTGTATTGTAATATTAAAATTTAGGTTTGGCAAAATATTATTGTTTTTATTATGATATTTTATAATATTTTCTTTAAATAATTATATCTATAATTCCCTTCGTATTTTTTTAAAAATAATTTTTATTAGGTTGAGAGTAAATCAAAAATATAAAAACTAAAATAAAAAAAATCTTAAAAATCTCAATAAATAGTTGTAAATTTAAGTATTTAACAAGATACATAGATTTAAATTTAAAATTTAAATTATTACTATAAAAGGTAATATATTTTAGGAACCAAAATATAATAATTAAAGTCATGGAGTAATGATGGAGAGAATGAAAATTTAGTGTGGTTATAACTTTAATTAATATCTCTTCTAACCTTAAACTTGATTAAAATACTATTATGCACCTTTTTATTCAAAAAAGTCAATTTATTTATTAAAAATTCTAATGCCTTCACTTCACTATTTTATTTGAATTATTTTGTCTTGAAATATTGACGAAAAACACAAAAATTATTAAGAAATTATCATATGCCATTGAATATTTTAGAAATTACTTCGAAAAAAATAAATAATTAAATATATTTTTATATTTGCTCGTTAAAATTTGAACCGAAATTAGTATTCAAATTTTATATTAAATATACTAAGAAAATCAAAACAATATTGATTAAAATAATTTTTTTTTTTTTTTTTTTTTTTTTTTTTTTTTNAAAAAGTAATTAAAAGTGAAAAACAGAAACCATATACCAAGATTTAAAGAGAAGCATCCAAAAAGTTTAAATAATAAGGAATATTATTATATGAACGAATATTTCTAAAATAATAATAATAATAATAATAATTGGTGACATAAAAATGGCTACTTTTTATTGGTTATATTTATAATTTATGAAAAGGTAGCTCACATCAGTTCAAAGACTATGCTACACTATTCTTCAATTAAAACTATCAACGATATCAGTATGATTAAAATCAACACAATTTCATTAAATGACTACCCAACTAATTTCATCTAAAATATTAAAAAGAAAGCCTTATCATTGGTTGAATACCTTCATCCAATTATAAACTCTACCATTTTCATTCCTTCCCTTTTGAGTTCAAACACCATAGAGACCGAAAAACTCGAATATTAGATTTTTCGGTCTAGGATATACATCTTAATCGATTGAGTTATGTTCATGTTTGTTGTACCACCCAAGCCCACGACTAGCTGATATTGTCTCTTTGGACTCCCATCAAAGCTTTTAAAACGCATTTGTCAATGAGAAGTTTTCATACTCTTACAAGAATGATTCATTCTCCCCTCCAACCGATCTGGGATCTCACATTAGCTTTATAAAAACTTCTACTTTTGCAACCATCGAGCTTGAGGATATAAGTCGCCTTTCCTTAAGAAAACTCCTATGAGAAAAAAGTTCAACCTAAATCAAATGAACGCCAGAGCCACAACTAAATCCAACCTAAAGCTGCAAAGCATCCATCTCTCATGCAGGGTTTTAGGTGGTCTGTTAACTTGGATGAAGGTTTATTTGGTTGGTTTTTGGTTCTTTCCAAAGTCAGGCTAGCTGCTGGCTGCTACAACTACCTAATGGTTTACAAATGTTCAGCTATTGCGTACCTTGACCACTAGTAACAAGTGAAAGCCATGACTTTCCAAAATTTTCAAGCACTGAAACCTATCAGATGGATCAACCCAAAGATCTTTGCAAATTTACAATATTCAGAAACCAACGTGTGCATCTTTTACAAAGGAACACATGGTCAGGGGCAATCCTAGGATGACCCATAAAGATCCACAGCCAAATTTGCAAGGAAACATGTGTTTGTTTGTCATGTATGATCATGATAAATGCATTCTAAGCTATGACCAAAAATCAATGAGATTCATCCTAATTTTCATGGGTGGAAGCCAAAGATCATTTGCCAGAGCAATCAATCTATCAATTCTTATAAAATCCATTGAATGTTCTTGGATGGCTATGATTTTGTGAAAGTGAGAAGCCAGCTTATAACGTAAAAAAGAAAAAGAAAATCCATATCTTTAGTACAATGGAAAGGAATGCAATTCTGTTCAGAAATGGAGAAATCCTTAAAGCACAATTTTATTGAATGCAGAAATGTGGAGTAAATGTTTGTGTTGCGCTGAGTCTAAGATAAGGCAGTTTCAAAAGTACTTGTTTGTATAATTGACACTCAATATTTGAATACCCTTCTGTTTATAGCCGTATCAGACTTACATCTTTTCAGGTTCCTTTGGATCGGAATCAACCGGTTGTTTCTCTTCCTTCACCTTTTTACCATCCACGGCATCACTTGGGATATCCAGGCCCAGAGGTATCTTTCCAGGATAATTAGTCGTTGAGGAATCCGACCCGACCATACTGGCAGCATAAAAGACATAAGGATCAGGAAGAGGAATTTTTCTTTCAAGTTTAATAGCTCATAACCTCACCTTCTATCAACTATGACAATGGAACGAAGCTCGCAATTAGCAAAGCTGCAAGTAGACAAGACAATGCATACATCATTACAGAGTTGATGATATTTAAACGTTACAAAATCAAGAGCCCATCAATGTAGCCAAGTTCAAAAACAAAATTAATGAATTTAAGTCATGAGTAAGGTTTAAAAAGATGAAGAGAAAAGAGGTCCTTTCTAGAAAAAGAGAGAAAAATGATAGAAAAAACAGACTTCATTGACGAGAAGATGAGAGCAGCATCACAATATGCTAAAGGTTACAATTTACACAAGTCAGCGGTTATGGAATTCAAACATGGGATTTACATTTAATAATTTGAAAGTAGAGTGCATTGAATTCACTAACTGTTTGCATATTTCCTTTTTCACCAAAGGGTGGCAGTCATTTCCAAAAGCAGTTAGAGTATGAGACAAAAATCCACTATGAGTAACAACGGCTATCTCCTTCTCCTTTCTCGTCCACAACCTGCAAGAAAGTAGCAAAAAAGCTATACCAAATTAACAAACAAGGTGATATCCGTGGAAGAATTTCGTACTGCTGTGTTCCATCAATCCACAAGTTGATATTTCCATTGATAGATTGGTGAATTGAGGTAATATCTTTTTTTGAAATGTAATCCAATAATAAGGTCAAGGGGAATGGTTAATATTATCTAGACAGTGGAAGAATTATGCTAGCAATTGTAAGAACTACCAAATAAACTATACTGATTAATTATATGTTAATTCAAAGTTGCATTGCAACATTACTAGCTCGTTGAGAATAATGAAAAGAGACAACAGACAGGCAAACAAAAAACAAGGCCAACAAGAGGAGCTGAAGCCACAACAGAAAACCCAAACACCAATTGCAAAAATAGGCTCCAGTTATTAACATGCAAGAACAAAGGAATACCCTGGAAAAATGGGAGAGGGTTTGTAGTCGATTATTGTAACAACTCTAGCCCACTCCTTGCAGATATTGTCCTCTTTGAGTTTTCTTTTTTGGACTTCCTCTCAAGGTTTTAAAACGCGTTTGCTAGAGAGAGATTTTCACACCCTTATAAGAAATGCTTCGTTTCCCTCTCCAAACGATGTGGGATCTCACAATATTAAAGTCTCCTCCCTAAGGCTTAGACTCTAAACGCTTTGTAGTCAATCTTAAGAACTTAAAATTCATATTTGCTATTAAACAGCAACAATGAAGCTGATAATTGTGAAGTGTAGGTGACACTAAAAGCTATTCTATTTTATTTCCAATCTCTATCGAATGAATTAAGCACAAAAATATTTGACTAAATTAGAATTATACAGTCTGCATTATCCGGTTATATCTTATCTAGACATGTCTTCAACCTATGAGTCAATAAGGTAAGATCTACTGTAAAATGAACTATCAACCATTAATCCAGCCTCCAAACAAGTCAAGATTTTGGTAAGAAACCATTATGCAGATTTGTCCACCGAAATCTACATCCTGTAACAGTGAATCGCACTAAACAAATAGCCAACGACATTTCATTGAATTAGTCTAATTCTGAACTATCCTTAATCATTTAAATAGACTGAAATATGTAAGCTACATGCACAAATTTCCTTCTCTCTCTTCTTCTTCTTCTTTTTTTTAATATCAGCCAGGCAGCCTCAAGAAATCAGTGTAAAAATAAGAAACTATAATAATCAAAATATTCACCAATTCAGGAACTCCAATCCTCTAGCTATCAGTTCTTCCCTTGTCTCTCTAACATCAGCCTTCCACAATACATCCTCGTCACTTTCTATCTGCATAGAACTTTGGGTGTTAATCAACAAACATAACTCATCAATCAATGTTACAATTTCTTGGAATGAAGAAGCTTAAAATGAGATCAAACGCTTCTTGAAGATTATATATATATATATATAAAATTCCCACAGGTTATTACAATATCTCATGTACTTGCCAGTGAAAAATCAACTGCAGGAAAGAGGAATTGATAGTCACTGATGCTTCTCCTCTTATCACAAGGATGAACTCCCTGTAAGATATGTAAAGCAAATATAATCATATAACGAATATAAGAAGCATCAGCTAAATAGCTTCTTCATAAGAATTAAGGGTAATTGAAGTTATGATAAATTAGTAATCAAGGCTCGACAGACTTGCATAGAAGGTGCATATGTAGATTTCTAACATCAGTAGAATTGAACAACAAGCTCATACAAAAGGCTATATGTATCAGTAAAGTCAAATAACCACAGCCCCCTGCACCACGTTTAAGCCATTTACCCTCTCAATCACAAATCAATCTACCTCCACAAATTGCATCATACACAAATGTAGCTGAGAAGAATTAAATTTAACTAACACATACCAAATGTTCACGACAAAGCTCAGCAGCAGCAATAGGTGGGCAGTTCAGACTTGAAATTGCAGCTCGTGCACTATTGCCTGCATTTGCAATCATTAGGGGCAACACGTCCATTCCAGTTGTATAGCCTCCACCACCAAATACTCCAACAGCGGTTTGTAGAGTCCTAGAAGATAATCGACCATAAACAAAATCCCTCATATTTTCCATTTTGGCACATGATTCATTAGAGATCTAACTTGGGTTAATATCAACTTCCCAGCAAAGTATACATAATGTAACAATTAAAATCAAGCATTAAAAGGAAGAAACTGCGTTCTGAGGAATTTATAACATTCAACCATTGGCTTTGTATGGGAAGAGGCACGAACACATTCATCTCTTCTTCCACTGTCAAAGCATGAAAGGTAGTTGTCTTCTGATATTGCAAGTATTGGTTACAGAAAATATTTCTATATAGTTTAATGTTCCTATCCTTTTTAAACTATTGCCTAGACTAAGAGCAAGTTCATGAAAAAAAGGTTTTCTACATAAAGTTGTGCATAAAAGAGTGTATGGAATTAATACCTGAGCAAAGGGGATGTTACAACCAAATCAATCCTCTTGGAGAGACCAGACTCATGAACATGCTTACGCAAATTATCGATCTGTAACAATTGAAAGATATCATATTAGTACTTCTCTGCAGGAAAAAGCATGAACTCTTCTTTTATCTTCTTTACAATTTGCATTTGCTGACCTGCTGCCATCCTAGCTGAGTAATGTGAGCATCAAAAAATTCAGGACGCATATATGCTTTATAACTCTTTTCTCCATCAACGTTGTGAATCCCCTGTGCATGCCTGACCTGGATGCATTGTTTTATAAGAGCCCTTGATTTGCGAGCAAAAGCCAAGAAAGAAGGCCATCTTGAATGCCCTTCAAGTCAAATAAAATCTGCTTCACATCTGCAATACTCATTAGATATAAAAGTAAGCAGTTCTCAAATTCGATACTAACCAGGTGAATCGTTTTACATCGATGCAGTGGATACAGACTAAGGCCTGCACCATTTTCCATATCTACAGCAAACATAACTACATCAGCTAAGAGCCAAACAAATATTCAAAACAATCAAAAGTTCAGTTCATGCACTTTAAAAAATCAAACCTAACACGTGATCAACATCAATCACGACACAAACAAAACCACAGATCATAATAAATGCCAAAACTCCATGAATACCAACAGAAACACCCAACATTTCAGCACAAACTGAAACAAACAAAAATAAAGATGCAAAAAAACAAGAATCAAAAGCACAAAAATGGAAGCTGACCGGAGAATCAAAAAGCAGCAAGAAGTTGCTGAATTGAGGTGGGGAAGATGAAAGAGAAGAGGAGTTTAGGAAGAAATCGAGTGGGAGTTTGACCAATGGGAGCGATAATCCGAATTTGAATATCGGTGAATTTGGTTGCCCTTTGTGTTCAAGATCTGTTTATTGGGTTTGGGGAATTGGCGTATCCGCCAACTGTGTGGACTCTGGATCTGAACCATTACCCATTTCTACAGTTACGCACGTGACTGTTCTTTCTCCTTCGCTCTTCCAAGTAATTTCTATATTTTAGTAACTTCCATGACTTTTTCTTAATAAAACCTTCAATAATTTTTATATTGTACCAATCAAAATTGTTATAAATAATTACACGTTTTAATCCTCACATAAAAATTTTTAATTACATATTCTTCAAATATGTCAACAAAATAGTTGCATTAAATAAATTATTAATTTTTTTAAATATATTTTCTTAGACGAACACAATTCTTGGATTATAAACCTATGATTATTCGGACTTTCATCATCCAACACCTCCCATCGAACAAATTACGCTTCCTCTTAATCGAGGCTCGACTCCTTTGTTCGACATTTGAGGATTCTATTAACATGTCTAAGTTGAGGGCATGGTTCGACATTTGAAGATTCTATTGACATGACTAAGTTTAGGGCATAGCTCTGATACCATGTTAGACGAACACAGACTCTCCACAATAGATGATATTGTTCACTTTGAGCCTAAGCTCTCATGACTTTGCTTTGGGCTTTCGCAAAATGCCTCGTACCAACGAGAGAGTATTCATTGATTATAAATCCATAATCATTCCCTAAATTAGCCGATGCATGACGCATATTTTAGATTTTCTTTACGTTTGAAATTAATAATTGTTATATATTCTTATATATCATTTTGAATTTATTTTGAATTAAACCTATATTTTAATTAATTTATGCTCAAATATTTTAGATTATAGTTTTTTTATGGTAAAATATAATAATTATGAAATAGAGTATAATGTATATGTCTTAGTATAATTTTAATTCGACAATAAATAGGAATAAAAATATTTGAATATATTACATTAAAATTAAATGTTTTAAATCTTCACTTTGACAATTAAATTAAATAAAATTAAATGCAATGACATTTTTCAATAATATTTATTTGTGGGGTTATAAGTTATAAATTTGATTGAATTGTGTGAGGTTTGGTTTGGTACGCTATTTTCTTAATAATTAGGGAAGAAATTGAGGTAAATGAAATGAGTGGGAATCGTATAAGTTGAATGTGGTCCAACATTTATCATTACAAAATTAATACACTATAAATTTATTTTAAATTTAAAATAATATTTTAGTTTATTTATTATTGAAAAAAATTAGTTAATTGCTAATTACAAAATTATTAAAAATAGTTTTATTATAAATTTTATGAAAATTTAGTCATTTATAACAATTTAATACCATCATCTTATTTTTTTATTAAATCTTATTTCATTAATATTTCAACAAATAAATTAAGAATTATATATATTTATAAATTACATATTTTAAAATTTTAAACGAAAAAAATTGACATATAATTTTGAATTATTTGTTTTTCGTGAATAATTTCACGAGACTACTATAAAATCAATTATAAAAATATTAATTTAATGTTGATAAAACATTTAATCGAATATTAATTATGGCAAGGAAAATCATTATAATTAAATATTAGTGAATTTATGTGATATAAATTAATGATAATTATTTTTTAAATGATATTGTATTTTGAAATTAATTTTATTGTTTTATAAGTTTTGAGTATTTTTAAAATGAATTGTTTAAATTCAAACTTGGTAAGCTTATTTTTTTTAGTATAAGATGTTTTTATATTTTTTTTAAATGAAAATTATATTAAAAAAATATCCATAAAAAATATATATATTAACAAAATATTTAATATATATATATATATAGTTGACGAATTCGACAGTGGAATATGATAAATTAATACAAACACTTACGTATTATTTCAAAAATATCCTTAAATTAAAAGTTTCAACAATACTTTTAAATTTTTTTAAAAAATCTAAAAAATATTCATAAATTTAAAAAACGTCTAAAAATATTATTGCCCTTACATTTTTTTTTGTTTTTTTTATATACGAAAAAGGTTAACCCTTCGTTTCAAAAATATAATTTTAAAATTTAAAAGTGTTTAAAAAATACTTTTAAATTTTCAAATATTTCTTCTTTTACCTTTTGATTAGAAAATTTAGAAAAATATATTTAATTTTCTAATATATTTACCTTTAGTACCATATTTAAAAATGACTCGTGCATTTTTAAAAAGTAACACTAAAATAATATATAACTTATAAGACGTCAATAAATAATTTTCATGCCATAATAGATTAAAGGTATTAATACTATTTTTAAAATTTTATCAGTAATTTTTTTTAATTTTTTAATATAATGTAGACTATTAATGGTATTTTTTTTTAGTGAAATTTTGAAACTTTTTAAAGTATAAAGAAAATTTTAAAACGCTATTAAAATGTTTAAAAGTATTTTAAAAACATTTATTAACGGATTCTATCCAAAAATTTAAAAACATTTTTTTTAAGTTTACAAGTATTATTAATTTTTTTTTTTTAAAGTTTATGATTATTTTTTAGACAAAATACACTATTTATGAATATTTTTATTAATTTATCCAATATAAAATGAAAATTTTAGGACGGAAAAATGAAGGAGGAGACGGGGACAAAAATATGGAGCCCCACCTTGTAGCCGTTTCTAATTCAAGGGTTAGAGGATAAAGTCTCACCTATGGTAAGATTAACATAAATTACGACCAGTCTCAAGGATATAAGGAGCTCTCAAATATTACCGTACCCTTCTAGTATCGTATTTTAGTCTATAAATTTTAAAAAATTTATCAATAGTTAAAATAAGATTCATGTTTTGTAAAACATGTAAATTTGTCCATTTTAACATGTGAAAACAGAGAAAATTCACAATGTAATTAAATATAACTTTTAGAAATTAAATTATTCAAATAAAGAGGTTAGAACTTTTCATCCCTCAATTTTTTACATTGTCAAAAGCGGTAAAACTATCGATGTTAATTTAATTTAATTTTACAGTGTGTTTTTCTTAATTAAATTAAATAATAATAAGCGTTAAAACAAGTCTAAAAAATAGAAATTATAAGTAACAAATTGATTTTATTTTATTTTATTTTATTTTTTTTACCGAAAGTTGCATTAATTGGAAGTAAAAAACAATAATATTTTAACGCGCAAACTATTTAAATAATATAATTGGGATATCGGAAGATATTTTATGGTCAGGCTTATTGCGTGGGGAATGATCTAATTCATTCGACGAGCAAATTTTCATATCATGGCGGAAATGGACGCTGCGGGAGCTCCGGCTACTGACACTCCATCTTGGTTCACTCCCAAGAGGTGATTTTCTATTTGTTCGCGATGCTTTAAGATTCAATTGGTTGTTTGGTTGGCGAGAAAGTACAATTTGAATGGAGGAAGTCAAAATTGATTGATCTATCAAGTTGACTTCTAAATGGAAGTTATTCAGTTTAGGATAAGACTATTTCTCGGAGATTTATGGTTTTGTTAGTGTTCATTTGGTATCTGACTAAGTTACTTTGGGTATTTTGTCTGTGAATGTTCATGATCGGTGTTTGCTTGTTTCTTTCTGGAAAAAGCGATGAATTGCGGGAGATAAATGGATATTTTGTGTGCTACATTTGATCACTTATCTCTGTCTTGAAATAGGAATTATTCGTGTAATCGAGATGCATTTGTTCTTCTAAGGGAATAATGCCGAGCTAACAATGTGCAAAATAAGAGAAATAGCGCTTTAATCGGGAACCCTTGATATCTGGTCGTTTCTTGCGAGCATAGGTCACCAGCAATTCAATTGGTTGGATGGTAATATTGTAAAGTCGCATGCTGTCAGTCCACCCCTCTGGTTTTCATTTTGATTACTGGATATCTTTTGTTTGCAATGGTGCTTCCCGAATGATTGCAATAGGCTTCCAACTCGTCTGTGATCACAAGTTCCAAGACTCAGGTCTTATGGGGCAATGGTAGGAAGAATGTGTGGAGAGAATTTGGAGACTTTTAAAGACGGGCATAGGAACATAAAGGAATTTATTGCTTTAACTAGGTTCATATGGTCGAATTGGTATAATCTCACTAATTATATTTTCCATTTATCTGGTTAATTTTACCCTTTGTAGTACCTTTTTTTAACTTCATTGGGAGATTTCTTTTCCTTTCGAGCATGCATTATTTAGTGACATTCAGATTCATATGAAAAAAGTTACCGAAACAAATCAGGTTTTGTTTAGTATGGTGCTCATTAAATAAGCATTACTATTGCCTATTGGTGTAATCTACGAAAGGACTCGGGAATAAATGAGAATATTCATTGTATTTGTTAACAAAGTCATCATGCTTTCATTTCTTTTACTAGATGCTTGGACTCTTGGTTTTTAATCCTTACTTTTAGCACTTTGATTAATTGGAAATTCTACCCATTTGTCTGGGGCTAATAGGAGATAAGGGTTTTGGTAATAGTTGTCGAAGTGCTGAAATATTACATACTGGTTACAGGAACAATGGATTAATTATAAACTATCCAGAATGGTTTGAGTATCAACCTTTTAGGATGCTGTGGGCTCCATTAAGTACAACTGTTAGAATTATGATATCTTTATGCCTTTTTGAAGCTGAAGTGGCTCCAGACTCCTGACCAGAGGATTAATATAACGTCTTCAACTATTAAGTGAAATTTATGTCATGCTACTAATTTTTTAAGTTTTCGGGACTTCTTTGTTGGACCTTTTTATAGTCAGTAATTAGTTCATTTAACTCTAACTAGGGTGCAGACTCGTCCTATAGTCCATTGTCTTGTGTTTTTCTTTTAACAATATGTGTGATTGGAGATTTGGACTTTTAACCTCTTGGTGTATTGTCAGGCATGTTTTCTTGTATACATCTTTTTTTTTTTTTAAACAATATGTTTTATTCTACTCGAGCCATGCTTATGATGTCATATTGTCTTGTGTTGTACTTTTAGTTACCAGTAGTTTGGATAAATAAGTGTCATGTACTGCAAATTGATAACTTGAGAATTTTCTTTTATTTCTTAATCTCTGCAGGCTTCTTGCTATATTCTGTGTAATCAACTTGTTAAATTACATAGACCGAGGAGCTATAGCTAGCAATGGTGTGAATGGAAGTCAAGGAACTTGCACAGCAAGTGGTATTTGCACATCTGGTACCGGGATACAGTAAGATATAGAAGCCTTTCAAAATAGATGGTGCTGGATATTTACCATGATGATTTTCTTTCTATTTTAAAATAGTTAGAATATGAAAAGAATAAAACAAATATTCTCAAACTATAACTCGTTAAGAAATCTTTAAAGTTATGAGATCGCAAGAATTACTCGTTAATCTACCCTACATGGATTAACAGATGTGAACACTCATTTTGGGCCATTAGGCACACACATGCTTAATTGTGCTGAAGTTTATATGTAATCTTTTTTTCACAAAAACAACGTTTCTAGTAATATATCATTCTCTATCGTGATAATTTTCTTTTTAAGTCTACAAGTGTATTTGATCCCTATATGTACTTAATCGTAGACATAAGAAATGTAGGATAAATTTATCATGTAATGGACCAGTAAATTCACCTTCATTTTCAACTAATAAGGTAAAAAAATGTAATATTCCATATATAAAGAGTAATTCAAGTATTTGTTATTTTATGCTCTTTACTTTTAGATGATTTTTTTAGCACTGTGTTTCATTTGATTGAATTTTTATATTATGGTAGGGTATCTCATAAAAAAAGTTATGGTTAACTATATAATTGGTAGAGATGCTTGTTAATAAATAAATGTCAATCCACAATTATGGCTTGCTCACCCCAAGGTATGGCTCCATCCTTGGCTCGACACATTTTGAAGTTTGAGCTTTCATATCCAAACCTTATTGAATCGCTGATATTGGAGATTTAGGTTGGAGAGGAACTATGGAATCTTAGTAACAAGGGAAAAAATTGGGAGGAATTTGGAAATGGTTGACAAATCTAGATTAATGCATTTTTTGGTGCTCTGTAGAAAAGTTTTTCTGTAACTACATCGTTTCTGTTATTAACTCAGATTGGAGTTTTTTTTTTTTTTTTTTTTTTTTTTTTTTTTTTTTTTTTTTNAATCAATGAAAAATTCGTTGTTTTTATTTTTAAAAAAGAACTATACTTGTGTCATCAATTTAGGCCTGAATATGTCTTTGGATTTAAAGTATTATGATAAATAAATGTGGGAATTATTTCCTGAAGAACTTGGTCTCCTAAATATAATATTTAGCTCCATACTTGCACAACAATTTGTACTTCGACATATCCTAGGCAATGTTGATATCCAAGGGCTAGTTATTTGTGAAACTGAAAGACGCTAATCATTTTTTGAGCTATTTATTTTTTCATGTCATGTAGGCCCTATTGGTTGCTGGTGTTGACATCATTATATGTTAAATGTTGTTGTGAAATTATCTTATGTTAATATGACTGATGGCATAAACTATTTCTGTACCTGACTATTTTTTGTGTCAAATTATTTATAGAGGTGAGTTTAGCTTGAGCAATTTTGAGGATGGGGTTCTTTCTTCAAGTTTCATGGTTGGACTTCTAGTTTCTTGTCCAATATTTGCAACACTAGCAGAACGGTAAGTCAAGGCGTGTTCTACACTGATAGGAATTTCATATATTTGTATATGTTGCTCATTTTTGCCAAATATTTGTATATGTTGCTCATTTTTGCCAAAGTAAGTTTGGCTTAACCGCATGTACTCCTTCCCTTGAGGTCAGAGGTTCAAAGTCCCAAACGCCCTTCACGTTGAATTAAAATTGAAAAAATTTCGAGAATTAAAGGTTTAGCCAGTTATTTATTATTATCGTTATTGTTATTTTTAATGAGAAATCAAGCTTTCATCTAGAGAATATGAAACAATACAAAAGGGCATATGAAAGAACAACCCACCAAGAGAGGCCAAACAACTAGCTATACAAACATCCCTCAGTTCAAATAATATGACTTGGCAGATAATTACGAAAAGAGCATTATGCATAACAAGCAACCAACTCTCCTCCCATGATCTCTCACAATCCTTAAAAATTCTATTATGTCACTCGATCCAGAGGCCCCAAAGGACTGCGAAAAAGCTAGTCTGCCATGAAATCCGGCCCCCATCATGAAAAGGTAGATGCTGAAAAACCTCTTCACTATAGAATTGCAATCCCTATTCCTAGCCAAACGAACATCAAACAATTGGAAAAGCTGCCTCAAACAGACTGGGCAAATTGACAGGTCCTGAGTTTATTAAGAAGGTCCTCAATAGCACTTTTATAGAGAATGCACCAATTTGGACCCCACCACAAAGGAAAAACGCCAGTGAATTTTCAAAAGAGGTTGTTTTCTGAGGTTAAAGTGAACTAAAGTATCTGAATATGATAAAATTTTGTGGCATGATGTCAGTGTCATTGTGGTAATGGAGAAGAATTGAACATTTTTTTTTTATGTGCATGTGTGCGTGTTCTTCTTATTCTTCTTTATTCTTTTATTTTATTGTTATCGTTTTGGCAGAATCAACCCATTTAGGCTCATTGGGGTTGGATTGTCAGTCTGGACTTTTGCTGTTATTGGCTGTGCTGCTTCATTTAATTTCTGGTCCATTTCAATATGCCGCATGTGAGTAATATTCTTTTCTCTTTCCTCCTTCCCTTCACGTTTGTGTTCTATTTTTCAAATCCACTTTTTGCAGATTGGTTATTGATTTTGGCATTGTAAAGAATTTTCTTTAATTTGAGCTATTTTTTTGTTTTAATTTTGGCTCTTGCACTTCATTGGTTGCTTTAGGTTGGTTGGTGTTGGTGAAGCATCATTTGTGAGTCTTGCTGCACCGTTCATTGATGATAATGCACCTGCTTCTCAGGTTACATTCCTTTCATGTATTTGTTGTATTTTCTGGCTTGTGCCCGTTAGTGTTTCCCATATGATATACAAATTCGCAAGTGTTGTATACTGACATCATGTTTATAGCACAAGAATGTGATTTTTCAAGTTCTATAATAATGGATAGTCGGGTATACTCTTCTTCTGTTTCATAGGACATCAGTGGCATTAAATTTATCAAACTGTGATATTTCATTTGGGAACTTAAAGCATAGAATGTAAAATTTAAAAATGCTAGTGGATCAGTGCTTCTTCTAATTATTAGTTATTTTTACTTTTTCTCTCACGTGTTTTCTTAGTTAATTCTTTGTACTTTTGGTTATTTTTTCCTTCCAGAAATCAGCTTGGCTTGGAATATTTTACATGTGTATACCTAGTGGGTATGCAATTGGCTATATCTTTGGTGGATTGGTAAATTCTTTTCTCATCATTTTCCTTTTAAACTTCAAGAATATATTGAATGAATAAAAAATAAAAAAATAAAAAAAAATCATTCCTAATGCTGTTTCTCTTTTACGTCTCCCATAAAGTGTGCATCCATGTTTTTATTTGATCACTCGTATAATATTCTTTACTGAGTATAGGTTGGAGGTAATTATAATTGGCGTATTGCATTTGTTGGAGAGGCCATTTTGATGCTTCCCTTTGTCATTCTGGGGTTTGTTATAAAGCCTTTGCAACTGAAAGGTACGTCCAGAACTGTCACTTCAAGCAACTTAACGGTTTCTAAACGACTTTAAGTACAGGATTTTCTCCTTCTGGATCATATGGAAAGCTGAGATCTGTGGATTTGGTTGCCTCGGAAGTTCAAGGTACTTCGTTTCAGGACTCTATGAAGCTATATAATAAGATTCTAAATCATTTCTTTGATACATATAAAAAATATTAAAGAGATACTCGTATCCTCTTTAAGCACATTACCTCAGCTAAGAATTCTATAAGAAGGAATAATTATATGGAATTGTTCTTCAAATCACTGTAGTGAGAGCCCGAGTCTCCTCCCAACCTCTAGATTGTTAACCACAACTTCCAATTCTGTAATTAATTTCTAACCACAACTCTGAAAACAGTGGATTGACTTTAGACTACCTTCAACTGGGTCTTCTCGTGCATGTGAACCACTAGAAGATGGGGGCACACTTTTCCAACTGCCATTATACTATAGGAAAAGTTTTTTGAAATTGTCAATATAATATATGGACTAATATAATGCAATTTCTATCTTTCATTATTCCATAGAATTTTTTATTTGTCATATTTTTGAATTGTTCATTCAAATTCACCATTCCCCATATAATTTTATATAGAAGTTCTTTTATTTTAAATTGAATTGCATTTTATTTATTTATTTAAATTTAAATTTAATAATTTAAATAATTTGCATAAATGTTAAATGAATGTATATCTATATATATTTGAAAAGAAAAAAAAAAAAATAATAATATGTAGGCTATTACCTTTGAGAAAGTGATCGGTCATATGGTTAACCATGGGATAAAACTCTATTTCTCATACTTTCACTCATTGATTCATTAATGGTTAAGATTAGGTTAGGTAGATATATTTTGATCTCACAAAGTCCTGGAATTAAAAAAACAATGAATTTGAAAATTTGGGGAAGAGAGTGATAGAGATCAAGTTATCAAAAATTGTTTTTCTTGTTAAGTCGAACTGATTTATCAATGATTCAGTGAATGGATCGATGTTCAATTTGTGGATGTAGATGTATCAGTCAAATAAATTTCATGGGGATGTGGCTCATCATTTTAATGAGAGTTGGTCTTATAACGAAACAATTCATTGAATTAACCCAATCCAATATAAAAAATCCATTTTACCATAGGTGAATAATATATATTTATGTACATATCTTATTATTTGTAATTTATAATAATTATATACATTAGACTCCTCATGGCTATCATGGCTAGTGGTTTATTCAGAAATTGAATTAATTAAAATAGGCTTTTCTTAACTCAATGGTAGAGTAACGCCATGGTAAAGCATCAGTTGAAATCCGACCAGGGCTTTGGGTTTTTTCATAAACTCCAGCCAGATCCGTAGTACCATCAACCGGGTGTTTTCCTGCATGTGAACCACATGGTAGTTGACATGAACTCTTAAATTATCGTTCAAAGCCCACAAGGAGCTAAACTTGCTGCAAAAAAAATGTAGTGCCTAACTTCATTTCGTTTACACAAAAGAAACTAATTTGGATGGAGAGCCCTATTTGGGAATCTTGTATGTATCAATTCTCCTGTGTTTATCCACCTACTATGGGAAGACCTTCACCTTTGGAGTTTTATGATTCCAACTAGTTGTGAGTTTGGAGGTAGGATAACCTGCATCCAAAACATGCAAATTGAGATTTCAATTTACTTCGCCATTTGGATAATGAAAGGTGAAGAATTCTCAGAAGCATACATTTGAGCGGCTGGTCCCAGCCCAAACATCTTTCCAGTTTTTAGGCCATTTCCCACCTTAGAGCCCTGAAAGCCTCTGTGTAATTTCTCGAAGCTTTATAATAGTATTCCAAAGATGGAAGTTTTGACTTTTGTTTTGTAGATTTTCAGTATTAGTATGCTTTTTCAGAGGACTTTGTTATCAGATTACGCTTATTGCTTCATATTAGGCACGTATTGCTACGAAAGAAACCTCTTGATTATTGATGCTATTTGATGCTTTCTTTGCTTAACTTTTGATTCTAGCTCAATTAGTTGAGAATATCACTGTCACGTATTAATTGGTAAAAGTGAAAATATCTCTTTGCCTGCTTCTTAATTTGGCTTTACATGTCTATGAACTCAGAGACGGAAGCTTCAAATGGCAACGGTGGTGCATTCTCCATTGCTGAAGATAGCTCAGTGAAATCTTCCAGGTAAGTAGGATTGCTAGAGTTTGGCATCTGGTAGCTCAGTGAAACATAGACACTTTCATTTGTCTAACCTGTGACCCACGGAGGTGTTCTTATTTCGCCAAAGGCAAATACACTTTTTTCTATAAGTAACTGCGGGTTGCAAATTATCATGAGTCTTCTTGTGCTGAAGTGAATATATTTTCTTATCTTTCGGTGAACTTAGAGTTTCTGATAATTCTTAGAAGTTAAGGGACATTCTTTTTATTGTTAACCTACATATTCTAATATTTTATCATATAATTATCCTTGAAAGTAACAAATAGTAAATGCCTAGAGATTGGACTTCATATTTTGTTGGCGAAGTCCTAATGAAACTTCACACTAAGTACATGGTCCTTTTTTATGTGAACACTTTGTTAAAGAAATAATTATATGAAGAATGGGGCTGGATCTGACCTCTAGTGCCTTGAAAGTTGATAGCATTATTACAAGAAAAGGGCTTTCCAATCATTTCATTTCAGAAACAAGGGTACTTTGCCAGTAACCTTGTGTCCATTGCCAATAAAGCCCGAACAGAAGACTTGAGATATTGAGCTCCAAATAATCGAGCAATCTGAAGATAGATAACATGCTCTGTTTTTCTTTCTAACCATGTTTCCCAAAAATATCCGTGATACTGCCAGTTTACATTCCAAAGTCCCACCCTTATGATCAGAGCCTCAAATGGAACTAAAAAGTATGGAACTTATAATCAAGTATTGAGTTAGAATGAAAACTGTTGTGAAGCCTCTTTTCCATACATTGGCTACAAAATTACAAAATAAAAAATGAATAGTATTTTCTTGTCTTCCAATTGAAAATGTATGATTTTGCATCACATATTGAAGTTATGTAGATTTCTTGTCTCGTCTTCCATTGCGGTACAGTTCATTCTGATTGAGTGGGAAGATTTAGTTCCCCCTTTGAATGTGATTTTGTGCAATATTCTTCCAACACTTTCTTATCATTTTGATCGAGAGAGATGACAACCAAGCATAGGTTATTAGTAAATGATCAAATTATTCATCATTTTCTTTTAAATTACATTGTCGTCTTTTCAAAATGAATTTATTAAAATGATTTATTACTCACCTGATATAATCTCCCCTTAATAGCATAGCAGTAGCATGCCATGCAGCGGTAGGACTTCCACATTACAATTGTTAAGCTGTGTATTGATTTCATTTATTCTTATTCTTAATTTGTAACAGCTTTGCTACTAATGGGAGGAATCAGCTCTCAAAATTTGGGAAAGAAATGAAAGAACTCTTGGTTAATAAGGTTTATGTTATTAACGTTTTAGGTATATTGTTCACCTGCTCTCAACCCATCTCCATTTACTGTGAATGTAATGACTAGGAGTTTGTGCTACATTTTCCCCTGTTTTCTGAGGGCTTTGAGTTTCTGTTTTAGGTTATATGGCATACAATTTTGTCTTAGGCGCGTATTCATACTGGGGACCTAAAGCGGGTTACAGTATCTATCATTTGGTGAGATTTTCATATAGTTGATCAACCATTTTCTTATATGTGAGATCTCTAGAAGAACTTTTGCACGTGCAAGATTTGTGTAGATAAAGTTAGGATCTTTTGCAGAGCAATGCTGACTTGGTTTTTGGAGGAATAACGGTGGTATCTGGAATATTGGGCACACTGGGAGGAGGCTATGTTCTGGATTTTATGAGTAACACCATTTCAAATGGTTTCAAGGTTGGCTTTTATGCGAATTGTGATTATGGATCCCCACACGTTACAATCTTTTCCCATGATTGCATAGCTTTCTAAAAAGGTTTTAGAAGGAACTGATCATACTTTATACTATAGTGCCATGAGGAAAAATTTGGTTCTTTTTTTTTTTTTTTCCCATCTTTTTTATATTCCATCACTTTAATTACTGTGAGGCATACATAGGAAAAATGTACATAAAGTTCTTAGTGAGGCATGCTAGTAATGGTGTCCACCAATATTGTCGACTCACCAAGTTGAGAAATCTCTGGGGATTCCTGATGTTTTCTCAAATCTAACCTGCTATCAACCTACGGAATTTTTTGCATTCCATTTTATAAACATGGACGTCAATCTTAATCTAACTATCTCACTCAAATTGTGCTGCAGCTTCTCTCTGTAACAACCTTTGTCGGAGCAATACTTTGCTTCAGTGCCTTCTGTTTTGAGAATGTTTATATCTACCTAGCCCTATTTTCAATTGGTGAACTATTCGTTTTTGCTATCCAGGTAATAGAACGTTATTCCCCCAATTTTTCTTGGTTTATTTCTCATCATCCCTTTTCTACCCTAGTTTCTCTTAATGAAATTCTGCAATAACTTACTGAAATGGTATCTGAACATCTTTTGTTGCAAAGGAGGCTTCTGTGGGACTTAAATTGGTACTTTAATTCAAGAGTACATAATTTCTTGCTTTGTGGTACCAAATTCTGTAAGCAAACTCTTTTGTGAAGGAAACTCATTTTACATTATGTAGAGAAAAGTTTGAATATTGAAGAAAGAAATAAAACTCACAAATCTCAATTTAAACTATGGATAACAAAGAAAACCAGTCATAAATTCACAAACTATACCCAAAAGTGTGTACCCACAACACTTGCTGACCTAGACTTAGATCTCCAATTATAACTTATAATTAAAGGGATTATAACTGAAAAAAGAAATTGAAAGGGAATGCCATGTAAGCAAACTTTCTAACATATTAACTTAGGATATTTCACCGTTAGTTACGAGAAATGTGAAATCTATTGAGAAGGAGGAGGCCATGACAATGCTTTTCTTTCGGAGCCACCTTATTTTGTTGTCTTTTAATCTTATGATTGAGTATATAATTTATTTGTCACAATCCCCGTATCATTACACTTCTTTATCCCAGTATTTGGAGTTGTCATGAACTTTTATCTTTTCCAGGGTCCTGTAAATTATATTAATCTGGAGGCCGTTAAACCAAGTCTAAGGCCACTATCTATGGCCATGTCTACTGTTGCAATCCACATCTTTGGAGACGTGCCATCCTCGCCTCTTGTCGGAGTTCTTCAGGTTTTCATTTTTCCTTCCACTTTGAATCTTATTTCATCTTTTTGAACTACTCAGTAATAAAGACGTTTTAGCTGTGTACTTGTTTCGGTTGGACTACATGTTATGACAAGTTCTGCAACACAATAGGGTGCCTTTTCCTGTTAGTTTTTCTCCAAGCCAATTTAGAAAATATAGTGTGATGGGGTGAACTTAAGTGTCTTGGGTTAAAAGTTCTTAAGCCTTGAGGGTGCTCGTGAGAGAGTGCTGGGTCAACAAGAACCGTACAAAGAAGAACCTTACATTTACAACTTTGATCCCCCAAATTCTCATACAAAGATCTTCATTACGATCATCTTTTCTTGCAATCGGTTTAATATACAAGGAACAGTAAAGACATTGGAATTTTAAGGCCATACTATCTATAATCTTTATCTCTAGAGGGTGGGCATAATTCAAAATATTGCAAGAGGCAGCCCCTCCACCTATTCATTCATCAAGTTCCCTCCCAAACCAAAAGTTCTAGCTAGTTGTGCCACTATTCCACATAATTTGAACTGAAAAACCTTTAGTTTGCTAAAGCATAAAGAGCAGGGAACATAATGAAATATGTAATAGAACTGAACACCAAAAATCTTCCCAAAATAGCATGGTTGCTCCATCTCCCAACTTAAACACGAGGAACTTGTCAACGCAGGAATATTTTGGCAATTGTCTTCCATGGTTTTTTTTTTTTTTTTTTTTAAGTGGTATAGCTGCATGCACTAATGAAAAACCAAAGAAATCTTAGCCATGGCTCACAGTTATTTATGCCAAAATGCCTCAGATCCTTTTGGATACCTCCAAAGCCACCTGGGAGTAGGGGTTGCATTTTTATAATCATCCATCTAACCGGAAGAAATCCTTAATCATTTTGTCGAACTTGTGTGCCTACTTAAATAGGAACTACAGGAGTAGGTTTGGCATGATCTTTTAAACAGTATAATTTTTTTTAGTTATTTATAAGTTTCTAAATCTTGAAGTCTTTAAAGAATAAATGTTTCAGTCTAAAGCATTAAAAAAGAAAAAAAAAAATGCATTATTTTAAAAAGTTATCTAAAACTCACCCTAAAGAATAAAGAGTTCAGTAGGTAGATTAGGATACACATCTTGCATTTTTAAATAGTGAATATTTTAGGCACTTCTTTTAGATTTCAAACTTAGCCGGGTTTTTAAAACAAATATAAAAGAGTAGATAACAAAACAAAAAGAAAAACTCATAATTGAAAGTAGTATTTATAAGCTTAATTTTCAAAAAAAAAAAAAAAAAAAAAAAAAAAAAAAAAAAANGTCTTGATAACTATTTGATTTTTGAAAACTAAGCCTATACTACTTTCTTTTGAGTTTCCTTGTTTTTGTTATCTATTTTTTTCATAAGTTTTAAAAAAATAAGCCAAGTTTTGAAAGCTTTAAAAAGTAATTGTTTTTGTTCTTAGAATTTGGGTAAGAATTCAAATGTTTTCTTAAGAAAGGATAAAACTCATCGTAAAGAAATGATGAGAAAACTAACACGATTTTTTTTAATCAGATAGTTATAAAACATGACCTTAAACTCTCAAGTTCTTTCTGATAACTTGAAGTCTCAAATGGTGTTCTTACGATTGTGCAGGACCATGTTAACAACTGGAGGGTGACTTCTCTTATTCTTACAGCTATCTTGTTTCCAGCAGCTCTAATATGGTTTGTAGGTAAGCTTTTATTTCGTTTATTATTTTAAGCTAATTACATTGACCCCTTCAATGGTAGATGAAATTTTTTAGATACTACAATTATATTCAACATATCATTTTAATACGGTCACTCGTCTATGATATTTAGCATAAAATTATGGGAAGTGTTTCATAGTATTGGATATGATTGTGTTACATGGTTAGGGCAGCTTGTTTCTGTAGATGTTGCATAATAATTGGGTACCTCTAGCAATCTTGATGCTTTGGCACCTAAATTTTGGAAGAAATTGTTGCATAAGATTTTTAAGAATGTCAAATTTCTATGGTGGGACAATATGTTGATTGAAATTAAGGGATTTTTTGTGGAAGAAATTTTTTTAGAGCTGAAGGACACAGTAGTATATGATGATCTATACAGAACAGATTAATGTTATGATTTTTTGTACAAGAAATTTAATTAATTATTCTTTTAAAATAATAATTTCCATCAAGAAAAATGAAAGAATAAAAAGGGACATTTCTCATAGTTTTTTATATTAAGTATAAATCATATTCATTTGAGAAAAATTCCAACTTCAACTTGTTTGCACTGGCAGGTGTATTTCTACCCAGTGTAAAGTCATTGGATGACGACGATCATCACGAAGATTCTACAACGAATCAATCAAGCACGACACCGTTGCTCGAAGAAAAGTTGATTAATATCACTGAATCTTCTTCCGAACCATAAATTAGTTTTTGTTTTGGTTTCTCTCACTCCATGCTCGTGGACTGCTGGGGTTTGCATAGTTTTCTCGTAGCTGTTCTTATGTAAGTATGTTCTTTTAACACGGTTAGGACGCATGTGTATTTAAAAAAACTAGACTACGTATAATTGGTCAGCAAAAAAACTAGGGCCGATTGATAAATGTAGCTCATCCTATATTTAAAGAACAGGACTAGGTACAGTTGGTTAACTCAAATTCATTGGTGTACAAGATATTTGTTTGTTTGTTTAGAAGAATTTAACTGCAATCTTAGTTTGAAACATATGACATTTGACTCATCGTATCAAGTTCTTCAATCAGATAATGTAGAGTTTGAGGTTTTATCAGCTGAGAAATCACACAGTCAATATTCGAAAGCGATTCGCAACTTTATGAGCCATTGCCTGCCTCATGGAGAATAGATATCTATGCTTTACTAGAGAGATGCTCTACGGTTTTTGGTTACCGGGAAGCATATGCTTAAGACAGATACCTAATTCTTGAAACTCCTCTGGATGACGGTAAGTACATTCTTAAGTTGTTACACTTCCGAACACATGGGGCGCTCGTAACACTAATTTTATCTCGACTAATGCAACAAAAGAAACCCAAGGGGTAAGAATGATAATAATGAAAGGAGGATGAAAAGGGAAGAACATGGGGGACTAGAAGACTACGTGTTCGAACATATAGTTCGATTGGTTAAAGAAAATGACTTCGACCGTGTTAAAGATCTTAAATCAATAAATCAAGGAAGAAATAGATCCAAAACTCACAGCCAATCGCCCTATTTTGTCATGAAAAACAGGTCCAGACCTCCAAGACCTAAATGCCCCCGTACCTCCCAACATTCCAATATCCAAATCCTCAATCAATGGGGCATGTGTTAACAAGGAATTCAACGGAACTCAAGTATTCATCAAATCAAAGCTAATTGGTCAAATGGTAGCATTTAAATTTATTGATTTAAAGAGAGAGACTTCATACAGACCTCAAATGCAACAGGCGTCGTCGCTATTTGCTTAGATGAAAACCGACCGAAATCCTCCGACACACAGAAACGCCTCAAGCTACAACTGGAATGCTTTTGTACATTTCAAATGAAAATGAAATGCCAAAGGCAAATGTCAAAAACATGTAGTACATAATTCCAAGAGTTGAAGAATAGAAGGATGGCACCTGAGATTTAAATCTCATCCACCTGCATCGCTTCTCCTCTTCTTTCACTTGTATAGCTGCTTGAATCTTCTGCAAGCTTCCAAGACATTCTCTCTGTGACCAAAAGCACTTACCCTGATAAATCCTTCGCCACCAGGTCCGAAACCGCTTCCAGGGGTTGTCACGACATGTGTTTTCTCTAGTATCTCAGCAAATACCTCCCACGAACTCCGGCCAGGGAAACGAACCCACACATATGGTGCATTTTTCCCTCCATACACATTAAACCCAAGCGAGTTGAATGTGTCCATAATGATACTGGTGTTTTCTTTGTAAAAACCAATAACCCCGCGCATAGCCTGCAAGTAGAAGTCGATAAATTCCATGATTTCCTATGTAATTTTGTTGTGTCGACATCAACTATAAATTGCACTGTGTTCAAATGAAGTGCTCCAAATTATTCACCGTCTTTCAAGGGATCAAGGTTACTATACACGTTTATATTTATTAAAAAAAATGAGAAATTGTCAAAAAAAAAAAAAAAAGAAGAGAAAACTGTAAATAGCAGACCTCAAGCCCTTCTGGCGAAAGACAAGCCAAACCCCCAGCTTGGGCAATGTTGGATGCGCCGTTGAAGCAAGTACAAACTATGCGGTTGAAATCTTTAGCAACGGGAAATCCATCAGAAAACATAAGCTCCTTTGGAACAACTGTCCAACCAAGACGAACTCCAGTAAACCCAGCATACTTGCTAAATGATGATGTCTCAATTGCAACCTGCACAACAGAAAAATAGATCATGCAACATAAAACATGTATTGCCTATCGTTCCTCAACAAATACGAAAGTAAATAATTAGTGAAAAGATACAGCGAATTACAAATCCAAACATTTATTCTATCATCTAATATAAATGATAAGCTAAATATCAAATTGCTACATAATTCCAAGTGAGATATAATTGACTTCCTACTATATCATCATCTCCATTCTCCACTAATCCCTATGTTTCCGTTCGGAGAGAGATTCTAGCAAAAGTGCCTTGACAGGAAAGTCTTCTGCTGCTATTCCTACATTTAACTAATGAGCTTGTTCTTCTACATGTTCTCATCAAGAATTGTGAATTTGCTCCAGCCTGCAGATATGCTAAGAACATATGTGGATGGTAGGATCCAATAGCTTTTGATTTTCAAGGATGGTAAAATAATTTCATTTTTAGAAAGAGAACTCTGCCGTTTGATTATTTTTGCATTAAATAATTCGGGTATGTACACAATTATTAGGCCTGTTCGGAATGACAAAATTGGAATCAAAGGATGAGACCAGACCATCACAAGATCTAAAAGGAGAATCCAAACAATATAGTGGAGCTGTACATAACAATAGAGGAACTAGAGATACGTATTTCAAAGATTCAAAACTTCGACACAAATGTATTGTGATGGAATTTGCAATCAGAATGAAATTGCCAAGTGCAGACATTGAAAAAGTAATCTTGACGAAATTTACCTCCTTCGCTCCAGGAATTTCAAAGATAGATCTTGGATTATCGTCTGATATATACATTGCATATGCAGAATCATAGACTATAATTGACCCATTCTTTTTAGCAAACTGCACCAGTTGGGTTAACTGTTCCCTTGTTGCGGAAGAGCCGGTAGGATTGTTTGGTGAACAGAAAAATATGATATCTGTTCGGGGAATCTTAGATAAATCCGGAAAAAATCCATTTTCTGGAGTACATCTCATGTATTCAATATTGCCATACTTTTCAGCATCCTTTTCGTACTGTCCAGTCTGCCCCAAGATGACGCTCGAGTCCACATAAGCCTACAGTTCAACAAAATTCTTGATTAGAAATTAAATCTGCAGAAGTAGGTAAAAAGTTCTACACCAAGAAGTGAGAGAAAGGAGTAACAAAAATTACTTCAAATATATTTTCTAAATTATGAAATAATTTATAGCTCGAGCTGTAGTGAACTTATCCGTTAGCTAATGTGACTAAACCTACAAGTGAAGTTTTCTAATGGTGCAAATGCAAATACGTCTTGCAGAACAGAAAAAAATGAGATGCAGCTAAATGGTTGTACAAAAGAAGAGCTCAATACTTTTCAAATGATCATCTAAGTAAATGCCTCATTTAGAAGTGGATTGGCAAAATGTTATAAGTGCACCAGTTAAATATCTAAAAGTTTGTTAATGAGAAGAGCAATCACCGGGTATGATGGATCTTGCACTGCCATTGACACGTTGGAGCCAAAAACAAGCTGCCAAGAGTGGGAAGAGAAATTAGATAGTAACAAGATGGCAGACACATAGATGATTACCCAAGTTACGACACAGATGATTACCCATGCTATCTTACATTTTAGCTAAGTTTGATGATCAACATTAAAGGGGAAAAAAAAAAAACAAATACGTTGAAAATAGATAGATTTAACAGATGAATTTTTTTCCAAACTAAAACAAACCATACCTGAAGACGTGTTATGTCACATTTTGCACCATCAGAAACAAAGATATCATCTTCTTCTATGCCAAGGCCGCTATAAAATGTTTTGCCAATTAAAGCTCTCACTGGCTGTACAAATCAGCATCTAAATTAGAACTACCAATCTTGTAAAGAAATGACCTAAAAGAAGTCAAGTCATCAAGTCAATGCAAAAATGATGGAAAACAATTATTAACACAATAAGGCAGCTACTATACTTCGCAAAGTGTAAACCAGTTACTGACAGCATATTAATTTGAAACTATACAAGCTAGGTAGCAAAAGTTTTTTAAAAAAATCATTGCTGGAACGCACATGCTTGACGGAAGAGGCATATCAAATCGAGAAAACTGTTGTCGGACGTAAGCCAAAACCAAGTGGTAAAACTGTTGAAGGTGCCGGCAAAATGTTGAGGGAACCTTTCACAATATAAAATCCGTGTATCGTATTTGATCATGCTAAACTTTTATTCTAAATAGAAACAGATAAGTTAAAATTAAGAGGAACATGAAAAAGTACAACCTACCTAAAAATGCGCCAAAGCCCAAAGGCATACGAATGTGCTCCAATTGATACAAACGAAAAGGGGAGAGTGGTTGTAGCAATTTTTTAAGCAACTGACCACACCCGTCAAAGTACTGTAAGAATCTAAATCAAAGATCTCTCCCAAGTCTTATAAGAATCGAATAACACTCTCCTATTATGTTTCCTTCCATGGGTTCTAAAGACCAAAATAGCACTTTGTCACAAGACCTTAGCTCTTCTGGTAAGAGTATGGCCCCCAAGGTTTTGTTGGATGAAGTCCACTACTGATAAAAGTTGGTTCTACAACATGCCAAACTAAAAGATGCAATCCCATGAATTTGAAGCAAAAGTCAGTAATACCTTATGCTAGGGGTGTTACAGTGTACAAAAGAGTGGCTAGGCTTCTCACTATTTCTACACAAAATTCACCCATTAGGAAGATCACTCGTTAGAGAACCCTTTCCAAATATCAGAAACTTCAATCAAGATGCCAAATGCACAACTACACTTCAAAAGTCAAGATGCCAAATGCACAACTTCACTTCAAAAGGCTAGCAGGAGTAACAAAGTTTGTCGGGACTGAATTGCATACCTTTTCGCCCTGCTCAGCCCCATATCCACTGTAACCCTCTAGTGTGGACAATGCATGTGATCTCTGCCAAAGAACAAAACAGATTCGTCATAAATGACTAAGTTAAAAACAGTTTTTTAGCTAAAAAAATCAAGTAATATGAGGTTTATGATCTTCTGGCATGAAAACAACTCCAGGGAAACCTTCCAATTAAGTGCAAACAGTTGGAAGAAAAATGTAATGGGTGAATTGGACACCATAGAATAATTTTATTTCATACAAACTAAACTTCTATAAGGAGTGTCTGAAACTCGTAGTAAATTCAATTGAACGAGACAAAAAATTACATGCAAATATGTAAGAAAAAAGGACTAATTTCACTGGGAAGGAGATGGCAGTAACAGTACCCTAGTAAGCTGAATCCCAACAAAAGAAGAGACGAGTTTATCCAAAATAAAAATGATCAGACCATACGAAAGACAGGACACGGATCAACGCAAGGTCTATATTTTCATATGATATTAAGTAAAATATTTTAACGATTCTGACCAACTCTCCTTCTCATACAATATAACAAAATTCAACTTCAGCTAATATCCTAGATCAACTACTGTTTCTCGACAGAGATGGCTCATTATTCCTACACCTGTTATGATTTGCGAGTTACAAGAACCAGAAGCAGTAATTTATTTATACCTTTGCCATGGCCGATGTAATAACCTCAGGAATAGGCTCAGTAGTGTCACCAATTCCAAGGCTAATGACTTTCGCATCAGGATACTTCTGCAAGTGCGCATTCCTTCTCCTTGCAATCTATTATAATATATACACATATACAATATTACCGCTAAAGTTAATACAAAGCGATGATATCGAAATTTCAAGATGAAAATAAAACTAAAAAGCTCACGCATGGAAATTCATCAATAGCATGAACTAAGACCTTGAGAAAAATACACTACACACCTCAGGAAAAAGGTATCCAGCTTGAAGTTTGGCCATGTTCGCATTTCGAGGGACCGATGTTTTGTAGGCTTAAGAACAAAAAACAAAAACAAAAAAAAAAAAAAAAAAAAAAAAAAAAAAAAAAAAAAAAAAANAGATAAGTTCTCATTCTTGCAGATATCATCGAAGTATGGATATCATTACTTTCATCAACCGATAATCTACGAGAAGTTTTTAAATTGAAGATTCATATTCTATATCTTCAAACACAATCTGTAATTTCCGCAATACCTGTCGTGGAATCTTGAGACGTTGCAACACACTTGACGCGGAACCTTGTTCCTGGAAATGATACCTTCGGATTCCTGGAGAATAAACTAGTTAATTTCGATGATTCTTATGCGACAAAACGAGACATGCAGAAGTTCCAGTTCCAACGAAAAACCACTCAAAACGAAAATGAAGTGACAGAGAAAGTACTTGGCATTGAAACTGGAGTGCGAGAAAAAGGAGGAGGAAGACGATGAGAGTGCAGCAGAGGATAAGCTGTGTGTAGCCGCCATTTTTCCAGTACCAAATGTATTCAGTGGGATGATGTCCTCTTCAACCGAAGTGGCCGGTTTTTCTTAAGCAACTGAAACCCTAAATTTGATTATAAAAATTAAAAAAAAAAAAAAAAAACCTAATTAATAAAATTGGTTTAAAAATTTACCTACGACTTTCAAAAATTTCAAATAAATTTAAAATGATTACTTTTTTTTTCTTCAAAAATATCCTTATTAACTATAAAATATTTTAATAATACCCTTTAAAATTTTAAAAAATATACATTAAAATTTTAAATTAATATTAACCTCTCTAATCTTTATAAAAAAGTGTCCTCTCTTTAATTTCTTGAATTCCGCGCCCTTAAAAAATGTTGATATTATACTTTTTAGTCCACGTGTCTTGTTGGATTTTGGAGCTCTTTGACATTGAGTGTTAGACCCATTTAAAATGAGTGTTTTAAAAAGTGTTTTAGCGTTTTTAGGTTATTCCAATCGAACCCTTTGTATTCGTCAAATATTACCTTTTCCAGCTCGGATTTGCGTATCACCTAAAACCCCTGCTCCCTCGATAACTTCCCGTATGTATCAAATTGGTCATTGAACTCACTGTTAAAGTTAGAAATTGCATGGATAAACAAACCACAATGTCTCACAAAAATTAATTTGGATGATCCTACAGCACACATCATAATCAAAAAATAAAACTCCATACTTTTTACTGGTATAATGTTCAGCCGGTCCGGCGACCCGACTCCTTTTTTCTATAGCACTGAGATCAGTCATAATATTATTTTAAAATTTACCGTACATAATTTTCATAATGTATAAACTTTTTAATAATTAAGAAAATTTTTAATTAAATAAAAACTTCAGATATTAAGTAGATAAATTAGTATTTGTAAAATATTAAATTAAATAAAATTCAATGAAGATTTATTTTAAAAAATTTACCATTTAAATAATCTATATATATATATATTTTTGCTTATTCGAAATATATATGATACACTATTTTTAAATTTATTGTATATTTTTTTTCTATAATTCACGTATTAAATTGTTATATTTGTAAGTATTTAAATAAAAAATATATACTTAAATAAATCTAATCAACAATTTTATGATTTAAACCAAAGGTTTAGTTTAACTTAAGCGAATATATATATATATTTTTTTTTTGTGCTGAATTATTTTAAATTTTTATTTGCTATTTTTTTTCGGTACCAGCGCACGGAAGGGTAAGGTATAAAAGGAGCCCATTTATTTGACTAACCTCTACTCCTCTCTCTCAACAGCGCTCTGTTCCTTCGAGAGCCAAAAAGTTCAATCAGTCCTCCAAAGATTCGAAGCGTGTTCTAATCGGGAAGCGAGTCCCGAAGTTGTGCAGTTTTCTTCGCTTCAGGTAACACGCTATCCGCTTCCTCGTAATTCTGTAATTCTTTCGTTCCGATTGTTTACTGTTTCTTCTAGGATTTCATAAACTCGAATCACTGTTCTTTTGCTTCCAAATTATTCATTTGTGTGTTTAGAGTGATTGGTAGTGGATGTGTTCTGGTTATAATAGCGAACAGTGGATGCATTGTTGCGATTGTGCTCTATTTGCTCGAATTCAGTGTGATCGCTTTCGTATTTAATTATAGCAGATTTTGAATTTGGAATGTGGTTAAGTTTCTCGGCTACGACTCAATGTGATGAATTTCAGTATCCACTGTGCTGATTTTCTTTTGTTTTGAAGCTAATGACTCTAAAAATTTGTTGTTCCTTTGATTGTATCATCGTAAATTGATCTATACATCGCATTTAATTGGTGTGGTAGGATCAGTATATCACTCCAGCTTATTTGAATTGTGTGAAATAAATAGAGTAGAGGAGTAGGAGGTGCATATGATATATGAATCAGTGAAGAATATTGTTCTCATTAGCTTTGAAGTGATGATCCTACGGAAATTCAAGTTATTTTGATACTGGAAACTATTTCACACAGGGTTCTAACTCAGTCATGAGCGGCTTTGAAGTTTCTATGCCAATGACTATGATGTTAATGAGGCAAAATCGAGTAAATCGCTATGCTGCTCGTGGCGCTAATCAATACATAAATTCACTACTGTCAATTTTATCATTCCTATGTCTTCTGACGATGGTACTTCTTTTTACGATTATACCTCTTCCCTTCCCCTTTCTTTCAATGCAAACATAATGTTCCCATTTCAATTACTATAATTGAACATAATGTTCCCATTTCAATTACTGTAATTGAATCACGTTATCAAAACATATATTTATTGAATTGTGATTTCTTTTTTTGTTTAATTCTGGAAAATATCGAATTCATGTCGCAAATCTTACTTACATGTTTTCTGTAATTTTCAGGCAATCGTTTTTATAGGATATCTCCATCATGCATCAGGTTCGTATTTGTTACTAAACTCGGAGGGACAGTAGCTAAGTTAATTAAGTTGGCTGGATGCCTACACGATGAAGCAACATCGTTTTAGATTTCAAACTTTTAAATGTATATTTTTGTTTTTTATCTTTCAAAATATAGAAATTTTGCTCCTCATTGTTACATTCACAAAAATTGTTTATCAAATGAATTTAACTTGTTGACATAGACATGAATTGAAGTCACATAAGTTAGCCGAGGTAGCCATGGAGACAAATTAACAAGGGACAAAATAGTTCTCTTTTTTTAAAAAAGGTACTTGGGACCAAAATAGGGCAAGCCCGAAAGTATAGAGATAAGAGACTTTAGCAAAGACGAGAAGAAAAAAAAACAAATAAACAAGGCTTTTATCTTTTTTGTTTGATATCCAAATTCTTTTCTTCTCAAATTTGTTTTCCTTTTTGTTTGATATCCAAGTTCTTTTCTTCTCAATTTTTTTTTTTGTTTTGAACTTCTAATTTGAAATTGTCTTCACTGTTATATAATATTTTCTATTCTTAATCTGAATATGCGCATCTAATTTCTTCTTATTCTTTATCTTCACATGGTAGGTGGGCAGGGAAGTATCATAGATGTTGAGAATGACGTTGAAGGTATTCTGTCTTATCTTTACGAAGTCACTACAACGACTTTTAATAATTAGTACAATAACATTGCAGCATTGCTTCACTGAGAATATAATTCAGTTATCAATCAAGCTGGGTTAAAATTGACAAATTGGATTTTGACCGTCTTGAACCAGAATTCCTGTTCCATATTAGTGGTATAAATTTTGTAATTCGTCTGGAATTCCTCATAATTGATCAGTTTGTTAATGATGACTTTGTTTTAAGTTCTATATGGACAAGGAGCACTTTGCGTAGGTCATATCAGAATAAATAACATTGCCTTCGTTTCATATATCACTGAGATTTGGACTAACTCCTCTACTCCCAGTTGGTCTCTCAACAATCTATAGCTCGGCCCATGGTAGAAAAAGAATATTAGATTATCATTGTTTGTAGGTGATACAATTGCTTATTTGGTATTCCGTTATTTGTTTGAACATTTGGAACCTAGAGCTTGCTAAAGTTAGACAGCTGAATTTCTTCGTGGATTTGGAAATTAGACTAGGCCACTTGAGAATTACCATAAAGGTCCATGTACACCAATGTACTGCTAGTGTTCTCGATCATTCTCATTTATAAATTTCTTTTTATTAATTTAGAAAGAACTAAAAGTACACAAGAAAAGAACCTCATGAGTGGAAAACAATTTATAACTGAAGTTTTTGAAGGAAACGATTGAATATATTCATGTATCTGCCAGCGTATACAACACGTACAAAAACGATCACCCGTGTTCTTTGACAAGGAATCTCTCAGGTATTTAATATTGCTAGATCATAATGGCAGGTGATACATTTTGCACTTCGGAAGTTCAAACAACAATAACATTGCTAAAGGAAGTATATGACTATAACATGAACAAAGTGTTATATGTTGGCCCTGATACTGGTTCAGTGATGCCCGAATTGCTCGAAGACAAGGATGATTATGTAGATTGGGGTATGGATCCATATGACACCGAAGGTGCTGATTCGTGCTGCTGGGATCTCATTGAGAGAGAAATTGTCCATGTTTCTGATATGAAATTTCCGCTGCCTTATAGGGAGAAATCATTTTCTCATGTCATAGTTTCAGATACTTTGGAATATATGTCTTCAAGATACCTTAACAAAACAATTCCCGAGTTTATGAGGGTATCTAGAGATGGTATTGTCATATTTGCAGGTAAATCCTTCGTTGCAGTTTTGTTTTCTAGAGATTAAAAATGCTTGAACTCAGAGTCGGTTATGTCATTATTTCTAATGTTTTTTAGTTTCAAACTGCATGTCCTGGGTCTTCAATGTTATGCTGCTATACTTCTCATCGTCTCATTTTCTATCCTATGCAGGTCATCCAGATTTTCCAGTTTCGAAATTCAACAGATCCAGATACAACCGCCAGGTTAGAATTATGGAACTTTAAGTCTAATCCTCTTTGATTGTTGGACAGTTTAGTTTGAAACACTCAAGTTTTAAATGTCGAATGAACATACACTGCGACGGTGTGACGATTCGATGTCATTCTATCACTGATTTGTCACATTTTGTTCACTCACAATGCATGTTCTGAAATAAAATGTAATGGTCAAGAAACAGCAAACAAATTCTAGAAGATCTACTACGTAGTTAATGGTTTATGATTTGAATTTTCAACTCGGTTCATGTCATGGCAACATGCTTTTAGGAATAACGACTCTCCAATGATATGATATTATCTACTTCAAGCATAAGCTCTTGTGACTTTGCTTTGGGCTTCCCCAAAAAGCCTCGTACGAATGGAGATATATTCCTTACTTATAAACCCATCATCATTCCCTAAACTTGCCAACCTAGGATTACCTCCCAACAATCCTCAACATGTGTTTCATTCTCGATAATCAATACTCAAACTTCCTCTGAGTGTCACATGTTGTTGAATTTTACCTACTAATGCAATGATCATTTGGCTTCAATTTGTTTGTGAATTTTGCAGGCCAAACTCCGAAGTCCTTCTTGGTGGAAAATGTATTTAGCTCAAAGGAAGTTCGAAGAAGATGCTGCTGCTAAAGAGAGGCTTAACAATATGTTAAAAGACATCTCATTCGAACCAGCCTGCCAAATCTTTCTTCTCAAGTCAGAACCATTCCATTAAAACTATTGATTTTTTTTTCTTTTCTTTTTTGGTCCAATTCTTTAGCCAATTGAAACCATGCTTCAAATTCAATTATCATAGTCACTCATTCATTTTAGATTAGTAAATTTATTTCAAAGTCTTTTTAGGTTTAGTCTGACAAATATCAGACCTTTTGTTTGATATAAGTAATCAGTCGAAAGTGTTGGCATGAGTTTGCTCCATTGTTTTTGGGTTTTCTGTTCCGTTCATTTTTTCCCCTTTGTAAATATGAATTCTTACCAAATGGTATCCATATTTCAGTTTTTTCTAGTGGAAATATGGATGTGAATAAGAATCGTTTTCTTTTCTCTGTTTTTGCTTGTGGAATCTTTCGGTAATAGCAGGATTTTTAAGTTTTTGTATGAACATTATCATCACTTTTGCCACGATCAAAATGCTTTCATATACTTTGAAATGAATTGTTGCGGCGAAAGCATAAACAATATCAACAAAATATTACTTAAGATAGACTTAAACAATAAGAAAATTTTATTTTTCCTTCCGCTAGGTGTTGTTTGAAAATAATACTCCCAACAACATTCTCAAATGCTTATACAAATGCCATCTACCACTACCAAATAAAGAGAGAGTTATGGCCGTGTTCACTCTCTCAAATAAAATTCAAAAATATATTTATGTTAATTTTAGATGAAAACGGTTAATATCTGGTTAAGAAAAATAACTAACTTTCTTTCAAATATACTTTCAAAGATTCATCGATACTAATAATGTTAATTTTAGATGAAAACTGTTAATACTTTGTTAAGGAAAATAACTCACTTTCAATATATACTTTCAAAAGATTCATTAATACTTTCACGGTTTTTTAAAAAAGTTATAAAAAAACACATTTTTAAATTAAAAAAATGAGAAATAAAAAAGTTATAAAAAAACACATTTTTAAATTTAAAAAATGAGAAATATTCGTGAATTTTCAAAAGTAACATTAAAAAGTTTGGAGATAATCTATAGTATTTAGATATATTTGTGATTCAAAAATAGCATTAAAAAAAGTTTGGAGATAATCTATAGTATTTAGATATATTTGTGATTCAAAAATAGCATTAAAAAGTTTAGAGATAACCTATGAAGTGCAATATTAAAAAATTAGAGATAATCTATGAGGTACCGATAATCTACTTTTACACTTTCATCTGTATTTTTTAAACATGGTAATAGTGAGTATTTTTTATTTTATTTTTAAAATTTGGAGGCATTGATAAAAAAAAAAAAATAAAAAAAATTAAATTCAAAGTATTTTTGAAACCGTGTTAAAAATTTAAAAATATTTTTTAAATAAATTATTAATACTTTTAGTTTTTAGTTTTTAGGTTTTTTTTTTTTTTTTTTTTTTTTTTTTTTTTTTTTTTTTTTTTTTTTTNTACAAAAAGAAAATATTTTTATTAATTTAGTAAAAAATTATTTTAATTCCTAACTTTTTGTGCTGTGTGTTTAATAAATTAATGAGTTTTAAATTTTGTGCATTTTTTTACCAATGCATTTTTTTAAAACCTATTTATTAAATATAAATTTCAACATATTTCATCACTCAAAATTTTAAATTTTATATTAAGTAAATCTTTTAAAATTTAAAATTTAAAAAATTAAACAACGGAAGAGACAAGAGCTCTTAACTTGAAAAATTAAACTTAATTTTACTAAACAGCACCATAATTTTGAAGAAAAGTTTATTAAAAAGGAAAAAAGATAATATATATTAGCGAATGAGAATGAGCGTTTAGAGCTGGAATCTCCGGCTCCGGCCATGGCGGTGAGGGAGAACCACCATCGTCATTACCAAGCGAAGCAAGTTCCTCTTTTCCCCTTACTCTCTCTTATCTGCTTCCTTTCCATTCTTCTCGCTCTCTCAGCTTTCCGTAAAACCTCGGCCCCTCTACAACCGCATCAGAGCATCCAATTCAACAATGGCGATAGATCCGGGAGATCGAAGGCGGCTAGGGACGGCTCGTGCGATTATTCCGATGGAAGTTGGTATTACGATCCGAATTTGAGAACCTCCAGGTACGACCACACCTGCAAAGAGATTTTCAAAGGCTGGAACTGCTATGCGGCGAACAAGTCCAATGCTCTCCAAATCATCAATTGGCATTGGAAGCCGAAGCAATGTGATCTTCCGCATTTTGATCCGGTTTCCTTCCTTGAGAAGTTCAAAAATACTAACATCGGTACTCGCTTGGTCTCCCTTTCATCCTTGCTGCAATTTTTTTCCGCGTCCTGCTGTGTGTTTGTGCTTAACTGTTGAGTACTTCTGGGGGTACAAAAAGAAGTTTGTACTTCATTGGTTAAGCGTTATCAAGTTCCTGAGCGTTGCTGAGTTATAATTTCCGTACTCTCTTTCCATTCAGTAAAATAGACAGACATTTCTTTTCATAATTTCAGTTCACAGTTAACATGAAATTGGTCTCTGATGCGAGTGGAGAAAGTAGAATATATCAGGTGAAGCTGACGGGTTATGACACATTTATACATATTTTTAGTACTTCCATTGGCGAGCTTGAAAATTAGGCAGAAATTCAAATGCAGAACCTTCTATTCTTAGTTTATGACCATGTTAATTGATTATGTATTATTTGATCTCTATCCATATTCTTGACATATTGCATGCTTATATATTTGATCAGTCTATGTCTATTATAATGCTGGATATGGACTTTATGAATGTTTTGCAGTGCAGGATTTGTTGGCGACTCCTTAAATAGGAACATGTTTGTTTCACTTTTTTGTTCTCTGAAACGTGTGCCGGGTGAAGTGAAAAAGTGGCGTCCTGCTGGTGCTGATCGAGGTTTTTCATTTCTGAAGTACAATCTTACTATTACATATCATAGAACAAATATTCTGGCGCGATATGCTTCGTAAGTAATGTGTTATGATGACTAGTTTGATTTATCATTAACCATCAATTCTTATATCCATCGAACTCTTCTATTTCTTCATGATCTTTCACTCCGTTAGAAATTTGGATATTGTCTGATCTGTCGAATTTACACCAAATGTTTTGTCTATCCCTTTTCTACTATTCTTGGATTAGGCATCTCATTTGTTCATCAAAAGAGTAGAACAATTGGAGAGATGAAAAGGGCTGAGAGTAGCTGAAGGGGGTCTTAGGATTGCTCATGAACAAAATGTTCTTGTGGATAGAACTTTGGAATTTACTGTTATCCTGTGAGCATATCATTAAAATCTTCACTTCTCTAGTAGGAAACGGTTTTTTTAGGTTCCTTATAGGGAGTATACACAGTTAGGTAAGTCGGGATTACCTTTTTCTCCAATGCTCTGTCGCCCATGAGAATCGCACAATTGAGTTCCATCCGAAGTGGGAGCTTCCCCTCGTTCTTTAGTACTTCTCATTACTTTTAAGGGGGTCGACTCAAGATTTTGGCGCCAAACATTCTTGAGGACTTACTGGACTCGTGAATTTTTTTTAATGAAAAACGTTGCAACTCAATCAACTGTGTTCCAAAGGTGTTTGCATTATAATATCCTAGGTTCTCACTTCTCACGTTTGCATTATAATTTCCTCTTTCATCTTTTTGTAGTGCTGTAGCAGTTGACAACTAACATTATTTGTTCCTACTTCTGTTTGAGTCAGGTGGTCACCTAATGTTGATGGTGGAGAATTGGAATCTCTTGGATATAAAGAAGGTTACAGAGTTGATGTTGACATTCCAGAAAGTTCATGGATAGAGGCTCCAAACTTCCATGATATTTTAGTTTTCAACACAGGACACTGGTACTTAAAATTGTTTTTCCAATTCAACTCAGCTTTTATGGTATGCATAATTGATAAATATGTATGAGAACCACATCATGATAGGATTATATTCTGCTAACCTCAAGAACTTTGAAATAATTTCTACATGCTATTTTGATGTTTGTATCATGTGGATCGTAATCACGTGGATCGTAGGAAATTTCGACTGTAGATTAGAATGCTGTTGATATCTTATATTCGTCCAACTATATGATCACATTCTTTGATTGTTTTTGACAAAATATTCCCTTTCAAATCCCTCGATAATCAAGTTTGCATGTATTTGATTTTTTAGATAGATAATTTGGACTTGTTCATTTCTTTCAACTAGGTGGTGGGCACCTTCAAAATTTGACCCTGTAAAATCACCAATGCTTTTCTTCGAAAAGGGTCAGCCTATCATCCCTCCAGTACCTCCTGATGTTGGCTTGGACAAGGTTCTGCAACATATGGTACACAATTCTTTATTTCCTCTCTTGGATGTCAGTTTGATCTATTAACTATTCTAGACCGTGTGAGCTAAATTTCTAACTTGTTTTCAGATAATTTTTCAAACTAGAAACTTTTCAGCGGACTCAATCATGTTCAATTAGGTGCAAATATTTCCATTTATAAACTATAGATCAACTCGAGTCATTCTTAAGTTCTTAAATTTTCAGTTTAAATAGACGTTTAACTTAAATTCATAATATTTTGAGTTCACTGAAGTCTGCATTCAAGTCTTGATGGCCACCTCTATTTGATATTTTATCAAATATTATAAGAACTTCGAACACTAAAATATTGTGTTGTGAGATGCGCATATAACTGCCCAAAGGTGTGCAATCATGAGTTTGATCATGGACGAGTAATGGCCTAAATCCACGGCTAGCAAATACTGTTCTCTTTGAGCTTTCTTTTTCAGACTTCTCCTCAAGGTTTTTTAAACGTGTCTGCTAGGGAGAGGTTTCTATTCTCTTCTAAAGAATGTTTTGTTATCTCCTAACCGATGTAGGATTTCACACCTAGCGTCGAAATGTATATAGGAACTGACCTTGTACTAAATATGGGAAAGAATTGTGCTGGATCTCATTTTTGCTTTATCATTTTGTGAATGATCTCTTATTCATTGTAGATACCATACGTTGAGAAAAGAATGCCACCCGGTGCAATCAAATTCTTCCGCACGCAATCACCTAGACATTTTGAAGGAGGTGACTGGTACCAAGGTGGTTCTTGCCAGCGGCAGCAGCCTCTATCTCCACAGCAGGTGATCAACTCACATTTTATTCCATATTCTAACGAAAGCTCTGCTAGACATAGATTATTATTCTGTGCGTCTTCCATGATTTCTCCTAAATGAAACAAACCGTCTCAAAGGGTAGTCGTCTTTCAGGCTGAGGATCTGTTCTCGCTGAGCAATAACAGAACCAATGTCGAGGTTCGTCTCGTAAATGAGCACCTCCTCAAGGCCCTTAATGGAACCAGTTTCCATATTTTGAACATAACTCCCATGAGTGAGTTGAGAGCTGATGCACATCCTGCCTCAGCTGGTGGAAAGAAGCACGACGACTGTATGCATTGGTGCTTGCCGGGACTCACCGATACATGGAACGACTTGTTCATACAGCATCTATACAACATTAGAAGTTAGTATAATTTATCCTTAACACCCTGAAATTGCATTGCTTTTTTACCTGTTAAAAGTGCTCTTGGATCATATTTATTGGTAGAATTGAAGAGAAGGATTAATATTCTCAACTTGGTTATCAGGTTTGAAATTTTCAAGGATGCTTCCCAATCTAGTTAGTTCTTTACAATGGGAAGAATATTGAATTTATGGAAGTTTATGTTTAATTTGGAGATGTAACGACCCAAATCCACCGCTAGCAAATATTGTCTTCTTTGGGCTTTCCCTTTCGGGCTTCCCCTCAAGGCTTTAAAACGCGGGAAGGTTTCTACATCTTTATAAATGGTGGTTTGTTCTCCTCCCAAACCAATGTGGGACTTCACAATCCACCCCCCTTCGGGGCCCAGCGTCCTCGCTGGCCCTCTTTCCTTCCTCCAATCGATGTGGGACCGCCCCCAAATCCACCCCCTTTGGGGTCCAGCGTCCTTACTGGCACATCGCCTCATGTCTACCCACTTTGGGAAACAGCTAGAAGGCTGGCACATTGGTTGGGGAGGAGAACAAATCACCATTTATAAAGGTGTGGAAACCTTCCTCTAGCAGACACGTTTTAAAGTCTTGAGGGAAAATCCTAAAGGAAAAGCCCAAATAGGACAATATCTACTAACACAATAGTTGCTAGCAGTGGGCCTGGGTTGTTATTGGAGACAAAATATATAATTCTAAACAAAGAGGACAATATCGGCTAGAAGTGGGTCTATGGTTACCGGAGACAAAATATATAATTCAGTTTAGAAGTAAAAAAAATAAAAAAATAAAAATTTACAAAAATATTTGTGACATCATATTGTTACAAAAATTAATCTGTGTTGGGTAGTCTTAATGCCTAACAATTTTTTCGTAAATGCTCATTATTTGACTAATTTATCATTTTTTTACTTTCTTTTTCTATTTTATATCTTTATTTATCTTAATTATCTTTAGTATCTCACCATTATGTAATATAATTGTTAACATAATAAATACATATGACAACCATGTTTTTAAGTATGCATTTATTGTCAAATTAATTTTTTTTATCATTTTTATTTAATTTTTACATTTAAATTCATAGAAGCTCGATACATTTTCTATTTTTACATTAAGTTATTAAACTTTGGATATTGTATCTAATATATCTCTATTTTTTCTTAAAAATAAATTATTTATTTAACGTAGAATTATAACTTGTTTAATGAGACCCTTAATTAACTTTTATTTATTTATTTATTTTTGTCTAGGATCCATAAATTTAAAAAATGTAAAATATGTCGAGAAAATAAAAGTTTAAGAACCAGATAGATATACATATAAAAGTTCAGGACTTATTTGGACAGTTTTAAAAGGTTAGGGGTATCTGTCTTTATATGTATAAATATATATCCAAATTACATATATTATATGTGTTAAGGAGGTTTCTGGTTCAAAGCGAGTGGTGGAACCATAGTTCCATCAACATAACCCAGCATACTCTCAAGGAGAGGAGAAGTTGACTTTTCGTCAACTTCCAAAGAAGATAATTGGAGGAAGAAAGTTTGATGGTGATCATATGGAGTACAGTGTTGAAAGGAAGAAGATGATAAGAGGATTCGGAAGCCATAGAGAAGAAATGATCAATATTGTTAAACCGAAAGGGCTCTAATAGTATTAAAATGCTTGCTAAAACCACTGTACCTCATGGTAAAAGTTCTCTATTTATATTTACAGACTAGAGTAGTATGGTAAATTACAAATAATATGGAAATAACAATAAAGGAAAGAATAATAAATAAATATAATATATTTGCTTTTAAAAGAGAGCAAAAAGAGCAAACATGGTAAACCGTAATATAAGGTAAATATCTAGATATTTATCTTATAATAAACGGTCAAACTATCCTTAACCATATGCATATTAAAAATAATGAAAATCCATGAATTATATAAGAAAATGACATTAATTTGATATTCATGAATGATCCATACACAAAATTCTATCTCCAAGACAGGGTTTGTGTGCATACCATAAATACAATAAAGAAACCATTAAATAATTTCTTTTAAAAAAAAAATTCTAGAAAATTTAATCCCTTTTAAATTACTTACCAAAATCCAACCATTTGATAAACAATCATCAATTTTTTTTTTTGTCAAAAAAAACAAAAAACAAAAAACCATGTTTTGAAATTTAATTGAGAGCAGAGAAGTTCAAATTCTTTTTTTTTTTTTTTTTTTTTTTNTGAAAATCAAAATATAGAATTAATCCTCCAATTTTTAAAAATGGAAACTTTATTTTATTTGGGAAATTGTATTGCAATATATGTTGGATTTGGATTGGTTATAAAATGGTTTTTATAAATAATTTTTATTTTAACTAATTGTTCTAAAATTATTTTTTTTTATAAAAATAATGGTAAAATCAATCTAACTCAATAGTAATTAAAATATTAAAATAAAACCTTTTCGTAGAATTTTTGGGTTAAATTAATTCATTTCATCTAAAAAATATTAATATTATTTATTTATTTTCAACCTTTTAATTAAGTAAATTAATTTCAATATATATTTTAAAAAGTGGAAAAATAAATAAAAAAATTATGAAATTAAATAAAATAATAAATATATACAGACATAAATGGTATGTAAAAATGTATATTTTAAAATTAACCATAATCTAAGTAAAATTCATAAATTAGCTAAATCTAGAAAATTTTCATTTATTTAAACCTAATTCAAACAAAAATCTAGTCTGTAATTAAACATGAAAAGCCAGAATGAATTTATTCTCATTGAATTTCCAAGCATGGCATAATTAGTTCATAATTCATCGTTTTCCCGTCACATTCCATATTAAGTTTTCCATCTCTATATAAATTCTTCCCTTATTCTCAATCTTCATCTCATCTCTCATCGGAATTATGTGGACTCAAACCCCTCCGATCATGGCCGCTTTCATTGCCACTTTCATGTTTGTCCTCGCCCTAACCAACGCTCAAAACGCCCCCCGTGACTACCTCGCACTTCACAACCGCGTTCGAGCTCAGGTCGGCGTCGGCCCCATGCAATGGAGCAACACCGTGGCCGCGTACGCTCAAACCTATGCGGAAAAAAGAAAGGGTGACTGTGCCATGATTCACTCAACCGGACCGTATGGTGAAAACATAGCTGCGGGGTACTACCCTGAGTTCACTGGGGTGGATGCAGTGAAGTTGTGGGCAAAAGAGAAGCCGTTGTATGATTATGCATCGAATAAATGCGTGGGTGGTGAATGTGGGCACTACACTCAGATGGTGTGGCGAAGCTCGGTGCGACTTGGATGTGCTAGAGTGCCCTGTAAGGGTAATTCTCAGTTTGTTGTTTGCAATTATGATCCTCCTGGCAACTATATTGGAGACAAGCCTTATGGTTCTTCTGTCTGAAGAGATTTGATTTTAAAATTTTTATGAATTGTAATAGAGTTTGGGAGAGAATCATGAATTTATTAATGGAAATGAAGTTTGTGCACCGATTATCTCGTGAAAATCTCCCTCCAAAACTGCAAAAATTAATGGAAAATCATTGAATTTTAGAAATCACGAATCTTCAATTCACATTAAAATGTTAATGGAGAATTACGAGTGTTACGAATCACGAATCTCCACACGGACATTTAACTCGGCTGCAACCCACCGACGTTTATCGGCTCTGAATATAGAGACCAACGGGGCCGGAGTGACTAGAGGACACCCGACCCTCAAAAGGGGACCATTTTTTTTCTTACTCGGTCTATTGGCCACTGCATTCGTCTTTTTCTCCTCTTCGTGGGCAAGAAAACAACAACAATAATAATTAATAAATGGTAAAATCAAAGAAATGCCTGTTTTTGGAATTACTAAAATGCCCTTTGATGAATTACTAAAATGCCCTTTGTTGAAATACTTCAGCAGAATCTTTTTTCGCATATATATATATATATAATATTTTTTAATAGATAATTTTATTTTTTAATTTCTATTAAAAAATATAAAACATCTCAATAAATCTAATAATATTTCATAAATAATAATATAATATAATATGCTACCAATTTTGCTAATTCTATAGGGTTTTCTGCATTATTTTCTTGATATGAAATTAATCCTTTAATTTTTAAAAATGAAAATTTTATTTTATTTGGAAAATTGAATTGAGTTGAAATTTACCATATATGTTTGGAATTTATTTTAACTAATTGTTCTAAGAAATTAAAATATAATATTAATCGAGAGGTAGGAAGTTCATCCATGAATATATGTTTTAAGTTACCGTTATTTTTTAAAAAGAAAAAGAATACAAAAATCCATAACTGAGTTAGTAGTAAATATTTTTAATCTAAAAAATTCTTGTTATATAATAAATTTAATCTAACTCAATCATAATTTTTTTTTTTTGTTAAATTAATTCATTTCATTTACGCAAAATTTTAATTAAAATATTAACCTTATTTATTTATTTTCGAACATTAAATAAAGCCATACCATATCAATATATATTTTAGAAAGTTATTGAAGAATAAATAAAAGAAATTATGAAATTAAATAAAACAATAAATATATACGCGTAAATGCATAAATGGCAAGTAAAAATGTATCTTTTTAAGATTAACTATAATCTGGGTGGATTAAGTTACATTAATCCTAAAACATTCCTAAACTAACTAAATCTAGAAATTTTTTTATTTATTTGAACCTAATCCAAACAAACATCTAGCCTGAGAAAGCCACAATAAATTCATTCTAGTTGAATTTCCAAGCATGACATAATTAGTTCATAATTCATCAGTTTCCATCTCTATATAAATCCTTCCCTTATTCTCAATCTTCATCTCATCTCTCATCGGAATTATGTGGACTCAAACCCCTAAGATCATGGCCGCTTTCATTGCCACTTTCATGTTCGTCCTCGCCTTAACCAACGCTCAAAACGCCCCCCGTGACTACCTCGCACTTCACAATCGCGTTCGAGCTCAGGTCGGCGTCGGCCCCATGCAATGGAGCAACACCGTGGCTGCGTACGCTCAAACCTATGCAGAAAAAAGAAAGGGTGATTGTGCCATGATTCACTCAACCGGGCTGTATGGGGAAAACATAGCCGCTGGGTTCTACCCTGAGTTCACTGGGGTGGATGCAGTGAAGCTATGGGCGAATGAGAAGCCGTTGTATGATTATGCATCGAATAAATGCGTGGGTGGTGAATGTGGGCACTACACTCAGATGGTGTGGCGAAGCTCGGTGCGGCTTGGATGTGCTAGAGTGCCCTGTAAGGGTAATTCTCAGTTTGTTGTTTGCAATTATGATCCTCCTGGCAACTATATTGGGGAAAAGCCTTATGATTCTTTGGTAGTATGAAGAGATTTGGTTTTAAAAATATTATGAATTGTAATAAAGTTTATGAAAAATCATGAATTTATGAATTGAAATAAAGCTATGATCACAATAATATTGTATTGTCTTGTTGAGCCTAAACTCTTGTGACTTTGTTTTGACCTCCTTATTTATAAGCTGATCATCATAGAGTCAGAGCCACCTCTGAAGCCATTATATTACTTATGATCACAGACCCTCCCCTTGAAGAAAATACACCATAAAGCCTCACCTCAAGCCTATGGATTTCTAAAACAAACTTCTTTTAAGACACTTCTTTCTTTTGGAGCCCTGGAATAAGATATACCATTTGTTCGACACTTTTGACTACGACTTTGAGGCTTAAATTTATGGTCTGATACCATGTTAAGAATCATGAATCTCTGTATTGTTATATGATATTTGTCCACTTTAAACCTAATCTCATGGATTTGCTTCGAGCTCTCAGAAGAAGTCAAATTAATGGAGATGTATTTTTAGTTAAAATCTATGATCATTTCGAACAATCTTCAACATTGAGAACATCAGCCACTGGCCAATTGCGGTTCCAAGTCACCCCGAAGAAATGCCCACGAGCGGAGATGCGAAAAACCAGTCGACCCACCGACGGCGATTAACTCTGCTGCAATTTAAGACCCACACCGGAGACGAAGGCCCGCTGCCGCAACCTACCGGCGTTTACCGGCTCTGAATATCGAGACCAATGGAGGCGGAGCAAGTGGAGGACACCCGACGCTCAAAAGGCGACCATTTTTTTTTTCTTACTCTGTTTATCGGCCACTGCATTCGTCTTTTTCTCGGCTTCGTGGGCAAAGAAACAACAACAATAATAATTGATAAATAATCAAAATCGTAAAATCAAAAAATGCCTCTTTTGTTGAATTACTGAAATACCCTTTTATTGAAATACTGAAATGCCCCTCATTTCATAATTAAAAGATCAATTTCTTTCTGTGGACAATTTTCTAGAACCGTGTTCTCAAGTAGAATCCCTTTTTGCACATATATATAAAATCATTTTTTTATTTTTTTTATTTCTATTAAAAAATCTAAAACATCTCAATAAATTTAATAATATTTCATAAATAATAATATAATATAATATTCTATTTAAAAATTATGTCTAATAAATCTTTAAATTTTAAAAATTATCTTATAAGCATGTATATTTCAATTTTTATTTCACCCTTATTTTAAAATAACAAATTTTTCGACTAGAACAGAGTGTTTAATGGATAAAGTCAGACCAGACAGTGGTTGAGCCGAGTGAGTCAATTGGCTTAGCAACCACCAAGTGAGTCAATCGGCTTAACCACCACAAGTGAGTCAATCGGCTAAGTTTATACTTATAATTTTGGTATACTCGAGACTAATATTACATTTTTTTGGCTGATGGGGGTAATGGGTCACAGTTGGTTAACGTTTCAGGGTCGGGCAATCCCATCCCATCCTCACAAAATTATCTTTTTTTTCTTTAATTATTTTTTTTCTAAGAGAGAAAAAAAAAAAAAAAAAAAAAAAANGAGGGGTTTTTTCCCTTTTAATTTTTGGTACAGCGACTACTTGTTCCTTCTTGGTATTGGATCCGATCTCCCTCCCACTACGCCAACTTTTATACTCTCTCTCCACCTCCCGCCATGGTTGAAACCTTGAACATCCTCTGATTGCCGCAACAACCATCTCGCTTTCCTTCTTTCTTGTCATTGTCGCCCGCTTCTGCTTCATCTTCTTGCAGGTACTTTTGCTTTCAGTCCCTTTACTCTACATTTCAACTTTCCTACTGAACTGTTCTAGTCTCCGAGTTTTCAATCTGGTTCGAGAGCTTTGAGTGGGCGATTCTTCTTGGAACTCATTTCTTTACAGATTTTCCTTCTATTTCCCTAATTTTGTGACCGAAGGAACAATTTGTGGGGCTCATTTTGGCGTATTGTTTATCTGATCGGTGTTAGGGTTTATGTGGGACTTATCGCGGTTGTTTAATTGTAGGATAGGCTTGCAAGAATTGGTTTGATGGGGGTTTTGTGTAGGCCTTTATTTTTGGTTTAGTGTCGGTATCCATTCTTGCAAATCTGCCGTTTGGTTTTCCAAATTTGGGAGTTCCATGTGCTGTGGATCTGAATTTTCTGGTTTTGATTGTAACTTAATTTTTCTTTAGAAATTGCATCTTCTTATTGTTAGTATTCCATGTAAGGATAGGCTCGAAGCTGTAAATTAGGCATGTTGTAAACTGGTTGTTTTGCAGCCTGACTGCGTTGACTTAGCCATTTAGAATTTAGAAAGCTTGAAGGCTACCTTCATATATGCTATCATGTGATTCTCTGTTCTTCTTTTGGATTATTGAGAAGTCAAAAATTTAAAATGAGGCAGAAGTTGATGGGTGTCTCGTTTCGAAGGAGCGTAAGAACAATGCAAGAGACGATTCTTTTGGAAGAGAAAAGATTTTGGTATTAGTACAGAACCTGAGTTATTGTATTTTACCTATGATCCATCTCTGAAGTCAGTGAATCTTGCTGAGGGATTTTGTGGTGTGTCGGTTTGGACTACTATGCTTGTCCGTTTATCCCGAAGGGCTCCTAGAAATGAATTGAGTCAATGAAGTCTCGTTTCGTTCATTTTAGGATAAGAAACAATTTTATTGATGATGTGAAATTACAAAAAATGTGTTATGGCCCATCCATCTACAAGTGTTCTTGCCTTGAGATATTTGATCAATAGGGTAATCCAAATCTTACTTTCCTTGACATATTTTATTGATTCTTTATCATTTAGTGTCGGAGAGTTACATAAAACCTCTCCAATTCGATAAGAGAGAATTATAGTTAACTGCTCTTCTTGGATATCTTCTGCCATGTTCTGAAAATTTCGATGTAATAGTCTAAGTGCTGTTAGAAATATGTAATGTGATATTGGGTATTGTGATTCTTTAATTGTTGAAAGTTTATGGTGTAGTTTTGTTGAAAGAAAAATGTTTCTGGACTGCTGACATTTGATTATTTAATAGGAAGAAGTAAAAATATAAGGGTTTTGGCTAAGGAAATTCACCATGTTGAAGAAATCGTCAAGTCGGAGCAACAGGTCGAAAGGCATCAAGGTGAAGCATATTCTGCAGATTGTTCTGTTGGTTGGTGTTTGCTTTTGGTTAATTTATCAGGTAAAACGCTCCCATGACAAGAAGAAAGAATTTGACCAGAAGGATAATGAAGTGATAAAAACTCAGGATGGTGTTGATGTTTTGAAACTCGGAAGGAAAGACCTTCACCCCCATGTTGAGGAAGTTCATCCCGGTGAGAAGCAGGAGGAAGACGAGGAAGAAGAGGTGGGAGGTGAGGAAGAAGACTCGAAGCATGAGGAGGGAGAAGAGGGTCATGAAGAACTGAAAAACGAGGCAGTCAATGAAAAGGATGAAGGAAGCAAGCATGAAGAGGAGACCGATGACGACGGGAGAGGAGGAGGCGATGATGACATAGATGAGAATGATCAAGAGAAGGCAGATAATGAAACCGATCATGAAAGTGAGAATGTCGACGACGAGAGATTGAATGAAGACAGCGATGAGGAGGCGGGAGGAAATGAAGAGAGGGATAAGGAGGAGCAAAAAGAAAACGAGAATTCTTCCGATGAGCAGGAGAATGACGGTGGCGACCAACGCAATCACGAGGCACGTGAGGAAAACTACAAGGGAGATGATGCTTCTAGTGCAGTCGCCCATGATGATGACCACTCTACCACCTCACAGACAGAGGAAGTGAATTTGGAGAATTCAAATGAAAACTTGGAGCTGCGAAACAAAGAACAGGAAGGTGAATCTATCGACACCGAGGAATTTAAACGGATTCACAACAGTTCACAGTTAACTGAGGAAGTTGATAAAATGGCTGACAATGGAACTTCAACCAACGAGAACCCGAGTAATGTGAAGTTGAACGAAAACACGTACCTACCTACTGATGGTTCAGTTCAAAACTCAACCCTGACTACTCAATCCATTGATCAACCCGAACTTAGCGATAATTCGTCCTCTGCAACAACTGAGACAAATAAGGTAGAGAATGCTGATTCTTCCCAGCAGAATGGATTGGAAATTGGTTTGAATCATGCTCAAAACGAAACCATAGAGAATTTGACTGCTCAGAATGAAACATCTCTTCACTCGTCGATGCCTACAAATTTGAACGACACGGTTTTGGAGAACAACCAGTCTGAATCTCAGTCTAACACTACCAGTATAGATGAAAATTCAAATGGGGTTGAAGGCAAGACCTTGAATATCACTAGTGAGGCAGGTCTTACTGTTACAGATGACAAAACGACCAAACCAGAGAAAGACGACAAAGCGACTGAACCGGAGAATGTTTTGCCCACCATGAAAACCCAGGAGAACAATGAAACTACTCAGAATGAGAAGCCGGAAGATACTGTCGAGAACAGTGAAACTACTCGGAATGAGAAGCCGGAAGATACTGGCGAGAACAGTGAAACTACTCGGAATGAGACGCTGGAAGATACTGGCAAGAACAGTGAAACTACTCAGAATGAGAAGCCGGAAATTACTGGCGAGAACAGTGAAACTACTCCGAATGAGAAGCTGGAAGACGATGGCGAATCCAATGGCGATAGCTCTGATCCAGCAAATCATACCGAAGACCCAGTTCATGAAGATCCAATCGATTCGAACGACTCCCATGTAACCGAACGTGTTGATCTGGATACATTACCGGATATTAGAACCGGGGTTGACCACGGTGACGAGGCTGCAGCAGAATGAGGAGGGAGGGTTTCAAGGAAGTGCTTTTGAGTTTTCTGATTATGCTGAGTGTTTGTTTTGTGAATTGAAAATTTGATGATCTCTATACTCAGAGGATCGGCTATAGGAGGAGGAAGTTAGTTAACTTTGTATAATCAATTTCAATCCCTTCTTTGTTGACTGCTTGGTTCTATGGATGTGATATCTGAACAAATTATATATAGTTTTGGAGCAGTTGCTTATTCAATTCTTGATGCCCATGATTTTGCTTATTAGGGTTTTCACTTATTATCCATCAACTTTATCTTTATTTATTTTACACAAAATAAATAAAAATATTGTAATTATAACACTTTAACATATTAAAAACAAAATTAAATTAGGATTCTTAATCCTCCATTGGATACTTCTCATGGGTTTGCTCTAAAAAATTAAATGTATTTTTCTTTTTTAATAAAAAGATTCAAAATAATATAATACAAAAAATTGAAAAATAATTCCTCTATACAAAAGTACAGCTCAACTATTGAAAAATAAATAAATAGAAAATGAATATAAAATTACAAAACGACAAGCGCATTCACACAAAACGACGACAAACTTTTCATTGCCTAAGCTCCTTCCTTAGCTTCTGAGAGAACAGCCTGCAGGCGTCCATGCTCAGGTCCACCGCCGCCGCCAACGCCACAAACACCGCTGCGTCCTCTGTGCAAGTCACGTGCTGCACCGCCACCTCCACCTCCGGCCGCCGGCTCTGCTTCTTCATCCCTTCCACTGTCGTCGACATCACAAATCCTTTGTACTGATACGACGACAAGTACCCGAAATCCCCGGATCCGGGTCGAGATCCGGAACTCGAACTGAGGTCGAAGCTTCCGTTAGGGCTAATCGTTGGCGACGCACTGCCGGTAATGTCGATTGTGAACTTACCGCCAGCGCTCGAGCTTATGGTGGAGGTAGCCAACGGGGCAGCAGCGGAGATCGTCGGGAGGAGTTCGAAACGGTAGCCGATTGAATCGGAGCCGCCGCTCTCCCGCCAGGCCTCGAGACGGCCCCACGGCCTCCAGCTACCATCTACCGGCCGGAGAATTAGCCACGCGCCGGGATTTGAGCGGCTTACACGGTGTGATCCTGGCGACGGGACGAACGGCGTCACCATCGACGCAGCGGCAACCGGCGATCCGGAAAGATCATGGATCGTTATGGACCATCCTTTTCGCTCGTTTGCCGATTGGTCCTTCTCGGATCGGATCTTCGGTAACCAACTCTTCGAAGTGCTACTTTGTTCAGAAATTGACGACCTGCAATTAATTTCAGAGAATCAATTAATTTCGGTAACCAACGAAGATTTTTTATTTATTATTTTGATTTTAAAATTTTCTCTCTCTTCGACGATTTTCTTCGCAATTTTCTCGCGAAACAAACAGAAGATCACGAAAGATACGTGTTCATACCTTGAACGATCCCAATCCCGTTCGTTTCTGAAACCGAATTTGCAAGTAAAAACCGGTTGGCATACACTTCCTTGCACCTGAAAAACCTGAGGACTACACTCCGGTTCACCATCGAACCGGAACACGAATCTAGGATCCGGCTCAGCGCGAACCGTCAAGTGCAATTGAGCCGACGAGTTACCTCTTTTACCCTCGCCGATTCCAGTCCAGCCGTTCTGGAACAAGCACGGTTTGGTTTCTGCCAGACTCGAAGCAGTGATCGGCACGACGATTCGGCCGAGTAACTTCGCAGAGCTTCTGAGAATATTGCCGCCGCAACTGGCCGGAGCACGGCCGCCGGTGAAGACCTCGATCTTCACCGACAGATCCTTCCGCTTCGAAATAAGCTTCTCAATCTGAGATTTATTGAGGCTAAAACAGGAAGCGAGTGAAGAGTGAGATTGAGACGAAGAAGAAGAAGAACTGGTCGCGTCGGAAGTTTCGCCATCGACGAGGAGAGGAACGGTGACGAACTGCGTCGGAAAGTCCTTGAGTTTAATTTTACAGAAACATGGAGAAGACGACGGATGTACGCCGGAGAAGGAGGGTTTAGCGGCAACCGGAAACTTAACTGCCAAGTTCCCGACGAGAACCCGAAGGAAGAGGCAGGGATCCATGAGGAAGTCGATATCGCCGGCGCCGGCAGGGTTCGCCGGAGAAAAAAAAAAAAAAAGGGANTTCAGGTGATCGTTGAATGAGAAGAGAGAAGAGAGGGAAGGATGATATTAAGAAGGGAATTTGGAGTATTGAGGATGTGAAGATGAAACAGGCTGGAAGCCATAGCTGGCTGTCTTTCATTACAGCAGAGCTACTGTGAGGTCGGTCCCACAACCCCACTAATATTCTTTTATTTTCTTCCTATTTTCTTAAATAATAATAAATAATTTTTAACATACTTTCCATTTCTACCTAAAATAAAGCATCATTAAATTTATTTAATATGCATTTATTGGATTAATAAAACATCTGTTATGGTATGAAATCCATAATGAAAAACGATATTTGAGCTATTTTTTTAATTAAATTTCGTGAATTTTTAAAATACTAATAAATATTTAATTAAATCCTTCATTAAACTTAAGTTTGTCAAATTTTTTATTTTAAAAAAATTGACAAATTTTTTTACAATATTTTAATTATAGTATTTCAATAAAAAAAAAAACATTAAGAAAATCTCTTTTAAATGAGCAAAGCAGTTACCTTAAAAAAGAAGTCAGTACAAAGGGCTGTAACCTTTCTTGAGTAACTTCCAATTTTTCTTTTAGGGTAGGGAATGAATAAAGGGATATATATATATATATATATATTTTTTTTTTTTCTTTAAAAAATAAATTTATCATATATAAATATTATTAAATAAAAAAATGTTAAATATATTAAATGGTGGGTAAATCGATAATCTTTTAAAATTTTGAATTTATACAACTTATTATAAAAAGTATAAATTAGGTTATCCATATAACAACATATTACTATTTTGACATTATTATTCTTATTTTTTGCACATGTGATATTGAAAAAATTAATTATGATAATAATTTCGTCAAATTTTATTAATAAGGAAATTGAGTTTCATATGTTAAAAAGCAGCCAGCAACCTATCACGTGTCTATATATGAATAAATCATATTTTAATAATAAATAAACTCGTTATTAAAATTAATATAGAAATTTTTTAAATTTTAAATTGACATGAAAATGTTAAAAGCTCGCCTAAAAATCCTAATTAAATTAGAATTAATTAGGTCATATTTATCCTAATTTAATTTTAAAAAATTCAATTTATAAATACTATTTTAACTCACATATATATTATTGTAAGTCAATTTTTTATTTCTAAAATTTGAAAAATAAAATTCATTATTAAAAAATGATGAAAAATAAATATAATCTTTGTAATATATATATATATATATATATAGGGTTAGTTATTTAACTTAGTTGGACACGTGGCGAAAAGGAAGCAGGCTCAGATAGAGAAGGAATCAGGCGAATTGACCCGGGAGCTAAGAATGAACGAGTAAAATATATGGTAAGAGATTCCAAAGCAAAATGATTATTATATATATATATATACTTTCCTTTTTCCTTTTAATAAACTTACAAAATGAATTTACAATTATGTAACAATTAAATAATTAAAATAATGAGCTGGAAAAACCCTAGCAAAGGCTTCCGCACGTACGCTGCCCCCGGCCACGTCATCTCCTACCAAAGAAATATTGTCGTTATCTCGGTTTCCACGTGTGAGCGGGGTCCACATACTGTCAGAATCCAACATGGCTGCGGGCCCACTTCAGGGTGGAGACCTGGGATCTGATATGTGGCCCGATTCACGTCGACATATCGGCTGGGGAAGTGTCGTTTTCTGAAGTTCCGAGTACTGCCTCTTCTGTGTGCGCTCCCGTTGATTGCGTTAAGGATCAGAACGACACATCGGCCTACTGATTTTTAGTTTATTTATTTATTTATTTGTACGGCACTGCCTTTGCACAGCTCATCTGTCACATTACCTCATTTATATCAATATATATTTATTTATGTTAACATTTATTTAAATGAGTAGGTTTGACATAAAAAGTAAATTAATATTTTATTATATTTAAGAAATTTTGATGAAATGTAATAAAAATAATATTGATAAACTTACATTAGACAGAATATTAATAATAAGAAATTTTAAATTTAATTTTTTTTAAAAGATATGGGCAGTTTATTTATTTATTTTTAAATAATTTTATTAATATTTTCATAAACTAATTATATTTTACTTAAGTTGACTTTTTTGTTATTTTGACTCAAATTTTCGATTTATACCGTTCCTTCCATTCTTGTTCTTGTCACGTTTTTTAGCAACCACTCGTATTTTTTTCTTTTTTTTTTTTAATTCAATAATTTTATTAGGCCGAAATATCGAGTGATCAACATTTAAAGTAATAATCCGTATATTATTCCCTAGACTATGCTCTGATTCACACGACCACCCCTAATAATTTATAAATGATATTATTATTTTTAATAATTAAGTCTATTATTATATTTTTGGAGAAGTGGAAGTTAAGAAAATTACAAGTAAACATGGGGTTTTAGGGGTTTAAATTTGATTATGGGGTGCATTATTAATCATCATTAATGGAGAATTAAGCAGTTTTGGGAAAAGTAAATTAGCAAATAATTAAATAGTAACCAAAGCTATTAACCATTAATTTGCTGGCATTTTTATTTCCTAATTTTCTTTTCATGCATTTAATACTCATCTTAATCCAAATGAGTTACTAAAATCCAACCTTAATTACAGACAACAAAACTCTAAGTCAACCAATTTTTTAATATATTTTTAAAATATATATATATATTCTCGACCTAAAGGTCACAAGTTCGAATCCTTCCTCGTACATGTTGTCAAAATAAATATTATATCCAATTTTAGAGGAATATCTATTATACGTACCATTGCTGTTATTAATTGATAATGTACGATATACTTCCTAAATTGTCGAACGAAAGTATATTGATTTGTTCGAGAGATTTGGTGCAGGTCTGTATTGATAGAACACGGTCGTGATGTGTATAGAGACGTGTTAGTATATTGTAAGATCTACTTTGAAAAACAAAATTGAAAAATTAATACGTTCCTAAAATTAGGTGAAACCCGTCATTCCTCAAACATACGAGATATGTTAATCATAGTTCGACTGATATAGAGTGCCGATGAATTTAATCGACCTTGCAAACATTATTCAAACGATTGATCAGATTGTATGATACAAAATACTTATAATTAATATTTGATTAAAACCATAATCATAATTAAATTACATAAACACATCATTATTATTTGATATAATCATCACTGTGTGAAAATTTGAAACTGTGTATACATTGAAACACATTGATTTATTTTGCATAACCCAAAGTTATTTGTTGTTCTTCAAAAGAAACCTCTTGATCCATAGGAGCCATAGTTGTAGGGAAGATGAGAGATCATGTTCTTCTGATCGACGACATAGACACCGCCTTGTTGGTTTGGGTTTGCAGGCGTCGGAGTCGGGAAGAATTGCGGGGGCGGGTTGCCATTGGAGGTTTGAATCAAAATCCGATCAGCTTGTTGCGTAACATTCTTTTTTAGCTCGTCCAACGACAATTTAAGTTGTTCGAGTTGATGCAATTCCATTTCTTCGATAGGAAGCTCCCACCAACATTGCGGCTAATTTCAAGAATACCCATTAAAAAAAGAAATTAAACAGAACACGTAAGCTTTTGAGTTTAGTAGTGATTCAATACCTGATTAGCCTTTCGTAATTTATTCAACTCCTCGCCCCGTTTCCGCTCCATCTCCAAATGGTTCAACACTTGAGTCAATTGTGCATTTAGTTCACGAACATTAGCATTCCGATGAGCTTCGATCAATTGAAGTGTACCAGAGCTCGGTGGAGGGTTTCGAGTGACGAAGCGTTCAATAAGAGCCTCGACACAAGGGTGACCAAAGGAGAAGACTTTCTTCCCGGGGGAGAAGACGATGATGGCAATCTCGGCACCGCAAAGGGTGCAGAGCTCGCTAGCTTTCTTGAAGAGGCCGGAGCGACGCTTGGAGAAGGTGACTTGGAGGTTGCTCTCATTAGGCATCTTGACCATCTCAACCTTTTGCCTGCCTCTACTCTTCCTCATGGTTGGAGAAATGGAGAGAAAATTGAGAGAAAATAACGTTGGTGGTGGTGTTGTTGTTGTTGAAGATGAATGAGTGTTATGAGAGTAATATATATACATGAATTGGGTTGGTGGTGTGTTGTACAAAATAAATGGTTGGGTTGTCAAAATGTTTGACAACTTGATTGGAGTTAATAAAATGCCAATTTTGGGATATCATATATGATCTCCATTTTCTTAATATGATTGGGAAATGCTTTTATTATTTTTTTTTTTTTAGAATTAAAAAAATCAATTTATTTATTTATTTTATTTTATTTTTTGAGTTTATAATGGACAAATTCTTTAATTATTTAAAAAAATTAGGAAGAAAAAAGAAATTTTTTTATTGGTAATTATAATTATATTTATGGATTTAATTGAGAAAAATAAAGAATTTTTAAGTATAGAAAAATGTTAAAGAGTGCATTCTGTTGAGATTTAATTAATAAAAATTTAGTGGAGATTTGCATATCCCTTAATAATGTTGTTAATTAAAAATTACTAAGGGATTAAAGGCTTGGAAGTTAGAAGTTACAATGGATTAAGGATTAAGGATTTGGATTTGGGAGTTAGAAAATCTCATCACAATTAATTGGACTATAATATTTATAATAATAATAAATAATAAATTTATAATTAAAAAAAAACAGTGATAAAACTGAAATGTTATGATTACTATGGTATAAATATGGCCACCATTATCGAGGATTTTTAAATTATTAATCTATTTGACTTTTTATAGCATAAATCCTTTTTTTTTTTAAACTAATTGAAATTATTTTTAAATAATTAGATAAACAATTGGTAATGTTCTTAAATAAATATCAACATAATATGAGATTAAAAAATAAAGTCCACGTTGATAAAATTTTAATTTTTTTTTTTTATAATTTATTGTAGGAAAGTAAATATTAGTCTCGAGTTTGAATTAATTAAAAAATTACGTATATTAAAGAAAAATTAATTTTTTTCCTCCATACGCCCACAAAGATTAGAGAAAAAAAAATCACAACATAGAGTAAATTAATTACCGTTTATAAAGTTTTAATTGATACAATAATTAAAATTTTAAGCAACCCATTAAAGTATTTTAGTGTATAAATTGATTTTTTTTAAACTAATTGAAATTATTTTTAAATAATTAGATAAAAAAAATTGGTAATGTTCTTAAATAAATATCAACATGAGATTAAAAAATAAAGTCCGCGTTGATAAAATTTTAATTTTTTTTTATAATTTATTATAGGAAAGTAAATATTAGTCTCGAGTTTGAATTAATTAAAAAATTACGTATATTAGGGAAAATTAATTTTTTTCAATATTGCTAAGAGAAAAAAAAATCACTATCCTAAAGTACATTAATTACCGTTTATAAAATTTTAATTGATACAATTATTAACATTTTAAGCGACCCATTAAAGTATTTTAGTGTATAAATTGATTTTCTTTTTCCCCAAAATTTTACAGATAAGAGAACTTTGAAATTAAAATAATTAAAGAATTTGTAAGTTGATGAATAATGTACGGAATTCCTCGCCTTTATTTCGTGGAAATTTCTCTTAAATATTGAGTTTTTTTATAGTAACAAAATCCAAGCAATTTCCAAACCCATCTTCTTGGCCACATGTTTGTACTCTGTTTGACAACCAACGATTTCAGCAGAAACCACAAAAATGTTCAAACAAATTAATAGCCATTAAGAAACAACCAAACACAGCAGCCTGTCCACAGTATGTACCTGAACTGTACATGACATAAAACTAAAACACTCATCACCGTCAGTTACAAAATATAATTAGGTCAACCTCTCGAGCAATATCCCAACAAATCTGATCGAAGAACCCGATCTGTCGAAGGGATTTTAAAATTTTAGTTAAATTATGAAAGTTTTACACTTATTGTTCGTCACGTCTTAATAAGGATTCAAACTATGCAATGAAACCATTCTTCGTTTTCTCGGGTTGAAAAATTACGACCCGAGTGAGGTGAGTATAAATTATGACTTACACCAAACCAAACGGGACCGAGGACTTGAATGTGAGCTAGCTATTGGTTCTGGTAGGATAAATCCTTGAGTTGTTGGGGATCCACTTCTGAAGGAGCTTTTGTGAGGGCACATTGCGCTGTTGTTGTCTTTGGGAAAGCTATGACATCCCTAATGGAATTTGCATCTGCTAATAACATCACTAATCTGTCCAATCCATAAGCAATGCCCCCTGCACCAATGGAAAAAAAAGTTTGAAATAAGAACATAATATACTTTCTTTTTTCGAGTTCATCAAGACAGAAAATTTGAACTTCTGATCTCTTGGAGTTTATATGCACTACTTTAGCAAGTGCATGATAGAAAACTTTTCGAGTTGGAGATTTGAACTTCTGATCTCTTAATCGAGTGTTTATCTGCACTACTTTAGCCAGTGCATGTCAAATTATAATGAATATGAGGACCACGAGTCAGGTAAATGAAATAGAATTTTTAGTCGGTCCATTGCCACAGCTATAACTTGTATCGATAATTTCTTTTTCTTTGTTTTTTTTTAGGATAACCAAGTATCGGAGGACCCACTTTGCATTACAACCATGACCCACTAATTTGCGAGGAAGCTTCCCCCAAAAGACAACAAACATTTTAGATTTTCCAGATGGGGCCTTGAAAGATATCTAAACTGATAGGTTAAATTGCATGGTGAAAATGCATTTTCCCTACCTCTAATAGATGTGGCATTTAATCATGAAAAGAAACAAAGATAAGATATTAGTTAAATCGTACAAACAATAAAGATATGATTTAAAGTTGCAGCCACCAGAAGAGAGAGGTTTAATGGTCCATACCGTGAGGCGGGGCACCCATGTCTAATGCCTCCAATAGATAACCAAACTTCGCTTCAGCCTGCAAAGCCAGAAAATAACAAAATTCATATTGTCGGCAGAAAGAAAAAAACTGAGTCACGTTGCTACAAAATAGTGTGTTGCATTCATTTTCACATCAAAATTAGGAAGAAGCCAAACTGCCAGAGTAACTGACATCAGTCCAGCTGAACCAATGAGTTCGGCCTCAGATTAATGGAAGCAAAACAAATCAGATATTTGGTTTATCGTTCAATCACCAAAAATCTCAATTCAGTTCAGTTTAATTACAGAATATCATCCTAAAGAACAGAGAATTACAAGTTACACAAGCAACTTAAATTAGTAAATAGTTGTTTAAATTCATATACTTAAAATTAACACAAATAAATGTGTCAGTTTTGCTCTAACATAGTATTTTTAAGCCACCAATCCAACAGAACGCAGTCGGTCGGTTAGAACTGAACAATTGTTTATAGCTAAAAAGAATCTACTAGAGTTTTGGTTCATCAAAGATTGGTTTGGTTTATTAAGTGTATTATAAAGAGAATCATGTTAAAGCAACTTTCAATTTCCAGGGAACGTCCTTTCGCCAAAAGATATAGACAGTACTAAACATGACGCCACCATAACGGTAGATTAACCCTTTTTAACTTTTACCTGTTCAGGTGATATTCCCACAATCTCCAAAACCTTCTCTTGAACTTCACGTTTATGAATTCTCAAACTCCCTCCACCAATCTACAGCAACAAAGGTAGTATGACAATTTTAGCTCAAGAAGAGAGTACTTATCGCGAGGGTTAAGTAAGCAGTAGAGATAGTACAAGGCCCTTTAAATATGCAACACAAAGTATATTAATCTTTTATCTCTTATTTTCAAAATTAAAGTTCATTTTATATAGTTGATTTCTCCATTTTTTTTTTAATTAAAAAAATCTGAGTAATGGTAGCTACCTCTACTCCATTGTAAACCATATCATATGCTAAAGCACGAGCAGATGGTAGATCATCAATGTCGTCTGGGTTTGGAGCGGTAAAAGGGTGGTGCAAAGCCTGCCAAAGAAAAATTGCATTTGCACAATTAAACGACGAACTAGGGCGAAAATAAGATTCTACACGAGACACTATAGGCATCAAGTCAAACCTCAAGTCGTTGCTCTAGATCATTCCATTCAAACATTGGGAAATCGGTCACCCACAAAATTGAATGTCTAGACTAAATAGCCAAAAAAAAGTTAAATCAGTGAAAATGGAAAGAAACATTTAGCATAGAACTTATCAAAATATAGTACTTGCGAACTTACGTGGTCAACTAAACCCAGCTCATGAGCTACATATAGTCTAAGCCTATCAAGAGTCTTATTAACCGATTTCAGAGGACCCACGGCGAACAAGACTAGATCACCGGGTCCAGCAGAGCATCTTTTCAGAAATTCCTCTCTACCTGCAGGATCCAAACTTGATACTAGAGCAGGAATCCCTTCAATGGCATCTGAAATATGTTCATAATCCCCACAAGAATGAGACCCAAACATCATCTCAACAATCCACATTCAAATCATTTAGAGAAAAAGAAGATTACCATCATCAAGAACTTTCAGAAAAGGTAATCCTTTCGCTCCAGATTTGATTGCCTCCGAATAAATGTCACCCTTTTTCAGAGCTGTGTTTGAATACCTTTTAGCACCAGAGGGCACACACAGCACTTTGATGATTCCGCCACTAGACAAGGCGTCTGCAAAAACCTTGAATGGAGAATCTGCAAAAATATCAGATACCTGTAGTTCCAATGAGAAAAATCTCTCAGTAGCTAATTTAGAGGAATCTTTAATTCATACAAATTACACAATTCCTGTGAACAATATTGTTGCCGAATTTAGAACTGGAAATGGGGCTTTCAAAACTAAAAATGGTTGACTATAAGTTGAGATGATAAATCCATAAGTTTCAATATCCTTTAACATATGAGTAGTTGACCATATTCCAGAATCCTTTTTTTATCTAAAACCAACCATATTCCAGAAAATCTTTCCCATCAAATCTGCTAAAATGCCTAGAACTGGTATCCGGAACGCCATACTATGAAAAGGCAAAATTCAATTAATGTAATTGAATAAGGATGTTAAGCATGAATCCTAAGGCCATCCAGACTTGCACGAACAATGAAAAAAGTACTGAATATTCTCTAAAGTAACGCGATAATTTAAAGTTTGATAGTTTTAATCAATAAAAAACTGTTTTAAGGAACAACAAAAGCCAGAAGGTTCCTTCTTCCAATGCACACTCATTAGTTCAGGAAATAAAAAAAACAAGTTCATTTGAAAATGATAGTCAGAATGAGACCCAGAAGTATAAAGAGGAGTTACATCTTTCAATTGAAGATCAAATCTTGTATCAGGCTTATCTGACCCATATCGACTCATTGCTTCAGCATAGGTAAGCCTCGGGAAAGGATTTGGCAGCTGAACACCTTTGACTTCCCAAAAAACCTGAGTATAATTTTCTTTACCATCAGTAGCCATTAAATAGCAGGGCAAATAATAACATATAACTAAAAGTGGTACTTTTAGGCCTTGGACCTTTAGAACATCCATTGGTCCATCCCCATCTTGAATGGAGTTACTTCCTCATATTGACATAAGTTAATGAAAAGAACCTGATGAGTGTCAACAAAGTTGACAAGGTGGTAACAAAATTGGATCCCTCCAACATAAATACATAAATTTAATGACCTTCAACGTTTATTTTACCCGAATTACAAAAAGGTAACTATGCACACAAGCATAAAATAGGTGCCAACAAAAAAGGCGTGGCAAAAAATTGGTGGTGAGAACAGAAGATCGTGACAATTATCTTTGTTTCTTTTCAAATATTTTTACACTACAACCTATGCTTATGTATTCAGAAACTCAATCTTCAAGTAAATTCTAATAGTCAGAGTTTACCCTTCTAATCAAATCTTCATTGAGTTTCAGCATGTCTTCAAAAGTTGTAAATGCTAACTCCATATCAAGTTGTGTAAACTCAGGTTGTCTGTCCGCTCTTAGGTCTTCATCTCGGAAACACCTACAAAGAAATCCACAATGAAAGTGACGGTGCAAATACAATTTATGTTACATGCTTAGAACAACCACCCGATTCTCACAACTCAAAAGGGTTAAAAACATATTGAACTTAGCTCCCAATTTTCATAAGAACAACGAAACTATCTATCAACCTAGATCTATGCACAAACTTTCTATACATACCATCTCCGTTGTGAAGAAAGAGAATGCATAAACATAAAACGAATTTACTGGGAAATGTGGGAAGATTGAGATAATATAATAGTAGATGCAAGTCAGTTGGTCAAAACCAGACAAAACATAACGGAAATAGTGCTTAATGATATAATAGTCAGTACCTTGCTACTTGATAATATTTATCAAAACCAGACACCATCAACATTTGCTTAAACAGCTGTGGACTTTGAGGCAAAGCATAAAATGTTCCTGGCTTCAAAATACACATTTAAACTGAATCAGACCTGCAAGCCAGGCAAAAACAGAATCCATATAACAAAAAAAAACTTTAAATAAACACAATCATGTTATATTTTTGGTAGGAAATCACAATTATGCTACATTCTTTATAGGAAAAGACAATTTCTTCACATGAAAACTTCAAAAAAAAGGCATTCAATTGAAGAGAATTCGTGTTACTATTCAATGTGCTAAACCATTAAGAAGAAGAAGATGGTGATGATGTCATTCTGTGAGACCAGAACATAAAAAATGTGCACCTGGGCATACACTATTAGAACTGAACTATATCTTAGCACTTCCATTTCAGTTTATAAACCATTAGCGCAAGATATCTTAAAATGGACTTTAAAAAAAATTGTCTTATAAGATGCTTAGCACTTACATATGGATATGAATTAACAAGGTATACCATTCAAAAAGGGCAATTGAGAATAGATCTAGAAATTGAAAATGACATCACATTCAGATATCTTAAGAAATTTATTTTAAGTTTCCGGATCAAAAAATACCAGTTAGTTACCAAAATAACCTGCCTTGAGAGAATTAAAATCAACAGAAGTTGAGGATTTGTAGGCTACCTGAACTCTAGACGGCACCAAATAATCTCGAGCACCTTCTGGAGTAGATCTAGAAAGTATTGGCGTCTCAATCTTCCTTATAACCAACAAAAGTTCAAAGTTGAAATAAGGCTAGAACAAATTCAATTTCTAACCATTTATTTAGTACAATGTGAAGTTCTAATGCAGAGAATGATTCAAGAATTTTTTAAAAAAAAGGGTCAACGGTCAGTTAAAAGTTATAAACAGGGCAGTACCTCCACAAAGTCATGTGCATCCTCCAAATATCTTCGAATGAGTTTCACCACTTTATGCCGAAGCATTATGTTCGAATTCATTTGCTTCCTCCGAAGATCAAGATATCGGTACCTATCAATACTCAACTCCTTATAATCTAAAACCGGATAGCATTTGGTTCCGAGAAAATAAAAAATGTTATCATCTCAAACCCATGGGCATCTTAGATAAGGGAGAGGACTTATTTGACGGCATTCACCCTTCAATGAAAGTCTAAAGAAAGATCGAAGAAGGAAAGGAAGTTGAAATTTTTCTGTGCGCCTAACTCACTCCCCCCAACCCAAAAAAGAAGATGATGACCAAATGGTTTCAGACATTTGATTCAATTAAGCACGTAGAATATGGGATCAAACTGTGCATCTGGTTTGAGTGAACAAATATAAATTAGAACTTGGCCTGAAATGATAGAATGAAATAATAACCTCAATCGAATTTCCTCTTTAGCAGAATCCTTTGCATCATCAGCAATTGTAACTAAAAAAGGTAACTTTGATCCAACAGAATTTAAGATTTGAACATGCTCTGCAGCAACCTATAATATATCAAGAAATTATCAGGATAACAAAAACTGAAAAAATAGAATGATAGTTGAGTTATAGGAAACTTGCATAGTCCTAGAGAAGAGAACTAAGATGACAAAGTTAAAAAGTTTCAAACTCCATACTACTTCAATCGGCATCAACTACCCTACAAACCCATATCCCTTCACTTAGTAAGACACGTTACTTTTCACTCAATAATTGAGAAGCTACAAGAAAGGCAACCAAGGGAACTTACAAAAAGTCACTCAAATTGATCACGAAACCATTATAATACAAAATGAAGTAGTGAGAATAATCCATGAAGAGCCCATAAAGTCAACTAAATCACAGGCTCGAACCCAATCTCTCGCCCCTTCTTCAAAAACCATGGAGTTTCACCCCGTTAAAGCTTTAAAAGTTGGATTAATTGCTACAAGCTTAGAATTCTTGCCTTTGAGTTGAGATAAACACCACGCAGGTGTACCACTCTAGAATCAGAATTTATTTGGAAGCACCAGGATATCCCAAAAGAACTAAAAAAATTATACCACGACTAGCCTATCTCGAGTTTTAACAACCATGATCGAGAACTCCCAGGATTATTGCCACTAAGAATTAACATATTTATTTTGCAAAGACTTGTGATGTTTGGAAATTCCTCCCAGATACTAGGTTCAAGTCCGAGATTGAGGACTTAATAACATAACATTCTGGTTCATTCAGGAGCTGGCTAAAGGGGCCGTGGGGAGCAGGCATGAGCATAATGCAATAAGCGAGAAATCTAAAAATCTTTCTAACCAAATGCCTGGAAAAATGAGGAGTAAAATGAAATCGAAATTCATAAATACCTCTATCAAGCCAGTTTTCATTTTCACATTAATCGAATCGTCAGGTCGAGACCGTACAATGCCTTCTATAGCAACAACGTACTCGAGCCGCAAGTCGTTAATAACCGAATGAGCATCAGGAAACTCGTTAGGTAGCGTAGTCACCTAATGCAAGCAGTAAAAATCAACACTCAACAATAAAGCTTCTTCAACTTCAAGCTAATCGCAAAAATTCAAACAGAAGTAACAAACCTGTACGATACCACTGTGGTCTCTAAGATTGAGAAAAGTCAAACCACCATGAACCCTATGTAGTGCAACCCAACCACAAAGCCGAACCCGCTTCCCAACATCTCCAGCCGACAACTCACCACAGAACGCAGTACGATTGATCCACTGAAGAGAATCCTTAAGAGGCGACGGAGAATTCGAACTGGAAACGAGCGTTTCGGTGGCGGAGGAAGGCGGATGAGTGGCGGAAACGGAGAGTGAGGAAATAGGTCTCAGAGTTCTGGAAATGGATTTCGCGAGGCGGAGATGAGAAATACGGTGGAAGATGGAGAGAAATTGAGGAGGCTTGTGGCGAAGGGTGGAGAAAGGGAGAGCTCGGAGGATAGAGCGGGACATGGCGGAAGGTTTGAAGGTGGTTTAATGGAAGATTGATGGAGGCGGCGAAGTTAGGCGTAAGGGTTTAAGGATTCTGGAAACGGAGCGCTCGCAGAGGAAGGTGAACAATAAGACTCTGCGTGTGGATGAAGACGGCCGAGTGGATGGGATGAACTGTGAAATAAATTTGGCGCTTTTTTTTTCACCCTTTATTTCCTTTTTTTTTTTTTTTAGTGAAAATCATTTTAATTATTTACCATATTCAATAATAAAAATTATTTTTACCTAAGGATAAATACTAATTTTAAGATTTATGGACTATAAAAATTAAAATAGTATGAGTTTTTAGCATATCAGATGTTAAAATAAACTTTAAATTTAAAATTATATATTTTTAAATATAATATTTTATATGCATTTGTATATTCTCGGAGTTTATACACTTTTTAAATATTAATTATAAACGATAGATTTTTTAAAAAGTAAAAATTTTAATATTTGGTCAATGAATTTGAAGGTTAATGACTTTATACTGTATTTAATTCGAGGAATACTCATTTTGATTACATTTATTTATATTCTATATCTTGATGAAATAAAATAATATATAGGTTGAAAATTAATTAATAACGGTTCTTCTAAGTTTGAAAATTTTTGCTTTCCTTCTTTGGTAAAGTTGAGAATTTGTAATTTTGCATCGAGGGGTTCTCTACCTTCCATTTCAAAATTAAAACACTGAAAATTAAACCCCTTAGATAATGTGGCATTTAGATCAAGAAATTGTAGTTTGATGTTTTGAAATAAAATGGCTCGTGACTGATCAGAGTTTGTGTGGCGTGAAATTTTGTTGAGAAACTTTTGAATGAATTTTGGTATAGTAGGCAAATAAGTAAATTGTTTTGACTGATCAAATCATTAATTACAACGGACAAAAAAGAAATCATATCGTGATAATATTTAGAATAATGAGTTAATAAATAAAGATATAAAGTCGAGAAGGTCAAAATACAAAAATACGACTTAGATAAATAAACATAACACGACTAGTGCATAACATGGTAATTTAGTCACGCAACATTGTATTATTTACGAAAAGTAGAAGGGTAGATGAACACTACTCTCTACAAAGGTTTGATATTGTCTATTTTGAATATAAGCTCTCGTGTTGTGCCCAAATGGGTGACTTTGAGTATAAGCTCTCATGTCCATGATCTAATTTAGTCGAGGCGTGACTTTCATCCAACAAGAACAACAAGTTTATTTTGCTGAAATATATCCATATATAATTATCATTTGGAAATCGATCCAACGGCTCTAAACTTTTCACTTCACTTCCCACATTCGCACGATTACTTATTCTTCACAACTCCAACGGTCCAATTTTTTCCCTTTCATTTTAAAAGTCCCAGAACCTATCCTTCAGTAACTCTGAAAACTAGCCGTTACGAACACCAAAATCCTCCCCCCCCCCCCCCCCCCCCCCCNCCCCCCCCCCCCCCCTCCTTAAATATTTTCGCCGACTTTCCATTCACGACGCACATTTGAATCTCTCAGATTTCGAGATTTCTCTCTCCTTCTTTTCAAAATCTTCACCCAATCCTTTTCCATGGCGCCGCCGTCTCACAGGTCGTCTTCTCCGTCGATGGTCGCCGGAAGAACAAGCCCTAATTCCAGAAATTCCGAAATCGTTAACCCTACCCGCCGGAGCTTCTCCAGCGAACCGAGGAGCTTGAATTTTAACACTCCGACGAACAGTCCCTCTGGTTTGTTTGAGTTTCTTTACCTGATTAATTGCTGAGTTTTAAATGGGTTTGAATCTGTTTAGTTGCTGAGACAGTAACAGAGAAAAGTTTCTAGGGTTTATAAGTCGAATAGTCTCTGTTTTTTTTTTTTTTTTTTTTTTNAGAAAATGGCAGAGAAAATTTGTTTGGGGTACAAAACTGAAAGAATCTCTTCTAATAATTAGAATCTTAGCTTTTATTTTCGCTATGATTTTGATGGTTATTTTGATTCTTCCACCGATTGTTTTCCTTCCGGGGATGATTTTGAACATTGGGAGTGGTTTTGAGTGGTTCGAATCTGTTTGGTTGTCGAGAAAGTAGCAGAGAAAATTGAAGTGTAAACAAAAGGTCTACTTATTAGCTTCTTTCATTTCTTTACTACAATTTCGATGGCTATTTTGTTTCTTCCGCTGATTATTTTCCGTTCTGTTTCTTCTAAATCTTAAATTACTTCCTTTCTGAACGTTTCTTTGAATGGTTTTTCAGATTATCCACGAAGGAATTCTACCAGCAGAGAAAATTTGTTTAATTCTCGTGACAATGAGGAGAAAGAAAATGGGAAAAATCAGAGTCCAAAACCTGTTCGAACCCGTTCGCCGGCGGCCGGTAAATCGACGAAGCACTTCATGTCTCCGACGATCTCTGCCGCCTCCAAGATTTCTGTCTCTCCGAAAAAGAAAATTCTGGGTGATCGGAACGAGCTTGTTCGGTCGTCTCTTTCATTTTCCGGCTTGAAAAGCTCTTCACTCAACTCGGTGAATCCAAATCCGGAGGCATCAGCGGCACTTGAATCCGATACGAATCAGGAAATTGCTCCGATTTCAAATCCCAAGAAATCCACATACCGATACGATACAGAAGTAGCACCAGTGGCAGTTGAAACCGATACGAAGTCGGAAACCGCCCCGATTTCAAAATCCACCACTGCAGCAGCACCTCTCAGAGCTTCTAAAACAGTGAAATCCGGTGGTTTTGATGTCATTTCTGATTCGCATTCAAATTCTGAGGTGGTAACAGTGGCAGTTGAAACCGACGCGAAGCTTGAAATTACTCCGATTTCAAATTCTGCCATTGCTGCATTACCTCCCAAAGCTTCAGAGACCGTGGAATTTGCTGATGTCGAGGTAAGCTCTGACTCAAACAACGATTCAGAGTCTCCGGCTAAGACTGTTGATCTCGACTCAAGTTTTAAGGACAGTCTTGTTTCTTCTTCAATGGAAATAGCACCGCTCGATGCCGATCCATTAATGCCGCGTCCTTATGATCCCAAAACCAATTACCTATCCCCAAGGCCACAGTTCCTCCATTACAAACCAAGAAGAATCAATCAACTCGAACTAGACGGCAAACTTGAGGAACTCTTTTCCTCTGAATCTGAATTCACTGAGGGAACTGACTCGGAAGATCCACAGATGGAATCTGATGAAGCTTCTTCAAATGAATCGCATATGAAAGAAGAAGAAAGAGAAGAGGAGGAGGAGGAGGAAGAAGTGATTGTTAACGTTTCTGAACAAAGCCCCGTTGAAGCTAAAAATTCATCTAAGCTGCACTTTTCCAGGACATTCAAGATCAGTTCTCTGCTTTTGATTCTGTTGACTGCTTGCTTTTCGATTTGTGTTGTTAATGTTCATGATCTCGAAAGAGCAAGCTTGTTGTTACCAATGGAGAATTCAACAGAAGTTTTCGAGTTTGCAAAAACGAATTTCAATGTGCTGGTGCGGAAATTTGAGGTTTGGCATGCTAATTCCAGATCTTACATTTCTGATATGGTTTTCAACATTGGAGGGCGGCGGCCATTGATTTATCCTAACCAAACTGGATTCTTACACAAAGATGTCAATTCGGAAGAGCAGTGCCTTGTATTATCTCATCAGACCTCGTGGGAAGAAGAAAATGATCTGAACGTAATGGAAGAAGCGAGGAAGGAGGGAGAAATAGACATTGTTGAAGAACATATCGTGAGAGGAGATCAGAATGAAGAAGAAGAAGAAGAAGAACTATTATTGGAAGAGATTGAAGCCATGAAGGAGAGAGAAATTGACATCGAACACGTTGAAGGAGAAGTTCAGAATGAAGAAGAATCGTTTCAAGAGATTGAAGCCGATGCAAATGATTCAAAAGACGGTGAAGAAGAGAACGGCCAGGCTTCAGCAAAATCAGCTTCTGAAGAACCATTGCAAGAGACTGAAGAAGGATCATTGCAAGAAATCATTGAAGAGACCTCTACAAAATCAGCTTCTGATAAACTCAATGAAGAAGACAAAATCCAGGAGAAGCAAACTGAAGAGAATTACGAAGATTCCTCATCACCAGATTTTATCCACGATCAAATTGAACAAGAAGCTGCAACAGGAGGCGAGACAAAGGAAGAACAACAAAACGATTCAATTCAACAAAGAAACGCAGAAATTCAACATCAATCACCACCAGTTTCTCCTCCTCCTTTTGCACCTCAATCTGACGCTGAAGACGAAAATGGTAGCAACATCGATCTCGTCGGAACTGCAACCAAAAACAGAATCTCAAGAGATTTCTCACAGAATACAGCAGTTATAGCATCTGCAATACTGCTAGGTTTATCTATAATCATACCTGCAGGACTGATTTATGCGAGAAAATCAGGCTCAAAAACATCATCCATGGCGGCCATTGCTGAAGCGCAAGAGGAACCGCCATTGCTGAAAGAGAAGAAGACATACCAGAGTCCGGCGGTACCAGAAGAAGAAGAAGCGATTAATGATGACGATCGTGAGGATATCGCCAGAAAAGGATTTTGCTCTTCTGAAACGAGCAGTTTCCTGCAACACAGCAGCATGAAAGAAGAAGAAAAAGCGATTAATGATGATGATCGCGAGGATCTCGCCGGAAAGGGATTTTGCTCTTCTGAAATGAGCAGTTTCCTGCAATACAGCAGCATGAAAGAAGAAGACGAAACAGAAACAGCAAAGAAATTGACAGAAGCTCAAAACCATAGCCATGGGAGGAAGACGAGGAAGAATTCAAGAACTCCAATGGCTTCCTCTTCTTTGGATGAATTTTCAGTGTCCACTTCGTCGGCTTCTCCATCGTATGGGAGCTTCACAACTTATGAGAAGATCCCAATCAAGCATGTGAGTATCTCTATTTTCAAATATTATATAATTTCGTTTTTTTCACTTAAAAAACACTTTTTAAAGCCCTTTAAATCATTTTTAAACAGCTTTTATTCATTTTTACTCGTGTGATTTTAAATTAAACTTTATTTGAACGTGTTATAAAAATGTTAAATTATATATATATATATATATATATATATATATATATATATATATATATATATATATATATATATATAAA